>NC_084463.1:162258243-162565868 GCF_027409185.1 Cynocephalus volans
AAGTGGAAGGAATGGCACCTACCTGGGAGGGGTGCCACAGGGACTGAATCAGGCAACCCAGGAGCCTCGCAGGTTCTAGTGAGCGCTTGGTGGCACAGCTTGGCCGAGAGGCACTGAGGATTTGGAGCCAGACTGCCTGGGTTGGGATCGGGGCTTTGCCACGAATGGCCATGTGCCCTTGGGCAAGTCCCCTACCCTCTCGGGGCCTGTTTCCCTAATGGCATACGAGGAGTAATGATGGTGCCCACCTCACAGGGTCTCTGAGGAGTTCACAGGAGTGCAGTGCCCAGCTCCGGGCTGCACACAGGAAGCACTCACCGAAAGCTGGCAGCTGGCATTCTAGGGAAACATCTCTTCCTCCCATGGGCTCCACCCTGGAGGGGAAGAGCACACCAGTTCTGGAGTCCAATGGCAGGGTCGGCACCTCGGCTGTCCTCTAATGAACCCGTGCAGCTCAGTAACTTGCTGAGCCGCTCTGAGCCTCAGTTTCCTCACAACCACCTCATGGGGTGGAGGGACTGTCAGGTGGTGGTGGGGGGAAGTTAGTGTTAGGCTTAGACAGTCTTGCATGGCACCTGACATATCCTTGGCGCTCTGAGCATGTCAACCTTTAGTCCTTCCCTGACATACTCACTGACTGTCCAGGCGGACTGACAGGCACCAGGCCAGGGGCAGGGGCTGGACCCAGCTCTGTGCCACCTCTCGGCCCCGTTGTCCCAGAGCCCATGGGTTTACTTCCGGCATCTCTTCTTCCTTCCTCCCCATCCTCCAAGCCCCTGGGGCTGTGCAGGCGCTGAGGAGTCTGATGGAGGAGGCAGGAGGGGCCAAGCCTGCGAACAGTGTCAGGCCTTGCTTTCTACTGTGGCAGCAACAAGCCACTCATTTTGTGGTTTATAGAGCTGACATCACCTCCTTTGGCCAGTCCCTGTTTTTTTTAAGTTGAGGGGGTTGTGTTTCCGGGCCCCAGGTGCTGCCCATGGGAACCCAACAATTATGGCACTCTGTGAAGAGCACCACAGAGGGGCCAGGCCAGCCGGGACCCAGGGAAGGGCACCAGACAGAAAGGCCTCACGCCTCACCACCAATGTCCTGGACTCCCAGATGTCCTTGATGGTGATGTCTCATCCCAATTTCAGAGAGGTTACAATGTGGAAATGGGCATCTTGCAGTCAAAGAAATGTATGTTTTGATGGACATGCTGGGACTGGCCAGGGGAGATGCAGACGTGCTTGTCACCAGGGGGATGGACTAGCCTTGTCCAGGCTCGTCCCCTGCCAGGGGCTCTGGGTTCCCTGGCACAAGAGACCTCTTCTTTTAAAGAACCACAAGGTCCAAGAACTGGAAAGCCTCCATTTTACGGATGGGAAAATGAGGCTGGAGAAGCAGAGTCTTGCCTGGGGCCACACGGCCCAGAGGTGGCAGTGCTGGTCAAGAGCCCAGCCTGCCCCTGACCAGGGCACTCCACAGCCCCCAGTGCTCTGCCTGCTGGACCCAGCCTCCTCCTGCCCCTGCCCTTAGACTCCTCCTCCAGGCAGCCCTCAAAGCTGAGAGAGCTGGCAGCTGGGAGCACAGAGGTACCGTCTTCCATCCCCCATCCTGTAATGATCCATTTGTCTGTCTGTGAGCCCCATGAGCGCAGACCCAAGGCTGAGTCATCTCTGTCCTGGTCCAGCACAGGCCTGGCCCTGTCTTTCTTGCTGAAGACAGCTCAGCAGATAAGATTAGGAACTTATTGGTGCCATGGACAGAGGGCAACCCTGCCTGGGGTCAAAGAACACAATGGAAGGTGTAGACAGTCTCCAGGATGACATTCCAGAGTAGAGGGAAGGGCTGAGACAGTTACAAGCCAGAGGGGCACCTGGCCCCTTTCCTGCTCACTCCTGGCACCAGGAACTGGAATTGGTGACCTCAGGAGAGGCAGGGGGCTGGGGACATAGCCTGGCCTCTGGAGCCAGAGACCTGGCTTCATCACTAGCCAGCTGTCCATTGTGTCAACTTGGACAAGTCACTTCTCCTCTCTGGGCCTCATCAGGAAAAGGGGGGTTATACCAACTTTCCAGGCTTACACGGATCAGAGGGGTGCAGGTAAAGGGACGTGCACAGAAGATCCTTAGAGAATAGTAGGTGACGGGATCATCACCACCAGCATTTGCAAAGCACTGACACGTGTCTCCCGAGAGCTTCGTGGCAGGCCACCCTGCAGCTTGGGTCAGGAGGGGTCCTGCCACAGGATCCCTCTACTGGTGAGTGGTGGCCACATTGGGAGCTCAGATGCAGGTGTCACTGCCTTCCATGATGACAGGCCCCTGCTCCAGGACAAAGATTAGAGGCTGCGGAGGGTCTGGGGAAGGGGACATCACCTGGAGGAATGGACGGGGGCTGGCATGGACACTGCCCCTGGCCAGCAGCTTTGTAAGTGCTGGGCATTTATGCTGGGTCCTCACTTGCCAGTTCATTCTCCCAACCACACCATGAGGTGACACTCTTCCTCTTTACCCTGTGAGGGGACTGGCCCAACGTCACATAGCTGGTGAGTGTCAGAGCTGGCTCCTAAGCCAAGCACATCTGATCCCATAGCTAGTGCTCCTAGCCACCAGGTCACACTGTCCCCACCAGGCAAAGGGCCTATGGGGAGGGGGCCCTGGGCAGGCAAGGGGACCTGGGGAGGTGGATGCGGCCCTTATCTATTCCCATTAGTTCCTATTGGTGAGGGAATAACAGGCTGGCTCGGGTCCAGGGCAATCGAGCTTCTACCTCAAGGCCGTCCTGGCTTCTACATCTTCTCCAGCTGCCCACCCCAGGACCTGCCTTTCCTAGCAGCTTCCCAGGTGCACTGGAGGATAGTGCTGACCCACCGCTAAGGTGCTGCCCCTCCCAGTCGGCCAGGGCCTGGCTCAGAGGGCCAGAGGGCCAGTGAGCAGGCACCAAGTCCTCCTGAGTCGTGGGCAGGTGGGGGCCCTACCCAGCATGGGAAGGGAGGAGGACAGGAGCCCGCTGGACTGTGGCCCCACCAACTAGCCCTGAGCAGGCAGTTGAGGCCTAGGGACCCAAGATGCAGATGGTCCAGCTGCCGCTTAGGGCAGAGGGCTCTCATTGTGGCCAAATTTTGAAAATCTCCTCACCTGTTGCTCAGACCCCATCTTGCAAAAGCTCCCTCTTCATTCCTGCGTCTTCATCTGTGTACAAACCTGTCCCGCTTCCCATTCATCCAGACTTTATGGAAATGGAGTAAGTTTGGGCTGGGCAGGGCTGAAGTGGAGGAGCCTCTGCCCTGGGCAATCCCCTCCCGAGCAGACAGGGCCAATAAGAGAAGCAAACATATGGGGCAGTTTGGAGGGGATCAGGAAAGGCCCCCAGGGGAGGTGGCATTTGACAGGGGTCCTATTTAGATTGTGAGAGATTGAGAGGCAAAGGAAGGACCCCAAAAAGCTGCACGCTCCCCAGGGCAGGGACTGAGTTTTGTTCATAGCTTGCTGCCCAGTGTCCAAAACTGAGTCTAAAGAAGGTACCCGTGTTTGTTGAATGAATGAATGAATGAATGAACAAATGAAGCAATGAACGAACAGATGTAGGTTAATGTCATTCCAGGAGGGGACAACTTCAATGAAGGCTCAGAGATGGTAGCCTCAGTCCAGGGGGACAAAGCTAAAAATGACCGTAGCTGGTGTGTAGAGAGTGCTTATTTGTGCTAGGCCCCATGCTAAGTGCTCCACATGGAGGATCTCATTGAATCCTTATAGCAACACTCAATGGTAGGGACTTTTAATATTCCCACTTTACAATAGAGGGGAACAAAGCCAGGGAGGTTCAAGATCTTGCCTGGGTACATGGGCTCTGTGCCTCCTTCCCAGAAACAGCTACCCCAGCTGACTCCTGAGGAGGGGGAGGTGCTCTCGGAAGCTTCTTCACAGCCTCCCCCTGCCCCCTTTCTTCCTCAGGGCTACACCCCCACGGTGTTTGAGCGGTACACCGTCAATCTGCAAATGAAGGGCAGACCTGTGCACCTCCAAATCTGGGACACAGCAGGTGAGTGTGCGGGGTTGGGAAGGGGCAGGGTGGAGGAGGAGCTTCAGTGGACACCAGATGCCGGGGACAGAACCCTACCCCCTTCCTTCTGAACCAGGGGGGACAGCCAATCTGCAAGGGACAGGTGTTGGCCAGGACTGGGGGACCCCAAGAACCTGAACCCTCCTTGCTTCTGCACCTGAGTCTGCTTCCCCTATCCCAAGGCAGCTCACTGTGTCCTGGAGACAAGGAGGAGTGCAGAGCTCTTCACTTTCAAGGGGTGGACTGTTCCTGGTCTCCCAAGTATTCCATCCTGGCTTTAGCTTCTATAAGATCTGCCTGACCTTGCCCACACAAGGGTCAGCTCAGAGCTAAACACAGGGAGTCCCAGCAGCCCTCTTACCTTGGACAGGCTAAGACATCTTTGCCAGAGTCTCGCCTGCCTCTTACTCACCCCTAAGCCCAGGGCAAAGCAGGCTTCTGAATGATGGGCCTCAGTTCCTCCGGGCTGCTCCAGGCCTGGCCTCTGTCCCACACCCCACTCCTTCCAGAACAGGGTCTCTCAGTAAGTGGTCTTCCCAGGCCAGGGCTGACACATCCCACAGGCAGGCCAGGTGAGCACTGCCCCAAGGGGACATTCACGTGGAGTAGCCACCTTACCTGCCAAGTTTGTGTCAGACTCTGAGGCACAAGACCTGGCCCTGCCCTCTAGAGCTCCCCATCTGATGAGATGACCTCCCCGGAGAGTTGCTGACAGTGGGCAGGAGATCTAGAGGGAGTGACGACCCCCACTTTGCACAGGGCAAGATGATTATGACCGCCTGCGGCCCCTATTCTACCCTGATGCCAGCGTCCTGCTCCTCTGCTTTGACGTCACCAGCCCACACAGCTGTGACAACATCTTTAACCGGGTAGGTCATGGGGGGCAGGGGGCATAGCCCCCATAGCCAGGCCACTCTGCTCCATGCACCCCCCTTGACCAAGCTGAATGTCGGAGCTCGTCAAAACCTAGATGATATCAAGTCCAGCATCTTTGACATATATGGGGAAACTGAGGCTCAGAGGAGGGCAGCAACTTGCCCAGGGTCACCCAGAGATTTGTTGGCAGGGTCTGCCCTTCTGACTCCCAGTTCAGTGCTCTTTGCCTTCCTTCTACTGCAGACTCAGAACACTTGTGGCTCTTTCCACTGTGACTCTACCTGAGAATGCGGGGTGACCCAGAGGCCCTGCATCTCTCTAGCCTGTATCTGCCTGAGCTTGCATGAGCCATAAAGTCAGAGTCCAGTAGTTCTCTGTGTGACTGCTGGCTCTCAGCAGCCTCCAAGGATGTCCCCCAGTTATGTGAGGGGTTCCTGAGGCTGCTCCTAGGGGTCAGGGATGCGGTCCCTTGAGTTGCCCTGCTCCAGCTGCTTCTAGCCATGGTACAGCCCCTCACCCACTGCTGCCAGGGCCTACATGCAAAAGGTGTGCTCCAGCGTTCCTCAGGGCACAGCCACAGACAGCATTAGTAATAATAACAGCAACAATGACTGTGACAGCAACATTTATTGAGAACTTACCGTGTGGGGCCGGCCCCGTGGCTCACTCGGGAGAGTGCGGCGCTGTTAGCACCAAGGCCACGGGTTCGGATCCTATATAGGGATGGCCAGTGCGCTCAGTGGCTGAGCGTGGTGCAGACCACACCGTGCTGAGGGTTGCAATCCCCTTACTGGTCAAAAAAAAAAAAAAAAAAAGAACTTACCATGGCCCAGGCACTGCTGTGAGCAGTATTTGTATATTTACTTGTTTAACCCCTAGCAACCTTGTTGGAATAGCTGCTATTATTCCCAGATGGAGTCACTTGTCTTAAGATACACATCTATTACAATGGTGACATTGGCTTACTGGCCAGGCACCAAAAAAACCAAAAACAGACAAAAAGTGGTGACACTAGATTTAAACCCAGGCAGTCTGCTCTATGCATTCATTCAGAACGATTGATTGAGCACCTCTATGTGCCAGGCACTATCCTGGGCATTGGAGACCAGGAGAAATGATGGTACCTAGGACTAGGGTGCTAGCAGTGGGGATGGTGAGAGGGGGCTGGACTCAGAATCTGTCTGGAAGGCAGAGCCATCAGCACTTGGTGATGGATTGGACATGGGTGGGAGGGAGAAGCTTTGACCAGAGGGACTGGACAGTGGTGTTGCTATTTCCCAGGATAAAAAGGAGCAAGCTGGGGGCGGGGAGGGGAAGAGGAGATAGGAGGCCTGCTGGACATCCCCGTGGAGGTGTCAGGCAGGCAGCTGGAGGCACGAGTCTGCAGTTCCTTGGAGCACAGGGCAGGCCCCACTGGAGAGATGCATTTAGGAGCTGCTGGTGGGGTAAAGCCATGGACAGGGGGAGGCTATCTGCTCAGTGAGAACAGCTGGAGGAGAGGAGAAACCATAGCCTGAGCCCTGGGAGAGGAGGAGGACTGGGAAGGTCCCAGTCAGACCCAGGAGAGCCAGAAGACTGGGTCCCGGGGTGATGTGCAGACCAGGTTGTGGACGAGGGAGGGATCCCTAGTGTCGGGGCTGTCAGGAGTTCAGGTGGGAGCTCAGCTGAGAAGTCACTGTTTTATTTAGATAGGGTCACTAAAGAGACCTTTTTCTTTTCTTTTCTTTTCTTTTTTCTTTTTTGGTGGCTGGGTGGTTTGGGGATCTGAACCCATGACCTTGGGGTAATAAGGCTGAACTCTAAACAACTGAGCTAACTGGCCAGCCCAGGAGACCCTTTTCAAGGCCAGTTTTGGTGGATGGGTGGGGGTGGAGGGAGTATGCCTAGGACCCCACAAGGGCCCCATTTGGCCCCAGGAGCTGGACACTTTGATTCCAATTTTTCCTGAACAAGCAAGCTCAGCAAGCATGTGCTCCTGGAGATAGAATGCCCCTCACTCTGGATTCCCAGTGCCCCAGCTGTGGTCCAGGATAAAATAACCCAGCCCTGGTGGCCTCACATTCTACAGAGCAGCTGACACAAGATAGGAGTCGTCCCTCCAATAGGCAGACAGTTGAAGCAGACAGGTGCTGCAACCATTTCGTGAACTGATTTATTTTTAAAGGTCATTTATTTCCTTAAATATTTTGCCCAGTTTGGGAGGCAGCCATGAGAGCCCTTACCTTGCAGAGAGGCAGGATTCTAGAGGTGGTGGGAGCAGGATTCTAGAGGAGGTGGGAGCAGGTTCTAGGCCTCACTTTCTGAGCTCAAATCCTGCCATTTCCAGTTCTGTGACCAAGTCCGAGTTACGTAGCCTCTCTGTGCCTCAGTTACTGCATCTGTACAGTGGGGCTGATTATAGAACTTAATCAGTTGTAAATTATTAGCTCAGAGCCTGGCATTGAGTAATTTGTTTTGGGGGGTGTGAGGGTAGCAGGTCGTGTATTTATTTATTTTTTTATTTATTTTTAATCATAACATAGTTGATTGTACATATCTGTGGGGTACACAGTTGAATATCAATACCTGTGTGGCACCAAGTAATTTCTCCCTAAATGTTGGCTATGCTGATTATCATTATTGGAGTCAGTCCAACCTGGGAAGCAGGACAATGGCCCACCGAGAGGGACAGAACTCCCGATGGCTCATGCACACACACCCTTACCCCCACAGTGGTACCCGGAGGTGAATCACTTCTGCAAGGAGGTGCCCATCATTGTTGTGGGCTGCAAGACTGACCTGCGCAAGGACAAGTCGCTGGTGAATAAGCTGCGGAAAAATGGGTTGGAGCCCGTGACCTATCACAGGGTAGGAAACCCAGCCTGGGGGTGAGGGCAGGGAAGGACTTGGAGAGAGCATCTCTAGGGACTTCTCAGTGGCACCAGGCATCCAGCACACTCAGGGTGTGGGTCAGGGGTCAGGAACTGCCAGTACTTGGAAATGGTTCCTACAATACTCTGGGAGGTTCTTCCAGTAGAAGCAAGACTGAGGGAGTGGGGGCCGGCCCGTGGCTTTCTCGGGAGAGTGTGGTGCTGATAACACCAAGGCCCTGGGTTCGGATCCTATATAGGGATGGCCGGTTCACTCACTGACTGAGCGTGGTGCTGACAACACCCAGTCAAGGGTTAAGATCCCCTTACCGGTCATCTTTTAAAAAAGAAAAAAAAAAAAAAAAGACTGAGGGAGCGTGCATATCAGAGTCAGTGCTACCCACCCACTTCACAGATGGGGAAGCTGAGGCCTAGAGAGGACGCCCATCTATTCAGTCCACAGGCCCCTCTCTGACACTCCTGAGTTAGCTGGAAGTTAATAAGTTGGTGCCATGAGAGGCAGAGACACAGCTCAGAACTGAGGTAGGGAAAACAATGAAGGGATGAGAGCAATTGGTCAAGGCAGAGTATGGGAGCTGTGGGTGCCCTAGAAGACCCTCATCTTCCACTGCCATCCTGGAGACGCCCTTGCAAGGCCACCCAGTGTCCCTACCTCACAGCAGCCCTGTCTCCCTCTCCCTGTTAGGGCAAGGAGATGGCAAGGTCCGTGGGCGCGGTGGCCTACCTCGAGTGCTCGGCTCGGCTCCACGACAACGTCCACTCCGTCTTCCAGGAGGCAGCCGAGGTGGCTCTCAGCAGCCGCAGTCGCAACTTCTGGCGGCGGATTACCCAGACCTTTTGCGTAGTGACCTGACCAGCTTGGTGCCCTCCCTGCCCCTGACTGCCCAGGCAGCACCAGAAGGAGCTGGGCACTGACCTCCTGCCGAGTTGGCTGGGCTGGACCCAGTCCCCAGGCTGTGACTGCCGAACTGCACCTCAGCAGATGGGTACCACCAAGGCTAGGCCCCAGGGTCTGGGAACCCTGGATGGAGGAAGGCTGTGGAGGGCTACTGCTGGAGTCACCTGGAATCACAGACTCCCAGTGCCCGATCATGAACTGACATCCTGGAGTGGCCTGTGTAGCCTGACCTGGCGCCACCTCGTAGCTGGTCTCAGGGCTGCACCTGCAGGACCTGGCATTCTTAGGACCATCCTGCCAGAACCCCACCCTGGCCCTTCCCCCTTGGCCCTGCCTGTCCCAATGGTAAGTGTAACAACTAAAGTCACATCACTTGTCCTTTGCGTCATGCCTCTTATTTCTTTTTCTTTTTCTTTTTTTTTTTTTTTAAAGATGACCGGTAAGGGGATCTTAACCCTTGACTTGGTGTTGTCAGCACCACGCTCAGCCAGTGAGCGAACCGGCCATCCATATATGGGATCCGAACCCAGGGCCTTGGTGTTATCAGCACCGCACTCTCCCGAGTGAGCCACGGGCCGGCCCTTTTTTTTTTTTTTTTGTCGTTTTTTCGTGACCGGCACTCAGCCAGTGAGTGCACCGGTCATTCCTATATAGGATCCGAACCCGCGGCGGGAGGTCGCCGCGCTCCCAGCGCAGCACTCTACCGAGTGCGCCACGGGCTCGGCCCCATGCCTCTTATTTCAAAGAGACTTTACACACCTGTTCCAAGGTGGGACTGCTGGGCCTTGGGCAAGTTCTTCTGGGCCTCAGCTTCCACACCTGTGAAATGGGACCAATCACAGACTACGTAATGGAGCTTTGGGATGAGTAAGAGGGTTACGAAGAGCAACACTTGCAAAGAGCTTAGTAGGTGCCTGGCACACAATGAAGTGCTCATGCAGGGTTCACACTGATACTTTTATTCATTTACCTACTGTATTAGTCAGGCTTCTCCCGAGAAACAGAACTAGTAGAATGTGTATATATGGAGAGACAGATTTATTTTAAGGAATTGGCTCATGTGATTGTGGGGGCTGGTAAATCTGAAACTTGTAAGGTAGGCTGGAAATTCAGGTGAGTTGGTTTTGCCATCGTGAGTCCCGATTCTGAAGGGCAGCAGGCTGGAAATTCAGGCAGGGTTTCTTTTTTTCTTTTTTCTTTTTTTTTTCTTAAAAGATGACCAGTAAGGGGATCTTAACCCTTGACTTGGTGTTGTCAGCACCACACTCACCCAGTGAGCTAACTGGCCATCCCTATATGGGATCCGAACCCACGGCCTTGGTGTTATCAGCACCACACTCTCCCGAGTGAGCCACGGGCCGGCCCCAGGCAGGGTTTCTATGTGGCTGACTCGAGGCAGAATTGCTGCTTCTTCAGGAAACCTCAGTCTTTTCTCTTAAGGCCTTCCACTGACTGGATGAGGCCCACCCACATTCTGGAGGTAACCTGCTTAACTCAAGGTCTACTGACTTAAATGTTAATCACATCTAAAAATATACATAATACCAAGGTCAAGGGTTCTGATCCCCATACCGGCCAGCTGGGAAAAAAATACACACACACACACACACACACACAAGCCTTTACAACATCTAGATTGCTGTTTGACCAAATAACTGGGCACCGTAGGCTTGCCAAGTTGACATATGAAATGAACCACCACACCTATTTATTTCTCTATTTAATCACCTCATTCTTAACATTCACAACACTGCCAAGAGATAAGAAGCAACAAGACAGAACTTACTCCTCCCTGAGACTCTCCCAGCATCAAGCCCATCACGACATCCACTTTCCTATTAATACTCTCATCTCCCTTGGCCACGTCCTCTTGTCTTGCCCACCTTGCAAAATGTCACTCAGCATCCCACAGACTCATCACTGTGATGAGCTCATCCTCTCCCCACCACACATGCCCCGGTCTCTCCTTCCCAGGAAATGCCTTCTCTCTCCTGGAAACTCCCCAAACACCCCTTCATGCTGGGGTAGGGGCCTTTCCTCTGTGTGTATCCCAGGATGTTGCAAACAGACCTGGCTTCCCTATTAGGCTTTGAGGGCATAGACTGTGGGTTCCCTGTGTGAGATCCCTAGCTCCTGTCATAGTGTTGGGCACATCAGAGAGCTCCTTAAACACCAGGCTGTTGAATAGATGACTGAGTCCCTGGTCAGTCAGCGGAGGAGACTGAGCCAGCACCTGGGTGTCCTGACATCTTGTCAGCATCTTGCCCTCACTTGGGGGAGACAGTCAAGTCCCACCGCTCACCCGCATCATCATATCCACTAAGACATGGCAGGTGTGAGGCTGTAAGACCAAGGGGTTTGCCCCAGACACCAGCCAGTTTGGGCAGAGCTACAACTTGCTGGAAAGTCCACTGACTGGGTCGGAACCTGAAGCAGTCGGAGCAGTGCCTGAGGAACACAGCAGAAGGTGCCAGGTGCTTGGCTGATGAGGTGCTGTTGTTAGACCCATTTCAGAGAAGAAAATGAGGACCAAACTTAAAGTCTGATCTGCATAGGGTCATGTGGCCAGAAGTAGGACTGAGGTTCAACTCAGGCTTTCACTGCACTTCACTGAGGATACATGAGGTCAAGGTCAGGGAGAAGCAATTGGAAAACAGGGTGGGGTCAGGGAGCTGAAGGATCCAAAGGTGTGCAGAGGTGGGGGAGAAAAGTGGACACCTGCCTGGTCTGTTGGGGCTACCCTGGCTGGAGAGGAGGGTCCCTGCAGGGGGCGGTGGGTGTCAGGAACCCACACTCAACTTTCTCTGCAGCCCCTGCCTTTGCCCTCACCAAGGGCTGCTCATTTATTTTCTTCCAGAGCTCATCCCCACTTGAAATGGTCCTGTCTGTCTTCCTGCTGGCATGCCAGCTCCCTGAGAGCACAGACTGTGTTTGGAAACCCCTGTGCCTCAAAAAATGCCTAGCACATAGGAAACACTCAACAGATACATGATGAATGGGTGAATGAATGACTGCTAGGAATCGGTGGTCTACTTCAGGTGCCCCTCCATTCTGGCCTGGATTGCCACATAAGTCTCCCAGCACCCAGGCTCCCACCTCCTTCATCCCCCTCACCTCCTGCAGAGCCAGCTGCCAAAGGACAGACCCAGCCACATCACCGCCCTGCACAAGAGCCTTCCACAGCCCCCTCTGCCCAGAGCAGAAGATCCAGTCCCCAGCTGGGAACTTGCTTTGTCCCCAGGACACCTCACCACACCTTCTACAGCCACACCCGGGTCCACACCCAGGAGCACTGACCTCCAAGCCTTTGCCAGGCTGCTGCCCCGCCTCAGCGCACCTCCTCCCAAACACTACCTGGGCAGACCTCCCCCACCCCCAGCTCAGACACCAAAAATTCTCCAGGAAGTCTGTAAAACTGTCGCTGACTCTTCCCTGCAGGTGCACAGACATGCGCACACACACACCCCAAAGTGTCCACTCTTTTGGCTTGGTCCCTCTGCCTAGGGAACCAGGCTTTTCTTCCCGTGCTGTGAAAAGGCCAGGTTGGACTCTCAAAGATGACAGGTCTGGTGTCGGGACCAGGCAGGGTGTCTGGGAGGGTGGAGGCGGGAGCTGGGAGACCAGTTGGGCCGCTGCAGACGTCCAGACCCAAGGAACAAGCCACCACAAGTCAAAGTGTGGTGACTTCTGGGCTGCAACATGGCAAGGGTGGACTGTGGGAAGGGTGGAGACGTTGGGAGTGAGAGAAGAATGCGGGCCTCTCCCCCTGGTGAGAAATAGGCTTGCACCATCCCTAGGACACCAGCACTGGGAGAGGTGGGATCCATGTCAGGTGACAGACTTCTTGCTCTGGCCCCTCTCCCCACTGCCCAGCCCGTGTTTCAGGCCCTGACCCCGTCCAGCCGACCACACACAGCTCTCTAGGGTGTGAAAGGAGAGCATGGTGAGGGTGACCAAAGCACTGAGGTGCCCGCTGCCAAGGAGCCAGGGTTATTCTTACTCTGCTCCTCCTCCTCACCCAACAATCCCCCCTTTCAATTCCTCACAACCCTGCAGGGCAGGACGGGTGGGGCCAGCCAAGTGGGAGCTGGGAAAGGCACAGCCCAGAGGCCGCCGGGCCAAAAGCCACAAACCACGGTGTCTGTGTTTCCCCACACTGCCTCCACCCACCCTTTGGGTTGTCTGCCGGGAAGCCAGGGGCAAGGGTGGGGACCCCAAGTCATCTCCTCCAGGACAGGCCACTCCCTGGCATCCTGAGGGCAGGGAGGGTGGGGCATATACTGTCTGTGAGTCACAAAGCTTCTCTCTCCCCTCTGCCTGGGCAGCACCCTCGGCCCCACATCTGGATGCAGGGGGTCGCGGCTGGCAGATCACCCCACTTCGGGCCACCGTCTTTGCTCTCTCCAGCCTCCTTTTGCTCCTGAGGGCCCTTCCTTTGGAGGATGAGCACTCAGGGCCACCAGCAAGTTATCCCGAACTGCCGGCTAGAGAACCAACAAAGCCTGTGACCAGGCTGAGAGCAGTGAGATAGAGAACAGAGTGGAATAGCTGACCACCCACCCCTTCATTCGAGGTCTTGATCTCCAAGCTAAATGCTTCTGATTCATAGGTCAGATTGTGGAAAGAAGGATTTTCCTGGGGTCAAGTTCTGGCTCTGCAGCTTACTAGCTGTGTGACCTTGGATGAGTCACAAGCACTCTCTTATCTGTCAGTTCCCTTATCTGTATCTCTTATGTGTCAGTTTCCTTATCTGTAAAATGTGGGCAAGAGTAGGACCTACCTCCTAGAATGGTTGGGAGGATTAAATGAGTTAATGCAAATGGTGCTTATTCACTCACTCTGTGTTAACTACTAACTTGAGTTATTAACTATGAAATGAGGGTAATTATTTACTGTGCGAGCTTGCTGCAGGGTCTGCAAAGCAGGAGCAAGCATGTAAGTGTTCATGCTGGTTCCGTCTTCCCAATCTGGGTCACCAAGTCTGGGAGGAGGAGGGAGGGAGCTCAGACACTCCTGGAGATGGGAAGCCTCAGCAGGAGAGAGAAAAATGGAGCATGAGGCCGATGGCTCTTTGCAGGGCCCACAGGGTGGGGCTGGGCCCTCTGAGGGCGCCTGGGAGGACAGCACTGGAATCTCTTCCAGGGCTCCTATTTGTTGGGGAGACACCAGGCCTCAGCCGGTGCTGAGCCCAGGGCAGATGTTCACTATGCTGGATTATGGAATATGGATTGGTTCCTACCATGTGCAGGCCCTGTTCTAGGCAGTGATTTCTGTTGAACACGGAGCACTGTGGGGATGGGGGTGTGGAGGTGAGCAGGATGTGTCCTTGCCTTCCGAACCTCCACCCTCCACCTTCCGTCCTCCATGGGAGCTCCAATGTGGACAGAGCTAGCAGGAGAGGGAAGCATCCGACACTCACTCAGCAGCCCCTAAGCACGGGAGCTGGCTCCTGCCATTGAGATAAACGAGGATTTGGGGGGCAATTCCCACTGAATGAAAGACACAGAGGGTACCCACCCCGCCCTACCCACACGTCTGAAACAGGGTTGCTTTGGGACCCCCATTCCTGTCTGCCCCCAGTTATGGTATCACACAGTTGTGTCTAGCTGAGCAGCACAGGTGACATTCTGCCCTTCCTGCCTCATTCAGTGCAATGAGCCCTTCACTTTACAGATGAGGAAACCAAGGCTCAGTAAGGTAAAGAGTGTCCCGGGACCAAAAGCAGGGAGTGGTGGAGCTGGGCACTTGGACGCAGGACCGGGACTCCCAGCCCCAGCTTCTGATCTCCCCTGGGTACTGGCCAGGAAGCTGGACCTCGCCCAGCAGAGGGCAGCAGGGCCCAAGGAGAGCAGCCTTTCTCAGCTCCCAGGGATGCCAGAGGGGCAGGTGTGGACATCCGCCCCATCCCTCCTGCCTGGGCCCTTTTAGTGACATACCACTCCCACCAGCTGCCACCCACTGAGCTGTGGCCGAGTAACTTGGCCATTCAGAGTGGCCGAGTAACTTGGCCATTCAGCCAGAATGAGAATCATGCTGTCCTAAGTCTGTTGTTGTTCTAAGGTGAGGGAGACCTGGGTTTGAATCCTGGCCCCCTGTACTTACCTACTCCCAGGTTTATAGTCAAGTGCATGGGCTGGAGCTGGAGCAACATCAAAGGAGACATCACATCAAAGTACCTCCCACAGGGCCAGTGCTCACGAGCACCATGTACCCAGTCTACACCCCAAGAGGAAGGTTGGGAGTTAGGGCCACTGATCTCTGCTCTCTCCTGACCCCACCCCAGAATTTGCAACATAGTCTGGGGAGATGCTCAAAATACTTAAAAGTGTCAAGGAACCCCAAGAGAGTGCTTCCAGACAGTGAGGTGCTGTGGGGTACAGTGGGCAGGTACCAGAAGGCATGACCCATGTGGCCAGAACAATCCTGGGGGGCTGACAGGAGAAGCGGGGAGCCAAGAACCCTGGGGGACAGGCCGTGAACTCTCTTCTCCCTGTACTCCCACCAGCTGTGGCAAAGAGCTTCCTGCACAGTCCAGCCCAGATGCTTTAGACAACCCCAGCTCTCCAGCTCCTTTCACTTCCCCACCCTAGATCTGCCCCCCAGAATCAAAAATGAAATGGTGGGCTGGTAACTCCAAGGTCAAGGTTTCTGATCCCCTTAAGAGTCAGCCTGCCAAAAAAAGAAGTGGCCTGATAAAGAACACACTACCCACATCCCTTATGTCCATCTCTCTGCAAGTTCTCATTCCCCTCACCCACATCCTGAACCCCAGGCCCACCTCCCAGGAGTTAATGCCCCAGGACCACCCTGACCACAGGGTATAGGAATGGCCCTGTAAATGTGTAAACGACTGGCCTCCCTTGCTTCTGGGATACGCATCCCAGAAAGTCTCAGCAAAATCATCACCACCTCATTGTCAACCTCCCTCACACCATTATATGAGCTTCTCTTTCCCTCCTCCTTTTCCCCACTTCCTGGCAAGTTGTGTTTATTTTGGCTGCCTATTCATTTATTTGACAGTCATTTATTGAGCACTCACAAATCCCCTGCCTCCCACCTAAGGACCCTCCCTGGTTTCTCTTCTGTCCTCTGGGCAGCCTTGCTGGGAGGAGCACCCCTCTCTCTTCAGAAGCTGAAACACTAGCCCCTCACTCTTGCCTGAACTTGGCAGCTAGGACATGACTGACATTATCATCTCCTCCTGTGCTCACCTCAGCCTCCTGGCTTAGGACTTTGAATCTGGAGCAGAAGACCAAGAGGGATGTTTACATTCATTTTGGTGACACTGTCAGTATTCTTTTCTTTAACTGGTACATAGAGCTTACTACATGCCTGACACTTTTTTTTTTTTTTTTTGAAAGATGACCAGTAAGGGGATCTTAACCCTTGATTTGGTGGTGTCAGCAGTGAGCTAACCGGCCATCCCTATAAAGGGATACGAACCCGTGGCCTTGGTGTTATCAGCACCACACTCTCCCAAGTGAGCCACGGGCCGGTACTCTGACACTTCTAATATTAGCTCTTTCAATCCTCGTAACCACCCTACAAGGTAGGTATAGTTAGCAGCAGCCACATTTTACAGATGAGGAAACTGAGGGGCAGAGGGGTTAAGAAACTTGTCCAAAGTCACAAGCTAGAGAGCCACCCATCTAGGATTTGAACCTGGGCTGGGTGGTCCCAGACAACAACACTGTGTCCAGGCAGTGGGTGGGGGTGGCAGGTCCACAGAGGGCGTCCAGCCCTCTCACTGACTCTGAGTGAGCAGACAGTATTCCCAAAAGGTCCTTTTCTACTGAAAGTAACCAGCCCCTTCTGATGTTGGAAGCTTCTCAAGGGCTTTGACTGGTTCAGATACCATATTAAGGAAAAATTGAAAAACATTAAAAAATAGGATTTAAATTACTCTGTTTCACAGCCTCCCAAAACAATTTGATAATTTGCATTTTTTTTCTATTAAAAAACTCTTACAGAGTTGTAATTACACTGTCATGCAATTTTGAATTCTGCTTGACATTTTAGCCTAAACATTCCTATATTCCATACAACTTGTGTATATCATTTAAAAATTTTTTTACTTTGGAATAATTTTGGATTTAAACAAGAATCAAAAAAATAGTACGCAGAGTCCCTGTATACTCTTCACCAGGCTTCCCTTAATGTTAACATCCATTTATCAAATTTAAGAATGCTGTTAATTAAACTCTGAACTTTATTAGGGTTTCCCCATTTTTTCTCTTTTTTTTTGGCAGCTGGCCAATATGGGGATCCAAAACCTTGATCTCGGTGTAAGAATATGGCTGGGGCCGAGCCCGTGGCGCACTCGGTAGAGTGCTGCGCTGGGAGCGCGGCAACGCTCCCGCCGCAGGTTCGGATCCTATATAGGAATGACCGGTGCACTCACTGGCTGAGTGCCGGTCACGAAAAAAAAAAAAAAAAAAAGAATATGGCTGAGTTAACCAGCCAGTCCCCACCAGTTTTTTTCACTAAGGTCCTTTTTCTATTCCAAGATCCAATCCGGGATGCCATGTTGCACTTAGGTAAATATCATTTTTAGTGGCTATATATTATTTCATACAGTGAATATTCTTTATTTTTTTTTAAAGATGACCAGTAAGGGGATTTTAACCCTTGATTTGGTGTCGTCAGCACCACGCTCACTCAATGAGCTAATCCCTATATGGGATCCAAACCCATGGCCTTGGTGTTATCAGCACCACACTCTCCCCAGTGAGCCACGGGCCGGCCCCATATATTCTAACAGGTTTTTTTGTTTGGGTTTTTTGATGGCTGGCTGGTGCACGGATCTGAACCCTTGACCTTGGTGTTATAACAATGCTCTAACCAACTGAGCTAACCAGCCCTCTGACAGGTTTTTAACAATCAAACAAAAAACCTGTTGGCTACTGTACATTTATTTGCATTGTTTCTAGTTTCTCTGCTTAAGGTTATCCAAAGACAATAAATGCTATTTTTTTTTTTTTTAAAGATGACCGGTAAGGGGATCTCAATCGTTGGCTTGGTGTTGTCAGCCCCATGCTCAGCCAGTGAGCGAACCGGCCATCCCTATATAGGGATCCGAACCCGTGGCCTTTTTTTTTTTTTTTTAAAAGATGACCGGTAAGGGGATCTCAACCCTTGGCTTGGTGTTGTCAGCACCACGCTCAGCCAGTGAGCAAACCGGCCATCCCTATATAGGATCCGAACCCGTGGCCTTGGTGTTATCAGCACCGCACTCTCCCGAGTGAGTCACGGGCTGGCCCAATAAATGCTATTTAAATAGTAGTCCTGCCAAGCAGCAATATATATTAACTACTATACAGCCCTGCCTTGTAAACATCATCACAACTGCACACACACACAAACACACACACACGTCAATTTGCATATAAGAAAAAGATAAGAAAACAGAAGTTAGGAGACTGGCTCCTGGTTACATAGTGCTTGCAGGGTGGTCCTTGCAGAGCAGGGACATGGGCTCAGAGGCAGGGAATAAGGGAGGGAGTGAGGAAGAAAGAGAGAAGAAACTGAACAATTTTGCAAGTAACTTGATTTTCATTTTAAAAGTTAATCAAAGCAATTTATTTTTTCCTCCCAAAAACCTATGTCCCGTGTCTACTTAGAAAAACTTCAGACAAATCCAAGTGAGGGACGTTCTATCAAACGTCTGACCTGTCCTCCTCAAAACTGTCAAGGTCATCAAAGACAAGGAAAGTCTGAGACACTGTCTCAGCCAAGAGGAGCCTGAAGGAGACATGATGACTAAATGACTAAACACCATGGAAGTGGTATCCTGGATGGAATTCTGGGACAGAAAAGGATATTAGGTAAAAACTAAGGAAATCAGAATAAAGCATGGTCTTTAACAATAATGTATCAATATTGGTTCAGCCATTCACAAACACTGATACCCCCAAGCAGAGCAAACAAATGTACCACACTAATATGAGATATAAAATAGGGGAGGGCTGGCGGGTTAGCTCAGGTTACCTCCCTTCTAGTTGGAGGATGCTCAAGTACACGCTCAGGTTGACGATTGGTCAGGGTCCAGGACCAAGAGTCTTCATCTAAGAAGCAAAGGCTGAGTCTACCGATATCCCTGTCCACATCCCCCAAATGCATGTGGACTGTGCAAGACCATGAGCTACCCCAATTCCAGACAAGACAAATAGGAGGAGTGCAATTCACACCTGCTTGTGAAATTCTGGTCCTGGTTGTAAGCAGCAACCCACTTGAACCAAGGGAGATGTCCTGGGGTTTAAACAAACCAAAGCTGGCAGTTGACAATAGAAATGTAAACAGCCCCTGATGGGTTTGCTCACATGGTCCCCCTCCCTCGAGTTCCCAGAACGCTGGTTAACATCAGTAAATTTATCCAAACACAGTTTCAAATCAGATTTAATGCAGCACTTTGCCCCAGTGAGCTCAATTCGGAGCCCTGGGCACCACCCTACCCCTGGGCTGACAGTGGGCCCAGGACACGAATCCACCCCTCCTGAGTCTCTGGGCTGTGGGCAGAGCAGCTCCCAGGGCTTCTCTCAGCTCACTCCTCCCTCTTCTCACCTCCAAAACGGCCTCGGCCTCGTCAGCAGAAGAGATTATGGCAGGTATTAAAAAGTTGCTAGGGTGGGGCAGAGATTGCAGGGCCCCTGTGGTGGGTGCCCAGACACACCTGTCTGGGTGTGTCTGCACAGCTGTCCACCAGCCGGAGGGACCCTGATCTCCTCCCCGCACCTGGCCCCTGACCCTCCCTCTGCCTCTGGCTGAAGTTCTCTCCAATCCAGCCTCACAGGGCAGTGGTCTGTGGTCACCTGTGCAGGGGCTGGCCTCCAAGGATGTCGGGGTTGTGGTGGAGGTGAGGGAAGGACTACTGAGGAGACACTACAAAATTTTTGCAGCTGGGCTGAGGGTGGAGCAGGGTAAGAACCAGGGGCGAGATGGTGGGATAGGCCGGACAGACTAGCAGAACCTTGTATTTTTGTAGTTGCTGTCTGCTGGCTAGTACAGGGACCCGCAGACCCTTCTAGATGGAGGATGTTCAAGTACACGCTCAGGCTGAAGACTGGTCAGGGTCCAGGACCAAGAGTCTTCATCTAAGAAGCAAAGGCTGAGTCTACCGATATCCCTGTCCACATCCCCCAAAGCTGCAGTGTGAGAACTGCTCTCCAGGCGCAGGGAAGTGCCACAGTGTAGGGCAGCTGCTAGGGCTCCCTCTCTTAAGCAATCCCAACTTAAGTTGAACCACTTGTCTTGTGCCCACATGGAGAAGCTCATGACAAAACAAGGCTTGAGTTGTTTGGCCCAAAGCCATCTCCTTATCTAGTGCATCACCTCAGTACCCAAAGAGCCAAAGCTTCACCCCAGGCACAGCTAAAGCTGGAAAGGCTCAGGACTGTGGTCTTGTTTGAGAGAAAAGGCCATGTCTTCCTCACTCTTTGTAAACCTCATGCTGGCTGACGCCTTATATACAGCAACTCCCGCCTTGGGCTCCCCAACCAATTCATGTGGACATGTCTCCTTTCCCAGCTAGCGCACTGCCTGTCCCCTCCCACCTTGCCATGCCCCAGCCTGATGCCCAGAGGATCTTCTTCCACACCTGTGCCCCTGCCCTCACTCCATCCATGCCCGGCCATCCTTCAAGTTCACTTTCCTGTGGGAGGCCCTCTGCAGCCATCTGAACAGCTAGCAGAACCTCCCCCAACCCCTGCCAACTCCTTTAGCATTCCTTTTATGTCACTTGTCATTTAACACACTTGGCCTTCTGTGTGTTAATGGAGCAGGAACACATCCTCACCTGTATTTTGGTTTTTTAATTTATTTTTATTGGCAGTTGGCTGGTACAGGGATCCAAACCCTTGACTTTGGTGTTATCAACACTATGCTCTAACCAACCCTCACCTGTATTTTTAAATAATCCTGAGGAGGTTGCAAGCACAGGCCTAGGAACCACGCTACCTTAGTTTAAACCCTAGTTCTGCCCTGTTTAAGCCGTGTAACCATGGGCAAGACCCTTAATAACTTCTCATGCTTTTCGCGGTCTCTGGAGGATTAATTGCATTTTCCTCACAGGAAATTGAGGACTCCGTGTGAAGGGCTTGGAACAGGTTGGGCCCTCAATGAAAGTGAGTGGTTTAGAGGGCACCTCTGGCTGCTGGTGGAGACCAGGCTGGTAGCAAATGGGGCCCCATGGGAGCAGAGAGGCCGGGAGAGGCTGCGACCTGGGGCCTCCAGTCACCACCTCCTACCCTCTGGACATGCTCGGAGAGCCCAGCAGGCTTCCGCTTATAATGCTGTCTCCTCCTGGAGTGGGACCTCGGCACAGGTGGTTTTATTTCCAGCTTCAAGTTTAAACTCAAAACCTATCCCTAGAAAGCCTTAGTGAAGGCTGTCACTCAGATCTGATGTTATTTGCTCTGGAACTGACCACTCTCTTCTGCTGCCCACCATGTGCTGTCCCAGTGTTCTCAGAGGACTCGTACAACTCCACTGCACTCCGCAGTGCTGGTGGTGCTCTGCCGCAGGTGTCTTTGCCCAGGGGACTGCTCAGGACACTAATTCTGCACACCTACTGGCCAGTAGACGTGCCGGGGAACTGGGAGCTTCTGGAAGCAAACTGCAACCAATGACAGACGGCAGCTGGTGGGAAATGAAAATTTTGAGGCCTGGTACTGTCTCCCAGAGGTGCCCAGCCAGACTGAGCTTCAGTGTCCTGCTGCAGTAGCTTGCTTGATAATGTCCCCTTCGGGGGCTTTCTTCCCTCCTTGTCTTATTTGCTGTATGGCTAGGGCAATTCTCGGAATCCTGCCAACGTAGCCAATTGCATTGTCGGGTTAGGGCCCACAGATCCTTCAAACCCATTGTACAGACTGGGTCACCAAGCCCCTCATGTGCCAGGCTGGGTCACTAGACCCCTCACATACAGGTCCACGATCTAGGTAATTGGGAAAGATCCTGGCAGCCACTGGCAGATGACATAAGCTCAGTCCTCAGCTTCCTCAGCAGCACCAGCAGCTTACAGATCTGGCAGTGGTGGCCACCTCTTGGGGGCATCCCAGGGGCCTTGGCAGCAACAGCCTCCAGCAGCAGTAGCAGCCTCCCCATGGCCCTCTAGGAACATCCCGGGGTGGGGGTAGGGGGCCCTGTGGGTCAGAGCTACTCATTGTTTATACTTAAGTCCGATAACCCAGGAACACCTGGATGTGAGTCAGACAACCCAGGAACACCTGGGTGGCCACGTGCATCCACAGACAATACCCAAGGAACACCTGGGCATACATGCACAGTTACACATTTACATCAAATGCTTGGCAAGATTCCAAACATCCAAGGGAGCCCTGACCATTTATCTTCACTTTCCCTACACTTGTCCACTCCCTTGTTGGTGTCCCCTAGGACCACGTCCCAGATAAACTATTCACATTTGAATCTTTGTCTCAGGGTTTGCTTCTGGGTGAATTCAAAGAAAGACACACACACATGCCTACATTAAGATGGGGTCTGTTGTATTTGTCTTTCTATCCCTAGCACCTGGCATATAATACCTGGCACATGGGTGACTAAGTAGATGAAAAGATAAACCTGTGGTGGCCCTGTATTTTTCCATGAAGTCCATATTCCATAAGATTCTGACAGCATTCTCAACCTCTAATTAACAGGAATGAATTATCTGACTTAGAGTTCCTGGTTGCAAGCAACAGAAACTGACTCCAACTAACCAAAGCAAGGAATTTAATGAAAGCATGTGTGTGCATGTGTGTGTGGTGATGGAGGTGGGAGTGGCTCCCAGAATTGACGGGTGGCTAGAGGGCCAGGTTTGGGATAGGCAGAAAGTCAACAGCTCTGTGGTGCCACTGCTAGTGGCTTAGTAGCAGCAGGCTGACTGCCAGGTGGGAATGACCTTCATCCTTCCCCACTTCCTGAAGTCACATGTTCACTGGGGAGTCAACATCCTGAAAGAGAAGGTCTGCTGGTTCAAACCTAAGTCTCACCAGCTATACTAGGTATGGAGAGGAGGAGCTGGCCCTTCAGCTGACACATAGGGAAGATGGCTCTAATCTCCTTCAGGACCACCCAGGGGACATCTCTAAGAGACACAAGGTACCTGTAGGAACAACCCCATTGAATGGGGTTGGATGAGGACCACCAAGAAATGCAAATGTTCATCAGCCTCTCTTTATGCCTTCTCTCCAGGTTATAGAGCAAAGCTTAGACTGTTTGAGTTACTCCCGACTTCCTCACCCCCTGCCCTCTGCCAAACAGTTCTTTCTCTGCCCCAATTCCTCTGACCATCAACCCTGCCCATTGCCACTTCCTCTGCCAAGGTGTCCAGCCTCCAGCAACTGCCTGGTAGATGCCCAGCACTTGAGCTAAAGCTGATTGCTCTTCCCATCTCTTGCCTTGAGCATATGATGCTGCCCCTTCCTAGAGCCTATTGTGGCTGTCAGTGATCAACCTATACCCCACCCTGGGCTCTAAACTTGCCACCAGCTCTTTCTCCCCAGGCTTTCCTCTTTCTTCCTCTTCCTCCTCCAACTTCTGCCCTATTGGCTTTACCAGCAATGACTCAACGTCCCCTTCCTCCCATAATTTCACTACTCTGTGAGTCATTGCTCAGATGCAAATTCTTTATGTACTAGCAATGTCCTCCCCCAATAGTTACTTTTACAGATTCCACCTCTTCCTTGGCAAACCCTCTGATCTGTCTCTGCGCCTCCAGACCACTATACAGTGGCCTACTGTCACATTACCCTTCACAAACATTTAGCAATTGAAGAACTTACCGTTTTCAAGGCCCGATTCCAGACACAGTGGAGGAAACGAGCACTCGGCAAGTCCTGGTCTTTGAGAAGTTTATCCTAGTGGAGAACCGCACATACTCATCGGAGATTTTAAAACACAAGGGAGCATGCAGTAAATGCCAGACGGGGTGGATGGGTTTGCAGTGCCGTGGAATTCACAGGGGGCATCAGGAAACATGTGTTTGTAGAGGCAGGGGAGGGAACAGGGAGGAGAGGGCATAGCCTGAGCCTATTTGAAGGGGAGAATAGTGGAGGAGACCTCACTCCTCACTGGAGTTCTGGGGAATCTCTAAAAGTGAAGCTGCTGGCCAGGTGGTAGGGGCAGGTCTGGGCCATGGTAGCCATGGGAGTCATACCCACAGAGCAGCTGTGAGAATAAATGAGGACCTCCAGGGAAAGAAGAGCTGAGGGCTGCAGAAAGCCCCAGGGCAACAGTGGGAGAAAGGGGCAGAGGTTGAGCTTGAGGGAGGCAGAGACTCCTGTTTATCTGTCGCCTTGGGCCATCAAGGCCTGTTTCAGACACTAAGCTCTCCTTCCTGTGCGGAGCACACGTGGGCCATGCGTGGACCTGTGATCCCTCACGTGGCCGCACAAATCCACCCACTTCTTCCACTTCTGGGGAATACAAGACTGGGGACAGAAGGCAGGAAGTTAAGAAGAATAAGATGTGGATTCTGTCAGAGAGAAAGGGGTTGCCTTCTCCACTCCTGTCTTATTCTGTTTGTGATGCTATAACAAAATACCTGAGACTGGGTAATTTATATTTTATTTATTTATTTGTTTGTTTATTTATTTGGCGGCTGGCTGGTATGGGGAACCGAACCCTTGACCTTGGTGTTACAAGGCTGGAGACTGGGTAATTTATTTTATTTATTTATTTATTTATTTATTTTAAAGATGACCGGTAAAGTGATCTTAACCTTGACTTGGTGTTGTCAGCACCACGCTCTCCCAAGTGAGCCAAGCGGTCATCCCTATATAGGAATACGAACCTGTGGCCTTGGTTTTATCAGCACCACACTCTCCCAAGTGAGCTATGGGCCGGCCCAGACTGGGTAATTTTTAAAGAATAGAAATTTATTTCCTCAGAGTTCTGGAGGCTCATAAGTCCAAGACCAAGGTGCTAGCTGTGGCGAAGACCTTCTTGCGGTGTCCTTGCATGGCAGAAGAACAGGAGAGAGTGAACTCACTCCTGCAAGCCCTTTTTATAGCAACATCAATCCGTTCATTAGCATGGAGCCTCATGACCTAAACAACCCCCTATTAGGCCCCACCTCTCAACACTGCTGCATTGGAGATTGTTTCCAACACATGAATTCTGGGGGACACATTCAGACCATAACTCCCAAGAATATTCCAGGGGTTTTCATGTGTAAAGTACCTCAACCTCCTGTGCCCACACGCTCCAAATGATCTCCCTGTGCATGGCCATGGCAACCTCTCCCCTGGTTCAGAGGAAGATGGTCCTCTCTCAGCTGAAGCTAATCTCAGGGTCAGCCTGCTCTCCTGGCAGCTCCAGCACTGAGGCAGCTCCTGCTCTATCTCTCATCCCTATTTCCATTTTCTAGCTTCAATCCCTCCCTCTCGACTGACACCTTCTTGCAGCCACACAAACTTCTTTCCCATTATAACCTCACATCCTGTCTTTGGTCTGCTCTTCACAGACACGTTCCTTGAAAGAAGGATTTGCACTTGCCATCTTGTATTCCCATTCATTCTTGGCTCAGTGCATTCCAACTCCCCCACCCCCAACTTCACTGACACTGCTGTCAAAGGTCGCTGGTGATGCCATAATGGTTCCATCCAGGGGTGGTCTTCCAGCTTCAACTTACCCCTCGGCTCTGGGTCCTCTTCTCCTGCCAGCCACTTTGTACATCCACTCATTCTTCAAGCAGTTATCAGGCACCTGCAATGGGCTGGACACAGTTCTCTTCTCTGTGGCCCTGTCCCTAGCATTCTGGCCTCCTTCCTCTACACACTTTCTGCAGGCTATCTTATTCCTCCTATGGTCTGGTTCCAGCACAGACTGCTCTCCTCCATTCCAGTCCTTGTGAAGCCAACAGCAGATGTCTCAGAGTCACTCAGACTCGACGTATGCAAATGTGACCTCATCCTTTTGGCTCTGCCCGTTTCTCCTGGATTTCCCATTTGAGGGGATGGCACAGCAAATCAGCCAGTACAGAAAGGCAGCAGTCACCTGTGATGCCTCCCGCTTCCTCCATACCCTTTTTATGGTCTGAAGTCATGCACTTCACTTGTCATGGGATAAGCAAAACACCTTTCTCACCAGCATTCTGCTTTTATATCTTTCTGAAGCATAAACTTGACCTTGTCAGTCCCTGCTTCTGTGATCACCATGGGTTGCTCTTGCCTTGAGAGTACACCCCTGGCTTGCTGCAAGCCTTGTGTGACCCAGCCAGGCCACTCTGTGACCTCATCACACACCACTCTTCACCTCGGCCACTCTGCTCCAGCCACTCTGGCGTGAAGCTTTTTGAATACTCCAATGCCTGTTCCCACTGATGGTCTTTGCTCAAGATGTTCCCTCTACCTGGAAAGTTCTTTTTTGTCATACAATCTCAAGTCCAATGTCACCTCCTCAGAGAGGCTGTCCCTAATTTTTTTTGACAGAATTTACCTAATAAATCATTTGCTATGATTTTCCCAAGTAAACTGTAAGCTCAGTTTTATTTTGCAAACTTGCTTATATAGCACTGCGATCCAGGAGCTCTGCTAGCATTGGGAATACTAACTCATTTAGTTCCATCACAGTGATGTATGAGGAAGGAGTTTTTTTTTTGGTGGTTGGCTGGTATGGGGATCCAAACCCTTGACCTAGGTGTTATCAACACCACTCTCTAACCAACTGAGCTAACCGGCTAGCCCAAGAGGAGGGATTCTTACCCTCATTTTATAAGGAAACTGAAACCCTGAGAGTGTTGTAGTTTGAGGAAGGTGACACATTAATTTTGTGGTGAAGCTGGACTGGGAACGCAGTGTCTCCAGGGCCCCCACCGGGCAATCACTATATCTCTCAGAGCAGGGATCTGTTATGGTCCACAGTATTCCCAGTTCCCAGAGCAGTATGTGCTACACAGTAGATACTCAGTAAACACCTGTTGCCTGGATGACCAAATACCCATTCCCTACAAAAGACAAAGCTGCATCCACGTGCTGAATATGGTGGGAAAGGTCCTGCAGCATAGGATGCCCTTCCCCTCTTCAGGCTCAGCTCTTGTCCATCAACTTGCCCCCCTCCTGCATCCAGAGTACACCAGAGACGGCGATGCCCTTCCACCACTGTCCCCTCAGTAACCAGACTTTGGTGTTACAACACCACTCTCTAACCAACCGACCTAACCGGCCAGCCCAGTAACTAGTAAAGTTTTAAAATTTTAATTAAAGGCCTGAATAGAACAAAGGTAACCAGTAATTTTTAAGCCAGCTCAAATGCTGCCTCCTCCACCAAGCCTTTCCTGACTGGATACCTCTACCCCACAGCAGAATTGGCCCCTCCCACCTTTGTGCCTTCACAATATCCTGTATATACCTGCTGTCCATCATGGCACTCACTGGTTTTTATTTTTTATTTTTGGTGGCTGGCCAGTATGGGGATCTGAACCCTTGACCTTAGTGTTACGGCACTCACTGGTTTACACCTGATGTGCACACGTAGTTATTATTAGATCCTTTCACTTTTTCAAAGGGTCTTGGGTTTTTTTGTTTGGTTTTTTTGGTGGCTGGCCGGTAGGATCTGAACCCTTTTTTTTTTTAAAGATGACCGGTAAGGGGATCTTAACCCTTGGCTTGGTGTTGTCAGCACCACACTCAGCCAGTGAGCGAACCGACCATCCCTATATAGGATCCGAACCCGTGGCCTTGGTGTTATCAGCACTGCACTCTCCCCAGTGAGCCACAAGCTGGCCCTGGATCTGAACCCTTGACCTTAGTGTTAAAAGGTCTTAGTTTGGAGGCTAATGTCTTTGGTTACCTGACTTGCCTCCTGACAATGTGGCCTTGTGTCACTCACGTTGCAACCCCAGTGTCAAGCACAGTGCCCTGCACAGGCAGGTGATCTTTCTGGGGTAAGAACAAATGAATGAACATTTGATCTGACGGTTGGAAAATGCCATCAGTTTCATATAGCTGACCAGTTAGCTCAGCTGGTTAGAGCAAGGTGTTATAACACCAACATCAAGGGTTTGGATCCCCATGCCAGCCAGCCACAAAAAAATTAAATAACTTTTGAAAAATCAGAAAATGTCATCAGTTTAAGGAGTAGCAGAAAATGCACTGGGCCAGCTAGCAGAAGAAGCAGTTTATGGTTCCAATTTCATTACCAAAATAGTGCATGACCTTGGCCAAGCTGCTCAACATCTTTGGGACTCAGAATGCCAGTTTTTAAAATGAGCAGGTTGGATTAAACGACCTCTGATTCCTATGCCAATGCTAAGATTCTGTGATTCAGAGCTAATACCCCCTTTACAGGTGAGGACCTAGCAGACACTACATGGAAAGAGATAGTGCAGCAACACGTATACACACACCAGGAAGTCCTGGAAGATCAAAAGTATTGTTGCAGCTCCCAAAGCTGTGAAGGAGTCTTTTTCATTCCTTCCTTCTCTAACTCTGTCATGCTGTTGTTTATCTCTTTAGTTAATATGCAAAGTAGCTGGTCTTTTCTCTTTCTTTCTTTTCTTTTTGCTTCTCTCTCCTACAAAACTGTAAGTTTCTTGAGGGCAAGGTCCAAGTCTTATATTTTAAATCTTGAGAACCCAGCAGGTATTTAGAAATTAACATGTATTTTTTCTTTTTGGTTGATGATAACTGTCATATAGAGATCCAATCAACTGTGAGACAGTGGGTGGCAGATTTAATCAGAAATACACCACAGATTGTTGAGAAAGCAGTGGAAATTAGGGGCACTGTTCTATGTCAATAACATCCAAATGATGTGCCTGTGTATTAAGGAGCAGCTTAAATGCATATAGAAGGAAAAATGGTCCGTTCAAGAGGAATAACATGCATTCAGAAAAAGCAAGCCACTGCAGATTCTTTATTTATCTTCCAGCAAGTCAGAATTGTGAATTCCATTTGCCCACTTTTCTGAATTTGTTGACAATAAAACTGCATACATTATAGGGAATACTACGTAAGTAGTAAATAGTAAAATGAAATAGAAAATGCTAAAATATAGTATAGAAAATACCAACATTTATGCAAAGCGTAAACCTTCACCAATATAAAAATATGCACTGAAAACAGACATGGGTAAATCTTGTAATCGGTTCCAATAATAAAGGACTACGGTATGGATGTAGGGTCTTCCACATTCCTTATACCAATAAATTATGTAATAATTCTGAGAATAAGAATATGTAGCTCGCCAATAAGAAGGTAATTAGATCAACAGTAGAAGGAGATCTAGTAATTATGATCAAATCAAAATATGAACTCTAAGCTGTGGCAAGTTAAGTATAATTGCAAAAAATATAACATGGAAATCTCACCTTAAATGCAGTCAATATTTTCTTTCAGTCCCCCAGAGAGAGAGAAAACAGAATTAACCAGGAAAAAAGTGAAGACTAAATACATTTCAGAGTTTAAATATTTAGCAAGCATCTTGGGAAAAACAAAAAAGATTGCCATTTTAAAATTATACACTTGGGCTGAGCCCGTGGCGCACTCGGTAGCGTGCTGCGCTAGCAGCTCGGCGACGCTCCCGCCGCGGGTTCGGATCCTACATAAGAATGACCGGTGCACTCCCTGGCTGAGCGCCGGTCACGAAAAAAAAAATATATAAAAAAAAAATAAAATTATACACTTCACATTCTTTGGTTTTTTTTTTTTTTTTTGAGCTGGCCAATACACGCATCCAACCCTAGATCTTGGTGTTATCAGCACCACAGTCTAACCAACTGACCTAACCATCCAGCCCCCACACTTCAAATATAATGAACAGTTTAATTAAAGAGGCACTTTGGAAAAAAAAATGGACTGGAGATATTAAGTTTACAATATCACATCAAAAGCTGTGCTCTGATGTGGTCTCTAAAGACAACATCCTGAAACTGGAGACAGCAGAGATTAGTGGAGCAGAAAGACTAGATCACAAGAGAAGCTGGAATACGGAGTGAAGAATTCGGCCTAAGATTCACATACTCACCTCCTGGCTTGGTTTGCAGCAGCACGGGCTTTAGTGTCTATCACCTCTATTCCAGGTGCAGTGATAGCTGCAGGATCAGTTTCCCTGGAATAATTGTGATTCTATCAACCTTCTGCTCCAGAACATATGTGCCTCTCTTACTCTATCAAAACCAAACTTATCAGGGGCTGGTGGGTTAGCTCGGTTGGCTAGAGCATGATGTTAAAACACCAAAGTCAAGGGTGAAGATCCCCTTACTGGCCAACCGCCAAGAAAACAAAAACAAAACTTCTCTGCAAGGATTCAATGCCCTCCAGCCTTCACACTCCTCCCTCCCTCAAAAGCGTCACTGTACTACTTTATTCATTGATTTGATAAACATGAACAAATGGGTGCCTGGCCCTGTTCTAGGCACCGGGGATGTAGCAATGAACAACAAAAAACCCCACAAAACTTCCTGCCCCATGAGGCTTACATCCTAATGCAATCGCCAGCTCATATTGTCTACATTGTTTTCTAGCAATTCATTTGCAGTGATGATTGTTCTCTAAGTACATCACATCTTCATGGTGTCTCCTCCATGATGTGAAGTCTTCAAGGGTAAAAGCCAGGTCTTCTAATTTTTCAAATCTCCTTTTTCCATTCCAGCACTTAATTTAGTGTTGGGCACAAGATACTCAGTAAGTATGCACATCCTTCATGTAGGAAAAACGAAATAGGAGAATGAATTGTACATTTAAAAATTTAAGAGGGCAGGGCCAGCCCGTGGCTCACTCGGGAGAGTGCGGTGCTGATAACACCAAGGCCAGGGGTTCGGATCCTATATAGGGATGGCCGGTTAGCTCACTGGGTGAGCGTGGTGCTGACAACCACCAAGTCAAGGGTTAAGATCCCCTTACCGGTCATCTTTAAAGAATAAAAAATAAAAAAATTTAAGAGGGCAGATCTCATGTTAAGTGCTCTTACCACAGTAAAATAAAATAAATTACCAAGGTCCAGGGTTTAATTCCTGTACCGGCCAGCTGCAAAAAAATAAAAAATAAAAAGATGACTAAAATAAAATAAATTAACAATGGGAGAACCAGCAATCCTTTCTAAATATATGGTCTTCCAGCTTCCAAAGGGCATTCATTAGTCTTTTATTATTTTATTTTATTTTATTTTTTCGGTAGCTGGCTGGTATGGGGATCCAAACCCTTAACCCTGCTGTTATCAACACTGCACTCTAACCAACTGAGCTAACAGGCCAGCCCTTAGTCCATTTGACTCCCCAACAATCCTAGGAGGAAACAGGAGAGGAGTCATTATCTCTGTTTTAATAAAGAGAGAACAGAGCTTCTGATAGTTTAAGGGACTGGGCTAATAATACACAGCTGGTAAGTACCCCTCACAAAGCAGCCGAAGGAACATTGGCTTTGTAAGAAGCTGACAAAAGGTAGTGAACGTCCTTTAAGAAGATGAACAAAGATCAGACCCACTAGGAGAGTCTAGGATCAGGTCTAAGTGCTTAGGCAACTGGCCCTTTGGGGATATGGCTGGAGCACCGCACAACTATCAACACCAACCCTAACCAGCAAACAAGCACAGGACTGCAGACAGAACCTGTAACTCCAGGGTGCCAGAAACTTTCCCCTAGCAAACACAGGTGTAGCTGAGGCAAAGGGTTCTGTATCTTTCAGTCCCACTCCTGGGCAGGACAGGAAGTCTCACCCTTTTAGAAGTGAGAAGTGAAGGTGGCCTGGCCCCAAAGTGAAGCTAAGGCTGCAAAAGAGCAGGTGGATCCCAGATGCTGCTGCAGCTGCCTCAACAGCCAAAGTCAACCCCACGACTCAGGCAAGGTGGGTCTACACAAAGGAAGGCCATATTCCTAGAAAAGATGACAGCAAGGAGGCATTGGGCCAGGAAGGGTGTGGTCCCATGTTCCCAAGGAAAGGGTCAACCATATTCATGCAATTAAGAATCTCATGTGCCATTCATGTTCAATGATACGAGAATCTGCAGAGCATCTCTGGCTTTTTCTTTTTTTTCTGATCAATTCAGATTCTATTTCTTTTTTTTTTTTTTTTTTTAAAAAGATGACCGGTAAGGGGATCTTAACCCTTGACTTGGTGTTGTGAGCACCACGCTCAGCCAGTGAGCTAACCGGCCATCCGTATATGGGATCCGAACCCGGGGCCTTGGTGTTATCAGCACCGCACTCTCCCGAGTGAGCCATGGGCCGGCCCCATCAATTCAGATTCTATTTCTAGACTCAAAAGAATACATTCTATCAATTAAAGCTTGTAATCACCCCACCCAACACCCAATTTTTACTCCTCCTAGGGTTGACACAGTATTTGGAAGGTCCTTTGAGGGATACAAATATGATCTGGCCCCTGCCTTCAAAGAACTTATAATCTAGAGGAAGGAGGTGGAGGGAGATGTTCAGGAAATGATTAAGCAACAAAACGAGAGACCATGTGATTAAGTGCACCAAACTATGGTAAAGGGAAGTGGGCAAGCAGTTCAGTTAGATAACAGCAGGCCAGGAGAAAGAGAATGAACACAGGAGGTGGGGAGCAGGTAGACTGATGGAGAGAAGGATGGAAAGAAAGAGACCTCAGGAGGCCAGTGATGATGAGAGAGAAACTGATGGAGTCAAGGAAGAGAAAAATGGAGATCAGAGACATTAGGGGTTGGGGAGGAAAGAGACCAGGATCTGGAAAAAGAAAGAGAGGCTATGAACAAGTCACTACTTAAGTGCTATGAACCATATGAAAACTTGTGAACCATATGAAAACTTTAATTTGCTTAAATACTGAAGCACCTTTACTGGAAACATTCCTTAAAATTGAGGTCAGAAACATAGAAAATGCTCATAAACAGTGGCTGTTATGTGCCAGACACTGAGCTTTAAGACATTATTCATTTCATCCTGAGAGTTTTATTTTTTCCACTTTATAGATGAAAAACCAATGCTTTGAGGAGTTCATTAAGATCTAATTGCTGGTAACCAGCAGACTAGCCCTTCAGTCTCCAATGCAAGAGCTTTTTAACCACTGGTTAGGGAAATCTTCAAGACCAAGTTCTCTATTCTGGTTTAGGCCTATACTGTTTGGGACATCCTTAAAATTTAAGGAGAAATCATAAATACTTTAACTTAGTTAACCAGACTACAGAGTTCTCGTTTTACCCTTTAAAGTCTTCATAATAAGTGGGTGATCTGGGTTTTGACTCTCAGCATTTCTTGGGTCTTAGCTGTACTCAAGAAGGCAGAGATTTGTTAACATCTTATTAAGGCATCAGATTAGTCCGGCCAGGGACCCTCTTCTCAATGCTTCTAGAAGGAATTTTTTTTTCCTTCTTCTCATATATCACTCTCCCCCTCTCCTTGCAGCCACAGTTGAAGACATATAGTTCATAGGTCTAGCGGCCTTCTTGGGGAATCCCCCAAGCTCTATTCTCCTTCAAAATGGCTCTTTTATGGCAAAGCAGTGAGTCTCATAGATCTGATCTTACCAATCAGAGATACTGTGATCATGGGGGGAATCGCTAGCCATCTGCCTATCTCTTATCTCATTCTGCACATCTGCTTTGAAATATTAACAAAGGCTGCCTGTGGAGAAACCATTGTGTATATCTGTTTTAAACGCCAATGTCCCCCAATGCAGACTAGTTAAGAAATGGTTTTCAACTGGAAAAGAGCTGGCTGCAAACTGACAAACCTTGCTCTACTTGCAGTCCTTTTCAAAATAAGTACTACTACTACTACTAAAAAAAAGAAAAATAATAAGTACTATTGTTCTAGAGCCTCCCTAGGTTTCCTCCTAGCTTGTCTACCTGAGTTAAACGTAGCAGCTCAGTTTGTTGAGGGCTAATTACTGAAGGGGCTCTGGACCTTAAGAAAAAGGGCAAGACCAAGTCAAGCTACTGCTAAGACCTTCTTTCTCTCTCTTTGCCCCCAAGTGTTCTTGGGTTATAAGAATAAGTGGGAAGAAAATAAAACTGTTTATTTTGCAAATAGCAACAAGGCCCAACACTTACTTAATCTGACAATGGCAAAAGTCTGTCTCTCTCCTACTTAAAAACAGAACAAGCTGCTGACTTTTTCTGTACCTACAGAGAACCAGATGCCTTACGGTTCTATGTGAAAGATTGCTGCTTTTAAGATGTATTTTACTATAGTTTGAAAGATTTAAAAAGACTTTAGATCTGATAAAGTTTCAGTGATTATCTTCTTTATATCATTGCCCTGAAAATCTAAGAAGCCTGAACAAAACTGATCAGAATAAAGAATATTTCCCAGTGATTAGAATGCAAGAGGATGATACCATATTAACAAACCTTTTTTGTTGTTTGTGAGATATTTTGGTTGACAATTGCAGAGCGCTGGACTCCTCTCTGTTGGAGTAATTATGCAAGCTGTTTAACCTTTCTATACTTCAATTGTCTGTCCTTAAAATGAGTATAACACCACCAGGCACGTTAGCTTGCGTCCTAAGGATGCTGTGAAACAAAACAGAAAATATCTGTAAAAACTCCTTAAGTTTGTGTATAGAAAAACCTTGTGTGGTAATAAATACCAAGACCTTGGGTTTACGTAGCGCCTTTACCCTAGAGTTCAAACCTTGACAGAAATAGAAGGTATTCTCTGTTGTATTTCACCGATGTCTTCTTAAGAGTTGAAGGCTGTTTATGCAGGCTATATGACTCACTCCATGCACTTCCTATCTTCTTCATTCCCGGTTCCCCAGGAATCAGAGCTTAAAGGGTGGGAAACCAAGGCAGGGAGAAAAAGATTTGTGTGACACCACTCGGCAAGGGCGCAGTGAAGCCCAAAGTGCCAACCCCGATGTGTAACGCGCAAGCCACGGTCCTCCATGGGATTTATTATTTAAACGGGCCCCAAGCACGAGATTGGCTGGGGAAATGTCCTGATCGCGGTTTGGCTGCTGTCATGGCACCGCTCAGATGCTTCTGGCCGGGCTTCGTCGACGTCCAGAGCCTGCCTGTCCGTCGGGCAGCTGTCGAGCCACGGGGGCCCGTCGTGGGCAGGGCCGGCGCAGCTCGGGCGGCCGCTGCCCCGTCGCTGACCCTCGCGCGAAGCTGCGCGCACCGAGAGGAGACATCTTCCCGGCCGGGCCTCCTGCGCCCCCCGCGCCCGCCGCTGCCCGGGGCGACGGGGTCGGCCTGGTGGCTGGGGCGGCCCGCGCACCCCTCCTTGGGGGGCGCCCCGACTCGCCGGGGGCGGGGTCACGTCCCACCCGGGCCGCCGGGGGCACCGGCGCTGCGGAAACCTGAGCGTGGCCGACGAGCGGGGGCTTCCTGGGCCACCTCCCCGGGCGCCTCCATCCCGCGGTGGGCGCGCCGGCCGCCGCCGCCCCCGGGCCGTCGCAGAGACTACTCCCGCCCCTGCTACCTGTGGACGCCCTTGTCAAGCGCCTGGAGCTCTCCCGGGGGAGCCGAGCCCAGGACAGACATGCTACTCCCGTTTCCTGCCCCTTTGGAGCGGCGAGGAGTGGGTGAGGCGGGGCCAGGCCGCTGCACCGAGGAGCACCCCCGAGCCGAGGACGGACGGTCCCCGCGGTGGGGGCGCTGGGGCCTGCCCGGGGATGTGGGCAGGCCGACCTCGGCCCACCGGCCGGCGCGCAAGGGGAGGGCAGCCGGCGGGAATGCGTCCCTGTCCTTCGCCCCCTCGCTCTGGGCAGGCCCCAGCGGGGCGCCCAGGTCGGGCAGGCCCGGCCCAGGGGCTTGACCCCCGGGGTCCCCGCTTTGAGGCGGGCAACGGCTGCCCTGGCCCAGGCCTCCCGGCCCTCAGGTTGTGTGACTGTGACGGGCCGCATGGGGCAGAGGGCGGTTGAAGGAGAAGGGGTGACGCTCTCCAGGGTTTGGGGGGGTTATTGTGCTTTGTGGGGGTCGGGGGTCACCGTCCTCCCTGGAGAGGTGGGGGAGGGCGGCCAGCACAGCTGGCCGGCGAGGGGCGGGGTCACCGAGGCGAAGTGTGTGTGTTGGGGCGAGGGTGTGTGGGGGAGGGCGCGCGCGGAGGAGGATCGGTGCCCTGCGCGCAGGCGCGACGAGCCGGTCGGGCCCGAGCCCTGGAAGAAGGCCCGCGGGGAGCGGGGGCGGTAGGCCGGCGGGAGGGCGGGGGGTGGTGTGGAGCCGCGTCGGCGTCGCGGGGCGCGGGCGATTCAAGGCTGACGCATCCGCGCGTGCGCGCGCTGGCTGTGTCCGCGTTAGAGGGAGTGACGCGTGCGCGTTCACGTGCACCCGGGAGAGCGGTAAGAAGCCAAGGGAGGCTTGAAGGGGGTGGGGGGTTGGAGAGGCAAGCTGGAGGAGGGGTGGGGAGGTGGCGCCTGCGCAGTGCGCCGCGGAGGAGCTATGTGTATGTGAGAGTCTGACGGGTTCAAAATGGCGGCGGCTGCTTCAGCGGCTCCTCCTGTGTGAGGGAAACAACACCCCTCCCCGGCAGCGGCAGCGGCGGCGGCGGCGGCGGCTCGCAGAGCACCTTCCCAGCGGCTGGGCCTGTCGCCGCTCTGTCTATCCTGGGCAGGGGGCGCTCCGGGAGGAGGGGCAACGCCAGGGGGCCCATCCCCCGGAATCCCTCCTCTGCGACTGGGGAGTAGCCGGGGGGCTCGTCCCGCAGCGCGGAGCCCGGGCTGAGGGGGAGACGCGAGGAGAGTCCGGGCCCCCAGCCCGGCGCGCCGCGCCGCTCCCGCCCTCTCCGCCCCCCGGGGCTGGGGCCCGCGTTCCGGGGGGCCGGGGTGGCGCGGGGAGCCTCGGGCCGGCCGGTCTCAGCTGATCGGCCGCCGCTCCCGGGCTCCCGGAGGGGGCCGGCCGCTGCTCGCCGAGGGCACGGCGAGGAGGGCGCTCCCCACGGCCGGGGCTGGCCCTGGGCTCGGGCTGCTGACCGCTGGCCCGGGGGAGGCGGGGGCGCCCCGGCTCGGCGCGGAGGGGTCGCGCTCCCCTCTCCTGACGCCTCCGACTCCCGGTCTCCGAAGCCAGAAGAGGAGGTTTGATTCAGCAACTGTTTCCTCTCTTTTCCGGGTCGCTCTGACCCTCTCTGGATACTGGGTTGATCCACGGAAAAACCGAAGACGACATTTGGGATTTAATTTTTCTTCTCAGTTTTTGGAATCTTTTACTTCTCACTTGGACAAGAATTCAAGAGCAAAATCCCCGGTGAGATTCAACCCCCACCCCCCTTTTGGAAGTTTGGTTCACTTTGTTATCTAAAGACTTAATATAAAGTTTCTATTTCTTTTTCCGATGGGCGAACCATTGAAACGAAACGCCTTTCCTTGGGGGAGAACGGCGAGATTTGCCGGTTTTCCTCTCCGGCCCTGGCTGCTCCAATCCCGAGCGGTCCTCGCCCAGGGGGTGCAAACACAGTTTCCCTCCTCCAGGAGGGCTCTGCCACCGAACTGCTCTCTCAAACTATGTCATCGGGTCCTCTGGTCTCCTAGCAGTTTTGAAAGGATGCTATTAACGTGGCTGTAATGTAGCTACAGAAAGGGGGGGAAATCTGCATTTCCAATGGAAGCCATTATCCATGAGAATATTTAGAAAAAAGAAAACCCTTTCCTGGTATTACAGATTGACCGTAGCGCCAACCGGTCTTTATTTAATTTTTGGAAAAGATGTATTTTGCTCGTATCCACAGTCGTTTATTTTATTACCTTATCCAAAAAGAACAGATGGGATTTTTGTCCCTGATTTGCAACTCTCTAATTTGTTTCAGAGTTGTACACATCTTGTGTTGGGGTGGAGAGTATGTTTGAGAATGAAAAGATCCGGGGAGTCTAGAAAATGAAGGCGACGATTGTGTATGTGGCCTTACTGGAGGTGTATGGGAAATTGTTTTGGAGTCTTTCTTTAAATCCTGATTTCTTGTCTTTTTATACAGATAGTCTGCTCTTCTTTTCCTTAGTCTCTAATTACTGGTGAGAGGGAACTAATTTGGTTAGGATCTGGATTAGTTCCGTGCGCGCTTCACCTGAGCATCTCTCTAGAGATAAAAGTCCTGGGCCTTTTTTTTTTTTTTTTTTTGGCTAATGCTGCCCTGAAGGGGAGCCTTGCTAATTGTAATCCTATGGGGAGAAACAAGTGATGTGGCCCGTCCACAAGGAACTGAAACCAACATCTCCTTTTGCTTAGGCCTCGGATAGTTGTAATGTGGTGATTGACGTTGAGCATGACATGGACCACTTGCCCAAGAGCTGAAAGGTCCCAAACTCATGAAGAGGAACCTGATTTCTCAGAGAACCTTTAACTTAACACATATCTTAAATACTCTTTTCCGTGAACAGAAAGCGTAAGTTTGAGAATGAGTTCTCATCTCTGTTCATATTATTATTCTTTAGTGTTGCAATCTGGTTCCTAAGGAGGAAGAGGAAAGCAGCCCTGGAGTGGTTTCTTTACAGTAATTTCGACAGAAGAGTGAGAGATGGAACCCGAAGAGGAAAGGATTCGTTACAGCCAGAGATTGGTTAGTATTTTCTTCCCCCGGCCCCCAGTTTTGAAGTAGAATAACTATTTTGTTTCCATTTGTGAACATACTTTGATTAAAACTTTTCAGGTGGCTTTTCTGGGCACCAGAGGTGGGGAAAGGTGTATTGATATCTCATTTGATTTTTGGCTAAGCAGTTAGAACCTTAATATTCATCCTGTTTGTAAATGGCGTTATAGGTAATCTTTAACTTTTATAGAAACCATTGTAAATCAAAGGATTCTGTGGATTACAACGTGACAGGGATACCTGATTTTGCCATACTGACGTCACAATAAATCTGATTAAGTTAGATTAGAATATAAGATTTAGGGACAGAACAGTTTGAGGAAAGATAGTTCTATATAATTTTTTTAGATTATGTGGCAGGATTTGTGACTTTGAGCTGGGTAGTAGAACTATGAATTATTTTATTTTGTAAATTAATGCTTTGGTAGGTTTGGAGGGTCATTTCAGGGACTGAGGACAGGTAGAGTACTGGATGCTTGTAAAGTTCTGTGTTTTCTATTTTCGGAGGATTGTGTGAGATATAGCTTGTTGAAATAAATGTTAGTTATGATTTAGAGGGAATTAGTTGGTATGTACATATGAATACTTGTTCCTTTAGGCCCTGCTTTCTTCTCAAGGTTTCCGTATTGGAGTTTAAGAATTTGATTTTTGTTTTCCTTAGTTAAATCTCATTTCAGAAATTTGAATTTGACAAAAAAAAAAAAGAAAGAAATTTGAATTTGTATTTGTAGAGTGGGTTATGAGGAAAGCCACAGAATTGTATATAGTATGTAAAATTTGCTGAGCTGAAAGGCCTAGAAGATTATTAAAGGAATTTCTGGTGGTTTTATTTGACTCTGAGTTTTAGACTGAGTTTGGAGGAAAAAAGAATGGTTCTCTAATCCGTTTTATGATGATCCCCTCTCTTTTTGAGAGAAGACTTTTTAAAAAAAAATGTGGCTGTTAAAAAGGTTTGGCATATATTGGCAAGTATATCCAACAGGCAGGCATATATGTTCTGGTGAGCCTTATGTTAGAGATTTGTCTCATTCCTAATCCATGTGTTAAGGTTATAATTCTTTACCTCAAATATTTATGTATACTTTAAGTATATCAGTAGTGGAATTTTGTACATTTATTTATTTATTTATTTTTATTATTATTATTTTTTAAGATGACTGGTAAGGGGATCTTAACCCTTGACTTGGTGGTGTCAGCACCACGCTCAACCATTGAGCTAACCGGCCATCCATATATGGGATCTGAACCCGTGGCCTAGGTGTTATCAGCTATCAGCACGACACTCTCCCGAGTGAGCCACGGGCTCCGAATTTTGTACATTTAGAACTTATTTTGTTTTTTGGCGGCTGGCCGGTACTGGGATCGAACCCTGGACCTTGTTGTTATCAGCACCATGATCTAACCAACCAAGCAGACCGGCCAGCCTTATGTTTTGACATCTCTTGAATCAAACTTGTTTTTGGGAACAGAGAAAGAGAATGCTGCAAAACTCCCTTCCCAGGTACTTATTGCTACGTGGAATTCATTTTTATCACGTCAGGCTTGTAGAATTGTTGAGCTGCTAGGTAGATATCTAAAGGATCTTGGGATCTGGTCTTTAAAGGAAGAGCCTTTCTTCAAGCAAAACTTTTCACATTTTTTAACAAGGTAGGGAAGTGTAGTGGTCAGGAGATCCAAGGACTCTGACTTTTCTCCTGGTAAATTTTTTCTTTTTTTAATTGTAGAATGATTGCTTCTTGTTGCATACATTAACCCTTTCCTTAGCTAGCATTTTTTTTCATTTGGTTAATATGCTATTGTAGCAGTATTGTATAAAAGGGTACATCATATATTTCGGAGAATCTTAGAATTTTGAGTAATAATTTTGAAGTTTAGGGTGACTGATGTCTGTTTTCCTTCCTAAGATTACATGACAAAATTACATCTCAAGTATAAATCCCTTCTATAACTTAACTTTTGATATGAGAGCATATTGGCGGCTCACTAGAGTAGCAATATGCCTACCAAACTTTTTTTTTTTTTTTTTAAAGATGACCGGTAAGGGGATCTTAACCCTTGTCTTGGTGTTGTCAGCACCACGCTTAGCCAGTGAGCGAACCGGCCATCCCTGTATGGGATCCGAACCCGTGGCCTTGGTGTTACCAGCACTGCACTCTCCCGAGTGAGCCACGGGCCTGCCCTGCCTACCAAACTTTTAATGTCTCTGTGGTGAGCGCTCATATTATAGAATTCTTACTGATTAAGTTATATCTTAGATGAAGAGTTTTAAGACTAACATAAAGGCAGGTGAGGAGCTCCCATGAAATGAAAGTACTGAGAAGCTTTTTTTCAATCTTTTTCTTGTCCTTGGAGAGTTATGCTCTGTTTTTTTTTTGTTGTTTTTTTTTTTTGCTGTTGTCCAGTAGGGGCATCTGAACCCTTGACTTTGGTGTTACACCACCATGCTTTAACCAAGTAAGCGAGCTGGCCAGCCCATTATGCTCATTTTTATGGTAGTTAACTGTGTGTGTGTGTTTTTGTTTTTTTAACACTGTCTTTTTTTATTTTTAATTTTTTATTTTTTGTGTCTGGCTGGTATGGGGATCTGAATCCTTGTGTCTGTGTTTAAAAGTATAGAACTTAACATTTGTTTTGCAGTTAATTGGCAATGGAACATAATGTTTGAAAGAGAGAAAAAATTACAGATTTATTAATTTGGTTTAGTAGTTAAGTTTATTTGTAAAATTAAATTGAATCACATAGTACATTGCATTGTAGTGTTGTAGACTGTTACTTTCATGTTGTATTAGGGGACAAAACCTAAATGGTCATTCTTGGTAGCCTCTTGGGAGCGAAGACATAGTATTAAAAGTCTGAGTCCAAATTTGCTTTGAGACAAGAATGACTTTTTTGTATTCAGTATCCTTTACCTGTCTTTAAGAAACAAGTTGTATTCATTCTAATAAGAACATCATGTTTGTAGATCCTTTTAATGCTTTTTACTAATGTAGCTATTTCAAGTGCACAGCTGAATTTGACAAAGTAAATTTTATATATTTATATCATCTTTGTAACAAGTCATTTTTAAAAAATCAGAAATAGCTAGTTTAAAAAAAATTTTTTTTAACCAAACTTTATTATTTATCTATTACATGTGGAAAGAAATTATACCTTTGAAGGTGGTGTGTATGTGTAGATTTGGGGTATAAGATCCACTTTCTGGAACTAGAATACTTATTTTGCCGTGTTGGAGTTGAACAGCTAGGAAATGACAAGGGTGGATAAACAATGTTTGGCTTCTCTATCCAAGGCAAATTTGTATATGTGAGGAGGTGCTCAAGTGGGAGGGATAGAAGCTTGATTTTAGTGATAGGATGGGTATTTGGTGGTTGTCCATTTCTGTTGCTTATAACAGAGTATCTGCAACTGGGTACTTTATAAAGAAACAAAATTTATTTCTTACAGTTTCGGAAGCTGGGAAGTCCATGGTCTAGGGGGCACATCTGGTAAAAACCTTCTTTTGGGTGGGAATTCTCTTAGGGTCCATGATGATTAGGGTATCACATGGTGAGAATTGGCATGAGCAAGAGCTCTCCCATGTGTTCTCCTTCTGAAGTCACCAGTTCACACCAGTGATAACTCATAACCATCAGCCCATTACTCCATGAATGGGTTAATCTATTCATGAGGACACAGTCCTCACGATCCAATCACCTCTCAAAGGCCCCACCTTTCAGATATCATAATCAGATTTCCCACTCTCAGTGGGGATCAAATTTCCAATACATAAACTTTTGAGGGACACATTTGACCCATAGCAGTTGTCCTGAGGTAAAGATGTTTTATTTCTGGATTTCTAGTGAATTTAGACATAGGGCCTTATTAAGAAATACTGGCAGATACTAAGGATGGAACTTTTTCTACATTTGATTTTAAGAGCCAAAATATAGTTGTTAGGAGTTTTTGTCACTGTCCATGTATATTTTTCACTTATAGCAAATGTTCAGCTAATATCTTATAGTTTCTTAATCTAAAGTGTTAGTTAATCCATATAATTATAATTGGTGAACTTTTAGGTTTTTGAAACCATACCAATACTGCATAATCCTTATTATTGCTTAGAAAAATCAGAGGCAAAATAACATGCATCTAAAGTAAATGTAAGTTAAGATTTCTATATTATAGAGTTATGGGGGGCTGGCTGGTTAGCTCACTTGGGAAAGTGTGGGGCTGGTAACACCAAGGTCACAGGTTTGGATCCCCATACTTGCCAGGCCCTCCCCCACCAAATGGATTTCTATGTTATGGACTGTAATGACCTTCAGTTTTAACTTTGAACCTTTTTCCTTTTTTTACTGGAAAAGATGACCTTTGTTATTTATTTTAATATACTAGAGCATAATATCTGCCCCCAGCCTTCTTAGTATATTGCACGTATAACGTTTAGTATGGAAAAAATTTACTAGCCCCTGCCAAAGGCAATTGTAGAAACAAATCAACACGCAAATCAATGTAAAAGAAAGTGAAGACAATATACTTCAAGGTAAACGGAGTTAAATAACCTGAATATTTTTTCTCATGAATTCACCTGGTGGTGTTATATGATTGGGGATATGTTGATTTACTTGAGAATTCAGTTTGCTTGTCAATCTTGATGTTAAGATTAAGAGATTTTCTAGAGTATGTTATACTGTTGGATGTTCAATCCTGTTAACATGCCTTACATATGATTCTGAAATGGCTAAATCATTTATTTGGGGGTAGCAACTGGGGACACTGAAGCCCTGATAATATTTCTATCTGTCCTTGGGTTACCCTCAAAATTATCTCCTCAAATTCAGCAGCGATTACCAGATTATGCCTTTAACAAACATTCCCAATTTGAATGACTACACTCTAAGGTCTTTCAGATCGGAAATGGACGAGGCAAAATAGGATACTTATTTTAAGACGTTTTTTTTTCTTGCATGAAAGTATCATATTGTTAACAACTAGAAAAAATTATAGGTGGTCTAAATTAACTTGCTGAATTAGTTTATTTATAATTATTTAAGAGACTTAGCCTTCATTCTGTGTTGGAGGAGGAGTACACTGTTCTGATTATTGCATCGTCCCTTTTTTTTTAAAAAGATGACCGGTAAGGGGATCTTAATCCTTGACTTGGTGTTGTCAGCACCACGCTCACCCAGTGAGCAAACCGGCCATCCCTATATGGGATCCGAACCCGTGGCCTTGGTGTTATCAGCACCACACTCTCCCGAGTGAGCCACAGGCCGGCCCCTGCATCCTCCTTCTTGATGATGTAGGAAAAACCTGTTGCCCAGTTTTGGGTGATTCAAAATGCAGATAATGAAGGAGTTAATTCTTACACGTCTTCCACATTAAGCTGTATTTTGGGCACTCAGAATGAGGACTGTATTTAAGCCCTGTCACTTTTTCTTGTTTTATTTTGCGGAACACTAATCACTATTGTACTTAAGTTTGTTTGTGTATAGCTCTCCATTAGAGTCTAAGCTCCTTGAGAGTTGGGACTTTGTTTTTATTTATGCTGTATAGTGGATGCTTCAAATAGTGCCTGACACGTAGCAAGTGCTCAATAAGTATTCGTTGATATTGTTGAAAGCCCTGTTATATACTTTTCTTTGCTACCATGAGTGCTAGGAATATGCCACTAGAATGGAAGAGAGTTTGGTATACACGGATGAGCAAGATATCTGGATATTGAGTATTGCAGTGTAGATAAGAACCAGAAGGTCTAACCCATAACAAATAAAAACTTATGCTTAGCACACACATGTCAGATGAACACATGGTATTTGGGCCATTAGAACAAATAAGAAAATGTCAGTAGACTTTAAAAGTTCAGTCTGAATTTTAAGTTCTCCTTCCTCTAATCCTGTCCTAAACTCTCTATTCTTTAGACAGCCTTAAAGCTGTGAAGTTGCAAGTGATGGTGTTTGTGTTATTCTCAGCTCTTGGTTTTGGCCATTAAGTCAAGGAATTGGTACGTTTCCTGTGTATCATGTAGAGGGACAAACGTTCTTTATGTCCTTTTATGTTTTTTCTTGGTAAATGGACATCCTTAATCAGGCTCATGAATTTTCTCTTTATTTCACTTTTTGGAATAATACTTTATTTTTGCATTGTGCTTTCACATCAATAAAAGTTAAAATTCAGTAAACATATGTTATGTTCCAGGTACTAGGCTAGGTTCTTTCATATATATTACCGTACTTAATCCTCAAAACAACTCTGTAAGGTAGATGATGTAGTTTTATTTTTATTTTTATTTATTTATTTTTTTTAAAGATGACCGGTAAGGGGATCTTAACCCTTGGCTTGGTGTTGTCAGCACCACGCTCAGCCAGTGAGCGAACTGGCATCCCTATATGGGATCCGAACCCAGGGCCTTGGTGTTACCAGCACTGCACTCTCCCAAGTGAGCCACGGGCTGGCCCAGATGATGTAGTTTTAAACCTTAAATTTTTTATTATGGAAATGGAGGCTCAGGGAAAGGCCATGACTTGCCCAAGATCAAAAAGTAAGTAGGCATGGAACCAGACCTTGAACTCTGGTGCCTTGTCTTCAAACCTCATGTTTCTTCTCTCACACCATCCCATCTCTTTTGTGGTGTTAATTCGTACAGAAAATAAATGATACCCTTTGTTTTGAGGTAAGTTGTAGACTGAGTACTTTCTCTCTTTGAGGCTACTTTAAAATTTTTTTTCTTAACAGTTGTCCGCTTAACATCCTAAATGAGATACCTACAAATATTTGAGAGTTAGTGTTTGATCATGTTTGAAAACAAATGCACATTTTTTCTTTTTGTGAACACTAAACTTATTCAAATTGATCTATTAAAACATCAGTATTGTTGCAGTTTGTGTGTATGTCAAGCCTTTTCCTTATGCATATCACTCATATCCTTGTTTTTTGTTTTAAGTTTTAGGTTCTTGAGGGTTTTCTCTGTCTGTGAGTACTTTGTAATAACTTAAACCCTAAAGATAAAAGGCAGCAAATAGTGACCAAATGAATGGTTTTGGCAAATACAGTGGTGAAGGCCTCCTTCAGGTAGTAGAGAGGAGGAGGGAAGAGGGTGGCCTTTCAGGTGGTAAAGATAGCGTAAGCTTTATTCTACTATAAGGCCTATTCTGTATATATCTGATAGATTAGTAGAACTGAAGTAGGTAGTTTGTCTTGGGAGGCACTGTTGTAATGTTGGGAATACATTTCAAACATATAGGAAGCCAACTGTAGACAATAGAGAGCTTTAGAAGTTGTGGTTTGTTTTTAATAGAACAGTGATTTGGTCAAAGTGGTATTTTAGGAGTACTATTTGTGTGGTTTCAGGTCAGGGAGGTGTCTAGAAGAATATTCAAATAGGTTCTTTTTTTTTTTTTTTTTTTTTTTTTTTTTTTTTGCAGTAGTCAATCTTGCAAGAAATAGGTTACTTTTTGAGGTGATTAAGATAGTGGTTGTCAAAGTGTGGTGCCCTCATCAGCAGCATCAGCATTATCGGGTATCTGGGAACATGTTAGAAGTGTAAATTCTTGGGCCCCACCCCAATCTTACTGAATCAAAAACTCTGGGGTTGGGGCCCACTAGTCTGTGTTTTAACAAATGCCAGGCAATTTCTGATGCATACAGAAGTTTGAGAACCACTGCTCTGGGGTATAGGTAGGAGAAATGGAAAGGAAGAAATAGAAGCAAGACATGTTGGCAGTGAAGGACTGACAGAACTTGGTGACTAATGGATAGCAGCATATTATAATAAAAAAGAGTGCTTAGTTAGGGATTGTGAGTTCTAGTATCAACTTTATTACCAACTGTGGTTTTTCAACAAGAGAACTGACCTGTCATTAAGGGAGTTGCACAAGTGATGTCTGAGGATTTTTGAGGCAAAGGCAAATGAAGAATTAAGGTAGACTCTGGGATTAGGCTTGGGTTACCAGGAAGACAAAAGGCAGGGATTTTTGAAAGGGGGAGGAGAGAATAGGGGTGGATGTTTTAGACAGTTGAAGATGTTAGCAGATGTATTTAAAGCATGGATTCTCAACCGAGGATGGTTTTGCCCCTCCAGGAGACATTTGGTACTACCTGGAGACATTTCTGATTATCAGACTGGGGGAGTGCTATTGGTATTTAGTGGGTAGATGCTGGAATGCTGCTAAAAAACCTATAATGCACAGGACAGCCTCTCACAACAGAGAATTAGTAGGTCCAAAATGTTAATAGTGCAGGGTAGGCAAACCCTGGCATAAAGAGAAATATCCAGTAGGTTGATTCTGTGTTTCCGTCATGATTATCTGCTGTTTTCTTAGAGTTTTAAGTCTAACACAGAATATCTGAAAAGCAGTCTCAGACTGCTTCCCAGGATTTTGGCCAAAAGTAAGCATGAAGTGTTTTTTTTGTTGATTTTTCACAAAACTAACTTCATGGTTATGGCAATCCTCAAACCAGTTGTAGATTTTCTTATTATTCCTTTTAACATATCCTAAGATCAACTTATTTTGGTAACCTGAAGTAAGCATTCACCATCTCGAGATCAGTAATTGAGTTATAGCAAGAGATTCCTTTTGATATTCTCTGTGAAGGATAGGGAAATGAGATAAAAGCTGTGGTGTTGAAGTGAACAAATATTGAAATGTTATGAATTGCCCTGTAGCTGAATACCCCATGACCATTCCTGAGAAACTTTCTCATGAGCTGGTCGTGGCCATCTGTGAATTCGGGGTGGCCCCAGCCTTAATCCATTTCTTTATATCCTTGGGTCACAGATTAAGAACTTCTTTGTGTCATGGCAGTAATCTGGCTAACCCACTCTTGTTTCTGACAGTAACTTCAAGAGAATATATGTTTGTAAATGTAGTGAACATTTTATAGTGCTTTTATAGTTTCCAAAGTACTTCTCTATCTCTGGTGTCTTTTTATCATCTTAGTTTTTTGTTTCTTTTTTTTTTTTTTTTTTTGTCGTTTTTTCGTGACCGACACTCAGCCAGTGAGTGCACCGGTCAGTCCTATATAGGATCGAACCCGCGGCGGGAGCGTCACCGCGCTGCCAGCGCAGCACTCTACCAAGTGCGCCACGGGCTCGGCCCTCATCTTAGTTTTTTGATCATCATGATTCTTAGAGTTGCCAGAACTTGAGGATGGTGTTACTATGTTGCACAATCCCAGAAGGTGCCATTCACATATCCTAATGTATGTGAAAGATGCTCTTGGAGTTCTGCAGTGCACAGGCTATATGGCTGTGCATGGTGGCCCTTTTTGTGGTGGGTATGGTAAAGGAGGAGTCACCCTGTATGTTTGAAACTAGGAAAGAAAGCCCAATCCGATGGATAGTAGCACACTTTAATAGAGTATATGCAGTGTACTTGGTACGAGAACTTTCCATACATTTGCTAATAATTTGCTAATAATTCTCAACAACCCTTTGAGATGGGTTCTATGATTCCCATTTTACAGGTTTGGAAACTGAGGTATAGTACAGCCCTGCTTCGCTTAACATATGTTTTGAGAAATGCATTGTTAGTTCATTTTTGTCATTGTGTGAACATCATGGAGTGTATTTACACGAACCGAGATGGTATAGCCTATTACACATCTGGGCTATATGGTATAGCCATTATAATCTTATGGGACCATTGCTGTATATGTGGTATGTTGTTGTTATGTAGTGCATGACGTAACTTGTCTCAGGTTATTCAGCTAAAAAGGTACAGAGCCAAGATTCAAAGTAGACAGTCTGGTTCCAGAGCATCCTATGCCGCCATACTGCCTCTTTTTCTTTTTCTTTTTTTTTTTTTTAAAAGATGACCGGTAAGGGGATCTTAACCCTTGACTTGGTGTTGTCAGCACCACGCTCAGCCAGTGAGCGAACCGGCCATCCGTATATGGGATCCGAACCCGGGGCTTTGGTGGTATCAGCACCGCACTCTCCCGAGTGAGCCACGGGCCGGCCCATGCCTCTTTTTCAACCATAGCAACTTGGCTTTTCAGACCATAACAACAGGTTTGGAGATTGAGCAGAAGAGCATAAGTTCAGTGTTGAGTAGTTTGAACAGGTTGAATGTGAAGTACCTGTGAAACATCACAGTAGAACTGTTGGGTAAGTATTGTATGATTATGGGCCTCTGGAAGGGCTTATTGGCATATGGCTGGGTCTCATTATCATATGTATATAATTAAAGTTGGGTAGACATGGAGTGGCCTACAAAGGGAGACAGAAGGACGGGCCAGAGAGGTAGGAGGAGAATCAGGAGAGTGGTGTCATGAAAGCCAAGGGACTGTGTGGTACTTATTGTGTATCAGGCGTTGTTCTAAGCATTTGTGAATTTCTATTCATTTAATGCTTGTAGCCATATGGAGTAGGTGCTTTTATTATCTCTGTTTTATAGATGAGGAAAATGACACAAGAAGGCACTGTATAATTTTCCCAAGATCACCACGTAGTAACTGGAGAAGTTGGTTTTTGAACCAGGCTATCGGGCTCCAATTTGTATTCTTTTTTTTTTTTAAATGATGACAGGTAAGGGGATTTTAACACTTGACTTGGTGTTGTCAGCTAACCAGCCATCCCTATATGGGATCCGAACCCGGGGCCTTGGTGTTATCTGCACCACACTGTCCCGAGTGAGCCATGGACCGGCCCCTCCAGTTTGTATTCTTAACCACCACTTGATACTGACAGTGTTTCAAAGAGGAGGCAGTGATCAATCAAGATGAATGCTGCTAAGAGGCTGAGTGTACTGAGGACTGAAATTTCTATTGGATTTGGCAACATAGAGGTGACTTTAAACAGGGGTTTCAGTGGCATTTGGGAGCAGAAGATACCTTCAGAATGAGGCATCCAAACACTTGACCTTGGTGTTACAAGGCAGTGCTCTAATCAACTGAGCTAATCAGCTAGCCCAACTTCAAAATAAACGTGAGATTAAACAGCGACAGTAAATGAAGGGAAGTTTAAAGAAGTTTGGCTGTGAAGAGAGATGGGGAGCAGGTTGTAGCTAAAAGTTAGAGTGTGAGATTCAGAGAAGTCTCTTGGGTTTTTGTTTTAAAATGGGAGAGACCACTTTTTTTTGTAATGGCATTGTCAAGTATACCCCTTTCTGTTGTCCCCATATTTAGTCCTTTGCTAAGATCTGCTGGATTTCTAATATTCATCTCTTTATAGTTCTCACTGCCATTCCTAGTTCTGACCCTTAGTCTGGACTGTTGTAGTAGCTTGTTTCTTAGATTTTTGGAGGTTATTATCTTTTCCATTATTTCTCATGTTTTCCTTCCAAGGTTCTGATCATGTTGTTCCCATCCTCTGTGACATTCCACTTTATAAAGTCACTGGTGGTGTGAATGGACACTGGACTTCAGTTCATGAGGCCTGCCTTTGAATTTCAGCTTTTATAAACTCTATAATATTGGGCAAGGTACTTAACCTTGGTGAGCTTTACTTTTTCATCTGTGGAATAATAAAAATAAAACTCATCCTTTGGATATAGTTCATAAGTGCTTGGTTAACTTTAAAGGTTTTGCCATTGTAGGCACCAGCTCCTTTGCCTGGTGTTCAGGCCCCATTTGGCTGTTATAGTCTTATTTTCTACTCTTACCCTGTATGTTCCAGCCAAACCAAGCTACCTGCTTGTTTTTTCCACACACATCTGATATCCTGTCTCCCAGTCCCTACCCTAGTTTTTATCTTCTAAAGCCCATTCGCAATATTGTGTATTGAAGGAAACCTCTTTCCTGAATCCTCATAATTGTTTCTCCCTACCTCTTATGATGTCTAACTGGATACAGGATAGAAAATTTAATTATGTCTAGATAATATGCTTCTTGAGGGCAGGGCATGACTCTTCTTCCATGACACATGCATAGCGTGGTACTGTTTACATCATTGAGACTCTAGTATTACTGGTTGAATACATGGTTTTATGTAGGCAAAGTAGAGTGTAATAAAATTAATTCACTCCATTCTGCGATTAAATATGGTAATACTATAATTATTAAAAGGGTGATGGTCAGAACAGAATCAAGGAGAAGGGGAGCCAAGGATCAAGAAATTTCGCATATCTGATTGCCCCATTTGTTCTGGTCATTAGAGAAAGGAGGAAAAGACTGTTAATGTCCCTTGAGACCATCCAGTTATCTTTGCTCTTATATTGTGCTCACCAGGCTACTTTCATAATTAGTTTGGCTCCCCTGGTTCCATGGTGTTGGAAAATGGATTCTCTGGATAACAGGCATGAATATTCATAGTTAGTGCAGGGTATTGTGAAGTTAACTGACGTTTTGTGTTGTAGAGCTGAGTAGTGGCCTACCAAGATTCCTCCTTTGAACTTTAAAGAAGACAAAAATGTCCTATTAAAATAACGTTATCTGCAAACACTGTTCCTATGTGCAAAAGGTTCTCCTGCTTCTATGAAGGGCATTTGAACACGGTAGATGGAATGCTAAGATATCATCCTTCATATCTTGGCTCAGACCCTTTTCTCAAGCATTTCTTTGACTAGGTCAGATCTTCCTGTTGTAAGTTCTCATGATATAGAATACCTCTTATGCATAGCACATGTCAGAATTTCATTTTTTATTTCTTTGGATTATTATTTGGTTGTCTGTTACATTGTTAGGGTATAAGCATCATTAAAAGCTAGTACTGTGTCTTTTTTCATCGTTTCTCTGCATGGTTGATATAGCACCTGGTCAAGGGTAGGTGCTTAATGGATTTTTTCTGAGGATGTGTATATCTAAAATGCCCTTTTCCTCACCCCATTCTTTCTTCTTGGTAAGCTCCTAAATATCCTACAGTTCCTCCAGATGTTGAACTTCTCTTGAGCTCTCCTCAGTTATATTCCCAAGGCACTTTATATGTATTTCTGTTGTAGGACCAGTCACTTTGTATTGTAATTATTTGACCATAAGTCTCTTTTTATTTTGCTAGAGTAGACTACTTTTTAAAATTTTCTTTTTGATGGCTGGCCAGTATGGGGATGTGAACCCTTTACCTTGATGTTACCAACACCATGCTCTAACCAAGCGAGCTAACTGGCCAGCCCTAGAATAGACTTCTTTAAGGCAAAGACTATGTCTTATTGAAGTGCTCAAAAAATGTCTATTGAATTGAACAAAAACGTGTTATGCACTTCCTAAAAATACATAAAATATGTAAAATGTAATAACTGAATCCTAACAATGAAAGAACCTTAGATTGCTGAGGTAGCCTGGGTTAGTTATCTAGCTTTATTTTATTCACCTGCAAGGTCCTTCTCAGTTCTGACAGTTTTTACCAGTTGTTTTCAAAGTGTAGTCCCCAGGCCACATTATCTGAGAACTAGTTAGAAATGGAATTCTGGGCTGTCCCGTGGCTCACTCGGGAGAGTGTGGTGCTGATAACATGAAGGCCACGGGTTCAGATCCCTGTATAGGGATGGCCGGTTGGCTCACTTGGGAGAGCATGGTGCTGCCAACACCAAGTCAAGGGTTAAGATCCCTTTACCAGTCATCTTCTTTAAAAAAAAGAGAGAGAGAGAGAGATGGAATTCTTGGATCTTATCCCAAGCTTACTGAATCAGAAACTCTGGGAATGGGTACTCAAAAATCTATGTTTAAACTAGTCCTCTGTGTGATTCTTTTTTTTTGGTATCTGGTATGGGTTCCATATGATTAGCAGTTTGTCTGTTTTTCTGTTTGTTCGCAAAAAAATTAACTAGAGTTAACTTCCTTAATTTCAAACTTCACAGCTTAAAGTTATTTTAAAAACTTTTCTTCATATGTGTTTCCTATCGGTTGAGTTTGCCGACATTTTTCTGAACTACTGATGTTAACTACATAGGCCCAGTATCTTTGAATCAGAGTCGGTTGATTCAGACGTTTTTGAAGACTGCTTCTTAATGCTGCTTGGACAAAGCAAAATTATTTGTGTGTATGTATTTTTATATCTATATGCACATGTCTAGTACATATACATGCTTTTTTCTCCATCAGTGGAAACTTCTCCGTGATGAGCGGTTGAGGGAAGATAAAGGTGAAAGTACCGAACTTGGTTAGGCAGATTTGAATGAGTAATATGACAGAATAAAAAGTGTCAAAAAGTAGAGGTTGCTTTTTTGCAGCAACTAGTTATACATACTTGTTTACCTCCTATACTAAGGAGCTTTCTTAGCAGTAGTTAATTGCCTCAACCTGGGACATACAGGTTGTCTTTGTGGATTGAAAAGTGCTGATTACTATTAGTTCATTTACTTCCTGTAAAGGAGTTGCACCCTTCACTGATGGAAACCTTAAAAAATGTCAGCATATATCAAATGCATATTTTGTGCTTGGCACTATGCTCAGTACTTTATGTGTGGCCCTCTTCCACCATTGTTGTTTTGGCTTAATACCTTTAGTTTAAATTTACTCTCTGTTAAATACAGGGAAACTTTTGGAAATAGAGTTTGTAAAAAAGAACTCCTGGGTCGACCCCGTGGCGCACTCGGGAGAGTGCAGCGCTGGGAGCGCAGCAGCGCTCCCGCCGCGGGTTCGGATCCTATATAGGGATGGCCGGTGCGCTCACTGGCTGAGCACGGCCAGTCACAAAAAAGACAAAAAAAAAAAAAAAAAAGAACTCCTAACATGTAGTGTTGTTGCCTGGTTGAACACTTCTAGAATTTTGCAAACAATTTTATATTTGTTCCATTTACTTCTTATACCTTTAGTAATAACCTGTCTCATACTTTCTAAATTGAAGAAGCCTGTTTTCTTTAGTCTTTCCTTACATGGAAATTTCAGCTTTTTCCCTTTAATTATTGTAATTGCCTTCTTCCAAACCTGTTCTACCTATTAACTATTTCTTAGTGTGGTTACAGGAATTGTTATTGGTTCAGAAGCTTTGTTCTTTTTGGTCTTTTGCTAATTCCTTTATTCAGCAACCACTGTTGAGTGTACAGTTAGTGTTTAATGAATGTGCTGGGTATACAAAAGTGAATATCTTGTATCTTGTACTCATAGTCTGGTAAGAGAAGCCATATAAACAAATAATTGTACTATATTGTGATAAGTGAAATTTAGGAGGTATAGAGTACAGAGGCAAGAAAAAGGAGGGAGTAATCGAGGAGTGCAGAAAGTCTTCAGGAGGAGGTAACTGTCAGGATGGATATTGGAGCATTAGTGGTCGTCCAAGTAGACTACAGGGTGGAGGAAGGAAATTCCAGGTAGAAGAACCAGCATGGTCAAAGGCAGAGAAGTATGAAGCAGCACCACAAGCTCAAAACAGCCTTCCAGTAGTTCACTGTTACTGGAACCTAAGAACAGGAGTGGATCTGAGATGCGAAAGAGTCTGAATCACATTAGGTTGTTTGCACCTGTTATAATAGGTGATGGAGAGACATTGAAGGAACTATAAACATGGAGGAGACTTGATCATATTTCTGTTTTAGAATGATAGCCTTTGGAGGGTATTGTGGAAGATGGTCTAGTGAGAGAAGGATAGTAGAGGCCAGGAAATGAAATAAGAATTTAATATGATAGTTTAGAAAGAAAACATAGCTAAAAATCTTGGCACCAAGAATGGAGATGGAGGACAGATTGAACCAAGAGGCATTTTGGAACAGAGTTGATGGGACTTGGTGGCCCTATTAGATGTTCCTTTATGTCTCTAGTAGCAAATTTAATTTGCCAATTGATTACTGAGTCTGCTTTATGAAAAAACTTACCAGAGATTCTGGGATGATGTCATGAAGTATCAACATAGATTTGGAAGATTTTTTATTAGGTAGAACTAGTTCAGAAACCATTATATTTTTACTTATTACATGGTTTATTTTATTTTTTTGTAGGCCTCTTACCTCATGCTTGTGCAAGTCAAAGGTTAATAATATACAACTCATTCACTTAGGCTTGTGAGCTCTTTCTCAGTTTATCCCCCTCTGTTTGGAATATCCATGTTATCGTCTATATCATTTATCATTGATGAGAATGTCAGGAACCATTCTAAACATTATGTTGCGGGGGGCACAAACATCTGGAGATATCCATTTACTTCTGTCCTATATATATATTTTTTTTTAAAAAGATGACCGGTAAGGGGATCTCAACCCTTGGCTTGGTGTTGTCAGCACCACGCTCAGCCAGTGAGCAAACCAGCCATCCCTATGTAGGATCCGAACCCGTGGCCTTGGTGTTATCAGCACCGCACTCTACCGAGTGAGCCACGGGCCAACCTGTCCTATATTTTTTAACCAGTTCTTCATGTGATAAAAAAAATTCTTCCAGATTCCATGTTTTAAAAATTCTGTGGGGGTTTGTATCCCTGTACAAGCCAGCTGCGCCCCCCCCCCCCAAAAAAAAGTTTTTTTCCTATGGAGAAGCATTGTTAAATTTTAAGTGATGACTTATTTATTTATTTATTTTTTAAAAAATTTTTATTGAATCGTAATTGATTATACATATTTTTGGGGTTCAACATTGACATGTGTTGATCAATCAATATTGCTAGCATATATATTGTTACAAATCATACTTATTCTTTATGCCCTTTGTCCAATCTCTTCCTATCTCCCTCTCCTTTGCTCCTCTGAAACCCTAGATTTCTTCTCTCCTGAAAGAGTAATGGTTACTCTGTTGATTTATTTTCTATATGATCTGTCCAATGCTGAGAGGTGTGTTCAGGTCCCCCAATGTTATTGTAGAGCAGATGCTTCTTCTGTCACTCTGGAATGGGCTTTGTGGAGAGAGGCATCCTCTTCTTTTCTTTGGTCCCTGCTGGTGACTCTCCTTGTGTCAATGCACTCCAGTGGCCGGTGGACCATCTGCGTAAGTTGTGGCAACTAGCCACTTTTGTGGCAGCCATGGTTATTGTGGTGGGTGTGGTGGGCCACCCACATGGAGGTGATGTTTTTGGCATGCTCCTTGGTGCTGGCAGTGTGCCTGGTTGTGATTGTCAGTGGGGTGGAGTGGGGGGGGGGGTCTGGTCCCTGGCTCCATTCCTCAGGAACCCGGGCTGGCCCTGAGGTGCTGGTTGTGTGCCTGGTTTGGGGGGGGTCCCTGGCTCCAAGCCTCAGGTCACTGGGTGGGGGGGCCTTGAGGTACTGGTGGTATGCCTGGGCTGGAACTAATTTTTTGTCATTTACTTACTTCTAAAATGGGGAACTTCCTGTGGGGACCAGTACTTGAGCTGTGTAGTTTAGCTAAATTGCTGCTTTGCTCCTGATTCCCTAGGGAATGCTTTTTGTGTAGCTCAGGTTTTAATGGTTGACCTTATAGGTACTTCCAGCTCTCCAGAGACTTGGTGCACCTGGGTTGTGTAGAAACTCTGATCTGGACCTGAGTCTTTTCATCAAACTGCACCCCATGCAATTCTGTATTCCTGACCAGTCTCCTCTGAGCGTTCTTTTGCTGACTGGGTTGCTGGTCAGCTGTCCTTGCCATGCCCCAGTGTTCCCCTGGTGGGCCCTTCTCCCACACCGCCTGTGCTACAAACACTTTCCATGGGACAGGTTGTTCACCAGTCCCTTGCCAGTGACTCACTGGCCTCTGAGTGGCTCCATTTTTTTTCAGTTGTTGTGGCTCTTCACTTCTGTGTGGGTCCACGGGAACCCTATTAGTGGTCTTGCTGGCCTGGGGACCACCAAGGCCCTCTTCTCCCCTGCCACCTCCATGCAACTTCATTTGAAGGGCACAGCTGCAGCTTTTGCCAGATCTTGCTCCGTGCACTCAGGAGCTCCAGACTTAAAGCAGCCATGGCACAAAATGGTTGGAGTGGTTTTTTGCTTTCATCGTGGCTTCTCCCACCTTCATGCACTCCGTAGGCCTCCCTTCCTCTTCCCCTTAGCTCTAGCAGCCCCAGCTTGGCTGTTGTTGCTTTTTTATAGTTGTAGTTTGGTTGATTTGTGGGAGAGAGTGACGCTGGGGACTGTCTATTGTGCCATCTTGACTGGAAGCCTCTAAATTTTTTTCTAATTCTAAATGAATTGCATCGTTTGAATATCCCCCTTTTTATGGAATCCATGTGGCCATTGTAAAAGCACATTTAGGAAAGCCCTCGTTGATATTTGTGCCATCCTAAGTCAAGTTGGAACTTTGAGTGGCTCTCAGCAGCATGAGCCAAAGAACCCCAGATGTAAAAGTAGAATTGGAGTTTCAAGCACTGTGGTCATTGTCAAGTGGTTGGTGGTCGTGTTTTAGATCTGGGAAGGCATCACATTTCTAGTCTTCTCAACCTATCCTGTGTAAAAATAGGCTTCTCTCAAATTTTTCATTTTCATAGATTGAGGGTTTTCTAGTCATCTAGCAACATCCCTTTAACTTGGGAAGAGACTTTTTTGTTTGTTTTAATGTTTTCTTTAATTATTATTATTTTTTGGCAGCTGGCCAGTGCAGATATCCATACCCTTGGTGTTATGATACCGTGCTCTCCTACAGAGCTAACTGGCCAGCCCAAAATAATGGTAAATTGTAACCTTGGAGTTACAAAGTGGTGCCATAACAGACCTAGCTGACCAGCTTGTACAGGGATCTGAACCCTTGATAAGACCTATCTTAAAGCAGAATTATTGGCTAAAATTTCTCAATCTTCTCTTGTAATAATCATTTGAATGGCTTATATATACTTACCCATATTAATCAAGTTCGTTGATTTCTGCTAAAGCTCTAAAGGGAACAGAATGGCAAACCTACACATGTCCATTTGAGCTGAAATGTATTTGTTCATTTCACAAGCATCTGATAGGTTACTTTAAACTAGGAGCACTGACAGGACTTTAAACTAGGAGCACACTGGCTTAGGTGTGAAATAGTCTCTTCGATTTTTGAAAAGTTACTTTTTGTGAAGTTTAATGCATGCACAGAAAAGAGCATAACACATAAATATATAGTTTAGAGAATAATCACAATGCGAATATGTGTGTAACTATCAGTCAGTCAAGATTTGGAATTGCCACCACCTCAGAAGCCTCTTCATGACCCTCCTAATCACTAGTTTCTTCCCCAGTGCAGACTTCCCTAGTATAATTAAAATTTAGTTTTGGGGCCGGCCCGTGGCTCACTCGGGAGAGTGCGGTGCTAATAACACCAAGGCCCCGGGTTCGGATCCCATATACGGATGGCCGGTTCGCTCACTGGGTGAGCGTGGTGCTGACAACACCAAGTCAAGGGTTAAGATCCCCTTACCGGTCATCTTTTAAAAATAAAAAAAAAAAAAAAAAAAAAAAAATTTAGTTTTGCTTGATTTTGATCTTCTAAAAAATGGAATAATACAGTGTATTCTTTTGTATCTGGCTTGTTTTACTTAACATTGTGAGACTCATTCATGTTTTTCTGTAATATAAAGACTTTTCAAAGTATAGGCTAGGCAGTTAGCTTGGTTGGTTAGAGCACAGCCTTGTAACACCAAGGTGAAGGGTTCAGATCCCCATACTGGCCAGCTGCCAAAAAAATAAATAAATAAAAATTAATTAAAAGGAAAAAATATATAGCCAAATTACAATTATTATAGTAAAACAGTGAATAATTTCTTAATATTTTCATTGCCTATTTTCCTCAGTTGTCTCTTTTTTTGTTGATTGATTGGAATCAGGAGTCAAACAAGGTCCATCCACATGTTGTACATGGTTGATATATGCCTAAAATCTCTCTAATCTGTAGGTTATCTTCCCCTTTTTTCTGTGGGAAAAAAATCCACAATTCTGTAGAATTTCACACTTTCTGAATTTTGCTGATTGCATACTCATGGTGTCTCTTTTTAAAAAATTGAGATATATGTAGCGTACAATAAAATGTACAGATATAAAGTGTTCAGTTTGGTGAGTTTTTACAGTGTAATTGCCATAAAAGCAAGATAGAAAATATTTCCATCCCCTCAGAAAGTTCCCTGTGCCCCTTTGCAGCTAGTGTCTCCATATCTGTATCTAACTTATGTCACCATAGACAGGTTTGCTTGTTTGGTTTTCATATATATGGGATCACATCATGTGTTCTTCTGTGAGGGCTTCTTTCACTTAACATCATGCTTTTGAGATTTGTCTATGTGTTTCCATAGTTCTTTTCTATTGCTGAATGTATTATTGTGTATATATACATCACAGTTTGTTCATCTGTTCTCCTTTTGATGGACATTTAGGTTGTTTTCAGTGTTTGGCTGTTAGGAATAAGGCTGCAATAAATATTCTTGTGCAAGTCTTGATGTTGACATGTTTTCGTTTATCTTAAGAACATACAGAGGAGTAATTATTGGGTCATATGGTGAATGTATGCTTAACTTTATAAAGAAATTGCCAAACTGCTTAACCATTTTACACTCCCACAGCAATGTATAAGAAGAGCTGAACTTGCCTCCATATCCTTGCAAACATTTGGTCTTTGATATCAGCCATTCTAGTTAGTGTGAAGTGGTATCTTGTGATTTTAATTTGTATTTCTCTGATGACTAATCATGTTGAGCCCCTTTTCATGTGCATGTTGGTTATTTGTAATCTTTTTTGATGATGTGTCTGTTCAAGTCTTTTGTGCCCCCTCTCCTTTTTTTGGTTTATTCATCTTTTAATTATTGATTTGAATAGTCATACATTGCTTAATGACAGGGATATGTTCTGAGAAATGCGTCAGTAGGTGATTTCATTGTTGTGTGAATGCCGTAGAATGTACTTAACAAACCCAGATAGTATAGCCTATCACACACCTAGGCTGTATGGTAATAGTCTGTTGCTCCTAGGCTGCAAACCTGTACAACATGTGACTGTACTCAATACTGTGGGCAATTATAACACAATGGTAAATGTTTGTATATCTAAACATAGGAAGGGTAAAAATCCAGTGTAAAAGATTAAAAAAAAAAATGGTACACCTGTATAGGGCACTTAACATGAATGGAACTTGCAAGACTGAAAGTTGCTGTGGATGAGTCAGAGTGAGTGGTGTGTGAATGTGAAGGCCTAAGACAATACGCTACTATTGACTTTAATAAACACTACTGTTAGGCTACACTTAATTTATAAAAAATAAAGTGAGCAATAACCTTACGAGAGCTATGATGTCACGAGGTGGTAAAAAAATTTTAGCTCCATTATAATGTTATGGGACCACCTTCATATTTGTGGTTCATCCTTGACCAAAATGTTATGTGGCACGTGATTATAATTCTATTTGTATTCTGGATACAAGTTCTTTGTTAGATGTATGTGCTGCAAATACTTTTTCCCAATCTGTGACTTGTCTCTTCATATTCTTAATGGTATATTTTGGTGAGCAGAATTTTAAAAATTTAATGTTTTGTCACATGCTTTTTAAAATTTGATCCTTGAGACATCCCTTTGAGGGGGAATATGGTAGTATCTCCATTTCTCCATTAGGAATTTAGAGGCTCAGAGAGGTAAAATGACTTGCCCTAAAGTTCTACAACTAGTAAGTGGGAGAGCAGACTGGAAACCAGGTCTAATTACTTCAGGTTGAATTTCTTTCCATTACACCATATTCTCCCTTTCTCTTTTCCCATTACCTGAAAATGATACCATACTCTCTACTTTCTCTTAAAATTCTGTGCCCTCTTTTACTTTTGGACGTTTGCTTATGTAGTTCCTTTTGAGTTGAAAACTGTCCCACACTCCCCTCTAACTCTGTCCTTCAGGTTTCAGCTTAGATGTTATATATCCTCTGTGAAATTTTTGACATCTTCCTCCTTTCCTACTAGATAGGGTGCCTCTTCCATTTCTTTAACGTTTGATTTTTCTGATGTCATAGCATACTCTGATTGTTCCACTAATTTTCTCTAGATTCTGAGGGCAAGAACCAGGACAGTCTCATTTACCAGAGTATTGACAGTGTCTGGCACCTGGTAGATGTTAAAAAGTTTAATGAAGGGCCAGCCTGTGGCTCACTTGGGAGAGTGTGGTGCTGATAACACCAAGGCCTCGGATTTGGATCCCTATATAGGGATGGCCTGTTAGCTCACTTGGGGGAGCGTGGTGCTAATAACACCATGTCAATGGTTAAGTTCCCCTTACCGGTCATCTTTTAGGGGAAAAAATAAAGTTTAATGAATTCAGTTGAATATAATTCTCTCCCCATCTACTTGTGACAAACTCTTTTTTTGGTGTGTGTGGGGGGAGTGGCTGGCCGGTATTGGGATCCGAACCCTTGACCTTGGTGTTACAACACCGTATTCTGAGTTATCTGGCTAGCCCTGTTTTATTCTTTTTTAAAAAATTATTTAAACATACGTCTTTAAAAGTGTGTTATTTCTTTATTAAAAACTTATCAAGAGTAGTTTGAACAGTGCTTGCCTGCTGCTGCTTGAATAGATTTTTTTCTTTCTTTCTTTTTTTCTTTTTTTGCAGCTGGTTAGGATCAGGATCCAAATCCTTGACCTTTAACACTGCACTCTAACCAACTGAGTTAATCGGCCAGCCCTTTCTTGTATAACATGATAAAGAGGAAACATCTTTTGCATGCCTTGGCTTCCAACATGTCATCCTTTGCATTTTCAATATTGTAAAATATCTTTGTGATATTCCTGTAAGTTTTTTGCTGGTGTCACTTCCTCTGGACCATCTTTATTCTTTTTGTCTTAATCGATTTCCTTATTTATGTTGATAAGTTTACCTTCACTATTCCTCTGCTGCATGTAACTCCATTTACTCTCTATTCAAATTTCACCTTCAGCATTACCACTTTTTATTTTGTTGCTTCCATTTTCATCTTTGTTGGCCAATTCCCTCTTCTGATTATCCATTTTTGTAAAATATCATGTGGGTTTATCACCGGGAGACACGGAGTTAGCATAACTACAGATGGTCAGCCACTAATGATGGTTCGATTTGACGTTTTTTCCGACCCTACGATGGTGCAAAAGTGATAAGCATTCAGTAGAATGTCATATCATATATTTATTCTCTAATGAATCATGGTTAACAAAGTACTTTTTTTTTTTTTTTTTTTTTTTTTTTTTAAAAGATGACCAGTAAGGGGATCTTAACCCTTGACTTGGTGTTGTCAGCACCACACTCAGCCAGTGAGTGAACCGGCCATCCGTATATGGAATCCGAACCCGGGGCCTTGGTGTTATCAGCACCGCACTCTACCGAGTGAGCCACGGGCCGGCCCAACAAAGTACTTTTATATACATACAGTATCTCATCTGATCTCCCTGTAAACCATAGCTACAGTCACTAAAATTAATATGGTGAGATACATATTTCTGTAAGGACTTAATCTAATCTAATATTATAAAAATCAAAGCATTTGCATTTGTGCTTATTCACACACTCTTTATACAGGAGGTACTTGTTTTTCATGGTCCCAATATGTGCGGGTTTTAGTTACCACAATATTAAATAGCATCAGTACCCCAACAAGATGAGTTCAAATTTCAGTTACCGTGGTGAGTAGTTGCATAAAGTACAGTATTCAGTAGAAACTGTACTTTCAGTACCATACAAGCATTTTACTTTTCACTTTCAGTACAATATTCAATAAATTAGATGAGATATTCAACACTTTATTATAAGATAGGCTTTGTGTTAGATGGTTTTGCCCAACTCTAGACTAATGTAATTGTTTTGAACACATTTAAGTTAGGCTAGGCAAAGCTATGATGTTTGGTAGGTTAGATGTATTAAGTGCGTTTTTGACTTAAGATATTTCCAACTTACAATGGACTTATTGGGACATAACTCTGTTGTAAGTTAAGGAGCACCTGTATGTGCTTTGCTGGCTGTTCATGAACTGAGTAACATGCCCAGTAACCCATCAGTGACAGACTGGTCATTCATCATGATGCACATCTGTTATTTACATAGTGATTTGTGGACTGAAGAGCTAGCAACAAAGTTTGTACTTTATGCAACTGCTCACAGTTCCTATGCCATAGTAACTGAAATTTGAACTCATTGTTGGGGTATTGATGATATTTAAAACTGTGGTAACTGAATTCATACATATTGGGACCATGCAAAACAAGTATTGCCTGTATAAAGAGAGAGTGCGAATGAGCACAAATGCTTTGATTTTTGTAGTATTAGATTAACTCCTTGCAGAAAAATTTATGTCACTGTATTCATTTTTAGTGACTGTAGCTACGTTTAACAGGGAGGATCAGATGAGACACTGCATGTATATCAAAGTCCTTTGTTAACCACGATACATTATAGAGAACAAATACGTGGTATGACAGGGCAACCAACATTTACTGAATAGCTCTAAGGTGACAGGTAAGTATTTTAGATATTTTACATGTATCAGGTATATCATTTGATCCTTACAACAACCTTCTGAAGTTGGTGGTATTTTATGCAATCTCATTTTACAGATGAGGAAACTGAGGCTCAGGGCTTACATAAGCTTAGTAAGTAGCAGAGCTAGGATTCAACCTTAGGTCTGTCTGGCTCCAAACCCATATTCATTCTACTGCTACTCTACTTTTGGTGGTGGTTGTTTAAGGGGGTACTTCCAGAGTTTGTTGGGCATTCTTTGATAGTGGCTAAATTGAGACTTAGCTCAGTTGGTTATAGCATGGTGTTGATAACACCAAGGTCCAGCATTCAATCCCTGTACTGCCCAGCAAAAAATAAAATTAAATTAAACAAATTGAGGCTTCAGTATGGGAAAGGAGCATTATGGGTATATTTTAAGTTTATTGAGCTGTAAGTGGTTAGATTCAGGTTAAACATTTTGGCGAAAGTGCTACGTAGGTGATGTATACTTACTGCATCATACCAGGAGACCTAGTATCAGATTGTCTCATTCTTGGTGATAAGTTTGATCACTTTGTTACTGGTGTGACTGTCAGATCTCATCTATAAAAATATGTTTTTTCTTTATAATTAGAAAATAATTGTGGGGTAGTGCTTTAGGATTCCCTCAACAATCTTTCACTAATCCATTTATTTTATTACATTACATTTTATAAAAATGTAAAAATTAAACAAAAACTTTTTTATTTTTATTTTATTTTATTTTTTTGCAGAAAAGAGAATAGGTGATCTCAAAAGAAAAAAAAGGTCTAAGGTACTATCAAGCTTTTATCCTTTTATAACAAAGGACTTTACAATTCCTTACTTATTTTAGAATTATGTACTCTATGACATATGTCAAAGGCATTGTTCTGTATTCTGATTGTTACTGTCTAACAGTATGCACATGCTTGGCCTGTTAAACTTTTCAGAGTTTTCTTTTAAATGGGCATCAGTAGGCAGAATGTAGCACTTAGTTGTAGAAATATTCAAGAGAAAACAGAACTTGAGATCTACTTGGTTGGTCTAGACGTAGTGGCAAAGGAAAGAGAATAGTTATTTTGTGATTATAAGTAGATCAAACTGGGTGAATTGTGATGATAGGACTTCAGGAAACAGGATTAAATAATGGCTTCTCTGGAAATGGGAGATCTTGAACTGATGAGGGAAGAGAGGCAGCAAAGTAATAATTTTTTTTAAAGATCCCCTTACTGGTCATCTTTTCAAAAATAAAAATTTTAAAAAATAAAGTAATAATTTTTTTAAAGCCAGTCAAATTTAGTAGCAGAGGGTTGTATACCCACTTTTGTGACACTAATGTTAATAAGTTCTGACCAGTTGAGAACTAATGATTTTTGAAAGAAAAGTGGGAAAAGCACATTATAGAACTTAATTGTCTTGAAATCTGAATGAATTTATTGAGTCTCAGTGAGAAGGTACCTTGATAATGGGACGAGGAAGAGAGAAAGAAGAGTTGATCTAACAGGGTAGGGAAGAATAACTAGAATTGTTAGTTTTTAAGATTTTGATGTTCTTAAAGTAGAACTGGGAATGGAGTTTGGGAAAGGAACTTGAAACAGCATGTTAAATATAAACTGAAGCTAACCAATACAAAATGAGCAATGTTAAAACTGAATGAAAAATATTCATTTATTCTCATTTTTTTGCTGTAGAAAACTTTTAGTTTAATATTGATTATAATGCGATGCTTTCCCCCCTCATTTGAGTGGTTTTTATCATTTATTCCTTAACTGGAGGATAAAAGTGTTTCATAAAAATTTATCAAACACACATAGCTTTCTGATCTCACATAGGGTAATGTTAATATGTTTGAAACACCCTCAGAACCTAGCTGAGAACTAATGTTAATTTGTAGCCGTAGCAGTTAAGATCTCCTGAACCAGAAATAAGCCAGAAAAGCTATGCAAGATGGAACAGAGCTAAGATTTATGAAAGTGTCTGCTGTATAAGTCCCACAGTATGTAATCAACTTAAAAACAAACACCATTATTGATGATTTGCTGTAGGAGAGTAGAAATAAGTCTTGTTTATATTTCATCCAGGCTTAACTAGATCTTTTGTGCCATCCTGGGAAAGGTCAGGTTAAAAGATATGCCTTTCACTGGATTTCAAGAGTCAGTGAACCTAGCTAAACCTTATTAAAGTAGGAAGGAATGAGAATTTCAAGAATCAAGGGCTGTCCCCAGAGACTGTGTAGTTTCCTTATCTTAGAGATTCTTGTAGCAAGACTTCTCAAGCTGATCTAGTGGTGATGTAAATCATCTCAGTGCATACATATTAATTGATTCACTTAAAATCTTTACTAGACGACTTATACTTCGTTTAAGTATTTGTCGCTAAGGCTGTCCTTTAAGAAAATTAGGGTTTTTGTGTGGAATAAAACTCAAATTTTAGGTAACAATCATGTGGTTTTTTTCCCCCCATCAGAAACAAATAATCTACACCCTAAAGTGCAATTCAGTTGAAATTGTCTACCGTATTTTGCCTAGAATTAACCAGAAGAGCTGGAGTAGGGGCTGGTGGTTATATAGCTCAGTACTACAAATCTACTTAAATCTCTTAAACTTTTTGTAGGTTTGGATGTTATAACCATGTTTAACATGGTGGTTAATAAGCCAGTCAAGAAATATTGCAAAAAAAGAATGAGGCTGGCAGATAAATAAACAGATTTTTTTTTTTTCTGGAGCTCTTTAACAGTGGCAGAAGTTAAAAAGTATTTTCTCTTTACTCCAGAATTAACTGATTATTCCCTCCTTGAATTAGTTGACTGTTCTCTTATTAAGGCTATACACTGATTTTGGTGGAGGCCCTTCCAGGCCCCAACATTTGTGTGACCTTGAACAGGGCACTTCTTAACCTCTCTGAGACTCATTTCTAAATTGGGGGTGGTAAGGATACCTACCTTTTTAGGGTTGATTGAGGATTTAATGAGATAATGTAGACAAGGAACTTTTAATAAATGATATCTATTATAATTCTCAAAGCTTAATAAATTATATTATCAGTCAGTTTTAAACTTTTCAAGTCTGATTTTTAATTATACAGATAATATATGGGTGCATTATTTTTAACATTAGAATATTACCAATAAGGCTGAAGATCCCCTTGGCCTCACCAATCCTAATCTCTTCACCAGAGGTAACCATTTCATCAGTTTGTGTATCCTTCCAAGTCTTTTTCTTTGCTTCTGTGCACGCGCGCATGCACACACACACGCACGCGCGCACACACACGCACACACACACAAAAATATTTTCTGCTTAATAGATCAAGAATAAAAAAGATAGTAATTTAGTAACTTTGTAAATGTTACAATTACTAGATATTGAAATCTGCATTTTGTAGACTCAGTAACCAAAAGGAAAGCAAAATTCAACAATTTGCTATGTAGTGGCAGATCTTGCACCAAATTATGGAATTCTTTACAACCTTAGAAAGGTTTAATCAAAAGGAAGAAGCTATGAGTGAGAAATATGGCTTCGAGCTGTTTAGCCTAAAAAATACACATTTGCTTTTCTGATTAATAAATATATCAGAACTTACAAATTTCACTCTCTCAATTTTCCTTAAATTCTACAACTAGGACTCAGAGATATCATTTGTTAGTCTGACAACTAAAAAGTGACGTATCCTTTTCTCAAAAAGATAAAAATTTTGCCATCACCTTTTTGGGAAGGAGTGGGGGAGAATGGTCGAGAAGAGCAATTGAAACTGCTGTCTGTACGTCACGGATCCTCAGCATGTTTTATTTTCACAGTCACCTGTGGTATTTTTGTTGTTTGTTTGTGACATATACGCATTGCGAAGAGGATCCCAGGCCACTTAGGACAGGATATTGATCTTGAAGTGCTGGCAGTTGTTCTCCTGAATCCATTTGTTCAAGTGAAGGAATGTCAAGAGGAAGAGGCCATAGCTACTCTGGGAGCCGGGATCTAAGAACTGGAGAGTATGGCTTTGACCTAATCTCTCTTCCCTGGAGAATTAGAGGTCAGTTGGATAAAACTATCGGAGGGAGGGTCAATAGACAAAGGAAAAGGCTGAGTTAAAATGGTGTTAATTCTAATAATATTGGGGTTTGGGGTGGGGTGGAGAGTGGAACGTAAGATTCAGCTCCTCTTTTATCCTAGTCTTCAGGCTTTAACCTAGTGATGAGGCCAAAGGACAAAACCCCCACACCCAGCGTGAGTGGGAGGGAATGTGTAGTATAGCCCACCTGCCCAGAATAGACATGTGATGATCTCCTCTGCAAGGAGGATGCTAGAAGCAGTGGTTGAATTTGTTTTGTAAATTATGCCTTGGTTAAATGTATGTTTGGCTGATTATTGTACCGAAAATATAGAACAATTTCAGAATATGTTGCCTTGGGAGATTCATACACATACATTAAAATTGCTTTCTTGGTAGCTAATTTTCTCAGCTCTGGTTCTTCTGCTGCTTCTAATAGCCTAGAGTTATGCTGTCCATTATTGTAGCCACTTGCCACCTGTGGCTGTTGAGCTTGTGAAATGTGTTTAATCTGAATTGAGATGTGAATATAAAATAAACACTGAATCTTGAAGCCTCTATATGAAAAAATAATTATTTTTTATTGATGATATGTTGAAATAGTATTATTGATTACATTTGAAATGATTTCTTGGGTTAAATGAAGTATATTATTAAAATTAATATCACCTTTTAAAAAATATGGCTATTAGGAAATTTAAAATTATGTATGCGTCTCACATTTTATTTCTGTTGAACCCTGCTGGCCTGAAACAACCTGAGCCAAGGATGAATACTTCTTTTTTCTTGCTGTGAAATTCATATGGGTCATTCCATAGATTTTGAGTGATTTCAGTTCAGTAAGAATGTTTAAGTCATCATTTAATAGATTCAGATTTTTTTTTTTTGGCTAGGAAAAAGAAACCATTTTAAATTTTATAATTCAGTGAGAATATAGGATTACAGTGCCAGGTGTGTGTGTGTGTGTGTGTGTGTGTGTGTGTGTGTGTGTGTGTGTGTGTGTGTGTGTGTGTGTGTGTGTGTGTGTGTGTGTGTGTGTGTGTGTGTGTGTGTGTGTGTGTGTGTGTGTGTGTGTGTGTGTGTGTGTGTGTGTGTGTGTGTGTGTGTGTGTGTGTGTGTTATTTTCCAAGATTTCCTCTTGTAGTGCCTCTTACACCCATGTCCACAAGGAACTGGTCCTCCCAATCTTCCTACATTAAGCCTGTCCTTGGAAAAGTGATGCTCTTCTGTCACAGAAAAGGATCCTGGGACCAGGTATATTCCTCAACCCAGTTCTCAAGACACCCTCACCCCCAAAGAATGAGGGAAATTAGGTTTAATATGTTATCATACAGTTTTATATAAGCTTTCTAGAGCCTGTTTTCTGCATTTATGCAGTAAATCTCCCCCCAGACCTTTTTTTATTTTGAGAAAGTTCAAACACAGAAAAGTTGAAATAGTGTAATGAACATCTGTGTACCTTGCATCTAGAGTCCCCAATTGTTTAAAAAAAAAGTCACATTCTATGTTATTTTTGGCTGAATTATTTGAAAGTAATTTGCATATGTCATAACACATTATTCCTAAATATTTCAGCATGCCTCTCCTAAAAATAAGGACATCATTTTACCACTAATCTATTGTTATACCTAAGAAAATTACAGTTCTGTAATATCTAATATTCATATTTTCCCAAATGTTCTAAACTAACTTTTATAGCTTTTTTTCTAACTTCAGTCCAGGTTTATGTATTGCATTTGACTATTGACTCTTCAGTCTCTCTTAGTCTGGAATAGAGGTAAACTACAACCCTGATACCAAATCTGGCTAGTCATTTACTTTTGTAAAGCTCACCAGATAAGAATGATTTTTACATTTTTTCCTATATTTTTAAGAATTGAGGTAGAATTCACATAAGATGAAATTAATCATTTTTTAAAGTGTACAATTCAGTGTTATTTAATACATTCAAAATGTTTTGCAACCATCCCCTCTAGTTCCAAAACATTTGAAGCACCCTAAAAGGAAACCCAGTACCCATTAAGCAGTCACTCTCCATTCTCCCCTCCCCCGTCCCTTGGTAACCACTCTGTGGATTTCCATCTCTATGGATTGATCTATTCTGGATGTTTCATAAAAATGGAATAATACAGTCTATGACCTTTTGTGTCTGGCTTTTTTCACTTAGCACAGTTTTGAGGTTTATCCATGTTGTAGCATGTATCACTATTTCATTCCTTTTTGTGGCTGAGTAACATTCCATTGTATTGAGAGATTACATTTTGTTTATCTATCATCCACTGATGGGCATTTGAGTTTCTACCTTTTGGCTGTTGTGAATGGATGCTCTTGTGAACATTTGCATACAAGTATTTTTGTTTGAATACCTGTTTTTAATTCTTTGGTTTTTACATTTTTAAATGGTTAAAAAAATCAAAGGAAGAATAATATTTCATGATGTATGAAAACTACATGAAATTGAAATTTCAGTGTCCGTAAATTAAGCTATGCTTACTCATTTACATGTTGTCTATGGCTGCTTTCATGATATAGGTAGAGACTGTATGGCCCACAAAGTTTAAAATATTTACTGTCTAGCCCTGTACAGTAAAAGCTTCTAGACTCTGAACAGTTCCTTTTTTTTTTTTCTTTTTTTTTTTTTAAACTAATAAACTTAATTTCTTTTAAAGTAGTTTTAAGTTTGCAGAAAAATTGAGCAGGATGAGTTCCCACACCCCCATTTCTCCTATTATTAACATCTTGCATTAGTGTGGTACATTTGTTACAATTGATGCACCATAATGATACATCATTATTAACTGAAGTCCATAGTTTACATTAGGGTTCACTGTTTGTGTTGTACAGTTCTATGGGTTTTGACAAATTTATCCACCATTAGGGTAGCATACCCAGAATATTTTCACTGCCCTAAAAATGTACTGAGCTTTACTTACTCATTTCCCCTTGCTCCTCCCCACACCAGCAACTGCTGATCTTTTTATAGTCTATTGTTTTTCCTTTTCTAAAATGTCATACTGTTGGAATCATATAGTATGTAGCCTTTTCAGACTGGCTTCTTTCACTTAACAATATACACTTAAGGTTTTCTCCATGTCTTTTTGCAGCTTGATAGCTCATTTCTTTTTATTGCTGAATAATATTCCATTGTATGAAAGTACCAGAGTTTGTTTATCCATTTACCTGTCTAAGGACATCTTGGTTGCTTCCAAGTTTTGGCAGTTATGAATAAAGCTGCTATAAACATTTGTGTGCTGGTTTTTGTGTAGACCTGTTTCCAACTCATTTAAGTAATATCAAGGAGTGTAATTGCTGGATTTTATGGTAAGAGTGTATTTAGTTTTATAAGAAACTGCCAAGCTGTCTTCCAAAGTGGCCGTACCATTTTGCATTTTCACCAGCAATGAATGAGAGTTCATATTGTTCCACATTCTTTTTTTTTTTTTTTTTTTAATATGACCAGTAAGGGGATCTTAACACTTGACTTGGTGTTGTCAGCACCACGCTCTTCCAAGTGAGCTAACCAGCCATCCCTATATAGGGATCTGAACCCATGGCCTTGGTGTTATCAGCACCAAGTGAGCCATGGGCCGGCCCCAATATTGCTCCACATTATCAGTAGCATTTGGTGTTATCAGTATTTTGGATTTTGGCCGTTCTTATAGGTGTGTAGTGATATCTAATTGTTTTAATTTGCAGCTCCCTAATGAAATATGATGTTGAGCATCTTTTGATATGCTTATTCATCATCTGTGTGTCTTCTCTGGTGAGATATCTTCAGATCTTTTGCTACATTTTAGTTGTTTATTTTTCTTTTTACCACTCTCAGTCTGAATAGTTTTTTTTTTATTGTTGCATTTTAAGAGTTCTTTATATATTTTGAATGCTAGTTCCTTATAAGATATGTATTTTTTTGCAGATATTTTCTCCCAGTCTGTGGTTTGTGTTTTCATTCTCTTAACAGAGTCCTTTGCAGAAGTTTTTCATTTTAATGAAGTCAAGCTTATTAGTTATTTCTTTCATGGATCATGCTTTTGATGTTGTATGTAAAAACTCATTGCCAAACCCAGGGTCACCTAGGTTTTCTTCTGTTATCTTCTAGAAGTTTTATAGTTTTGCGATTTGCATTTAGGTCTATGATCCATTTTGAATTAATTTTTTTGAAAGGCATAAGGTCTGTGTCTCCTTTCCTCCCTCCCTCCCTCCCTCAGTGTTCCAGCACCCATATGTTGAAAAGGCTATCCTTTCTACATTGAGTTGCCTTTGGTCCATTGTCAAAGATCAGCTGATACTGTCTTTTAAAATGTCCTGTGTTCTGAATTTGTCTGTTTCCTTATCGTATAGTATAATTTTATTCCTTGTAAACTGGAAGTTGGGTCTAGAGGATCAGATTCGTGTTAAATATTTTGGCAATATTTTGATTACTGAGCACTTCAAATTGTATCAGGTCAGGAGATGAAGAAATGTTAGGTTGTCCCATTGGTAGTGATGGTTAACCAAGATTGATTAAGGTGGTAACCTGCAGATCTTTCCGTTGTAAAGGTACATTTTGCCATTTGCAATTAGTAAATAGTCAGTGATACTTTGTCCATGTAACATAAATATTTGAATCAGTATATGTCAGGCATGTGCTAGTGCTGGAGAGACAGTGGTAAAAAAGAAAGATTTCTACTCTCATGGGATTTTTCCTTTTTTTCCTCTAGAGTTTGAAGACAATAGTGGAAATGTGTCTGTTTTTGGAGCAGGGAGCATTTGCAGTTTATGGTATGTTGATAGAAAAATAGGACCTATAAAAAAGTATATGCCAGTGAGTACAGAGTTTCGGTATGGGATGATGAAAAAGTTCTTGGAGATGGGTAGTGGTAATGGTTGCATAATAATATGAATGTACTTAATGCCAGTTACACAGGGACAAAAAAGAATATGCGATCGTGATGCATCAATGAGTTTAGCCTTGCCTTACTGCCTTTTCTTAGGTAATTGTCATCAGGCTTTCTGGTGGTCTGTTTGGGCTCACTGGGAGAGAAACTCTGAGATGAACTTCTGTAGTTCATTTCTGGTAGATACTTAGAAGCGGTGATGTTATATTTCAGCCATTGCCACCAGTAGAATTTGTCTTTGTAGCCTCTCAGGGAGACCATTGTTGAGATCTCTGGGTGTCCTGGATTATGCTTAGGCTGTGGGATGGAGCTTCAGCTGCTGGTGAAGACAGGCTTTGCTTTTCACTTGCTGTTTCCATTTGTTGCAGTTGGCCAGATGCAGGCCTGCCTTTGCGAGGATAGGGAGAGATCTATAACTTGAACCATTGTCAGAATGCTGCTTTGACTCAAAAAAGTCCTGTAGGTTCAGGATGAGAGCAGTAACCATAATGCCAGCAGTAAAGTGATTGTTTCCCAGTTTGTCAGGGAAGAGGCCTCCATTTAGGAGGTAGACCTTATCATTAGCAAGAGCTCTGTTTAGAGGTAAGGCAAGAAAGAGCACCCTTTTTTGTGGCTGATGGAGCTTGGATGTACTCTCTTGCCTTCCTTTTTGCCTGAGTAGACAGTGGAAGAGATGGTGATAGAAAAGACTTTAGTGATGGTTGTGACAACAGCATGATATGGTAAGGTGAACTGTGACTTTCTTCAATCCGTAGAAATGGCATCCACCTGAAACCTTTAATTGCCTTTATGTTGGAGAATACCTAGTATATCACAAATGCTTATTTTTCATCAGACAGACTGTAGATTATATATGTATAGCCTTTGCTTAGGAAGGAAATTAGATTAGGGAAATTAGTATGTTGTAGTACAGTGTTTTTCAGTTTTTGACTGGCCTGCAGTAGGAAATACCATTTATATTATGACCTAGTACTTTCGTACACATGGATATACATAACTGTAACAGAAATTTCAGGAAATGCTACTTATTACCCATACTATGTTTTCTGATCTGATCTAGTCTATTCTTTTTTTTTTAATTCTATTTTTTCATTTAAAAAATGCATACTGGGCTGGCCCGTGGCTCACTCGGGAGAGTGTGGTGCTGATAACACCAAGGCCACAGGTTTGGATCTCATATAGGGATGGCCCGTTAGCTCACTGGGTGGGCGTGGTGCTGACAACACCAAGTCAAGGGTTAAGATCCCCTTACCGGTCATCTTTTAAAAAAATAAATAAATAAATAAAAAATGCATACTATTGTGATCTAAATTGTTTTTTATGACTCATGGTTTAAAGAAGATTGGTCTAGAATGCTGGTTTTCAATGTTTGGTCCAGGATGTACTCGGGATTCTTTTATAGAGGCCTGTGAAGTTAAAACTATTTTTTTCTCATACTAATACTATTATTTTACTTTTTCTCTCATTCTTTAGTAAGTGGAGACTTTCCAGGAATACAGTGGAGTTTTTCAGAACCACATATGTGTGATGATGATGCTGTCATGGCCAATGGAATGTGTATTCATGTATTATTGTATTTTCTAGAATTGCCTAAGGTAGCAGGTCTGGGGTATAAATATGTGCTTTTTCAGAGATTAACTCAGTTTTCAGTACTCATATTGTGCTCTTATTGTTTTTGATTATACCTGCTGTAATCTGTAACCTTACTGTAGTCCAGTGAATCATTACTTTGAAATCCCAAAGTGTTCCCTGAGCTTATGTGAAAATACAAGAAATGCATTTGTTGTCTTGTTTTGCAATTATATATTTAGAGAATTTCTCAGTTTTAATTTATAATTAACAAATATTGATACATATAATCCATATAAACAAAAGCCATTTGGGGTCCTCAGTAATTTTTAAGAGCAGGAGGAAGTGTCCTGAAACCAAAAAGTTGAGGACTTTGGATATAGGAGTTAAGAATGTAGACTTTTTTTTTTTTTTTTTTTTTAAGATGACCGGTAAGGGGATCTTAACCCTTGACTTGGTGTTGTCAGCACCACGCTCACCCAGTGAGCAACCGGCCATCCCTATATGGGATCCGAACCCGTGGCCTTGGTGTTATCAGCACCACACTCTCCCGAGTGAGCCACGGGCCGGCCCAAGAATGTAGACTTTTTATAACAGTTGGACTTGGGTTTTAGTCCCAGCTGGGTTACTTGTTTAGTAATTCTGGCTCAAGTTATTCAACCTTTTTGATTCTTACTTTCCTTATAACTAAAATTGATGTTTTACTATCTCAATCTCATAGGGGGGTTGTGAGGATTAAATGAGCTAGGAAAGGGGGCTTGAAAATGCTTAGGAAGCATTCATATGTTAGCTGTTATTATAATAGGAGATGTAGTAACATCTAGCCACACTGATATTTAGCTGTAGCATTTCTTAACAACACTCATTTGTGTAAAACTGGATTGTCTAAACCCACTTTTTCTTATTTTTTTTTTTTTTCCTCCAGGTGGCTGGTACAGGGATCCAAACCCTTGACCCTGGTGTTAGAACACCGCGCTCTAACCAGCAGAGCTAACCGGCCAGCCCCTAAACCTACTCTTAAGTTCTTACTTTCATTCTTCCCTTGACTATACTCTAGACGTTATTTAAAGTGTATTTTGTCTTCCAGACAAATCTGAGCTTCTTGAAAGTAGCCGCTCTCTTCTGTTTCTTTCTGTTGTGTCTTGGACAGTATTCAGCCTGTAGTAAGCACTCAAGACATGTGCATCCTAGTACAAAGGCCATCGGACACATAAGCTTCGAATCCTCATGAGGATGATGGTGGGAAAAGAGCTTTTTAGGTCCCTATTCTGTTTCTTTACTTTGTTTCTCTTAGGAACTTCCTTCCACTACTGAACAGGCTTTGTACAAAATATGATGGATGAATTATTGTTTATTAAATCATTTCAGTTTCTTTGGTTAATCTCCTTTTTCACTTAGCTGTATGAAATGCTGACATAGTTGGCATACTTTTCACCAGAGTTTGTCTTGTTACATTGCAACAAAACAAGAGTATTATAGCAACAGATGCCAAATAATTCAGGTCAGATTGATTTAATTCTTTATAAACGTATGTAATGATCACTTCTCCTGAAGCATCTTTTCTTTTAATTAAATTTTTTTTTTTTAATTAAAACGTAATTGATTATACATATTTGTGGGGTACAGAGTTGACTGTCAGTATTTGTGTACAATATGTGATGAGCAAATCAGGATAGTTAGAATATTTGCTGAAGCACCTTCTGAGGTTTATAGCAACAGGGGCAAGCAGGTGTGAATTTTTTTAAAGTCAGAAATTGAACTGTATTCTAGACCTCCTACTTTTGTTAGTCACTCCTCTTCTCCCTCATTTGTCTTTTGATGTCCAGAAACTTCTTGTATGAGTATAAGTCAAGTGCTACTCTATATTCTAGCTCTACACTTCCCCTATTCATGTTTGACCTTTTCTTCAAGCTCTCTCAACTCAGATCAACAAAGTATAACCAACTCTACCACTTAGAACAGGGGCTTCTCCTCAGATAACACCTTGCATAGATGATCATTTTGTATTAAATTGCTGGCAGTGTGAGAGTGGAGAGGATACAGTTGTTGGTTTTCATAAAATTTTATCCCTACGATTCAACATTTGATATGAGGAGATTTAGAGATGATGGAATCATAAGATCCCCTTCCAAAACGCATGGACCTGGAAAACGTATTAGAAGCATACCACATGGGATAATAAAAAAAGAAAAAACATCTTATCTGATGTTTTATGGCATTTGAGAAGAGGCATGTAAAGTATGACTTGTTTCTAGATACATAAGCCATTCTTTCTGGGAAAGATAGTTGATTTCCCAGTCCAGTGTTGATTCATGTTCAAAACCACAATTGCTGATATTTTTTGATCATGTTCTAGCTACTTTCCATCTTTTACTTCACTTAATCATCATACAACCCTGTGCAATGGCTTCTATTACTGTTATTAGTTAAGTAGCTCATATATGATAGTCCCTCTTATTGGCAGTTTCACTTTCCCTGGTTTTAGTTACCCACGGTCAACCGCAGTCCAAAAATATTAAATGGAAAATTCCAGAAAAAAGCAATTCATAAGTTTTAAATTGTGTGCTGTTCTTAGTTGCATGATGAAATCTTGTGCCTTCCTGCTCTGTCCTGCCCAGGAAGGGGGTCATCCCTTTGTCCTGTGTATCCATGCTGTATAGCCTACCCAGTAGTCATGTAGTATCTGACTCAGTTATGTATAAGGTTCGGCACTATAAACGGTTTCAGGCATTCACTGGGGGTATTGGAATGTGGTATTCCCTGAGGATAAGGGGGCACTACTGTATAGTGAGAAGCTGAACCAGGATTTAAACCCTGGTAAGCTGATCCATACCCTGCCACTACTCTGTATATAGCCTCCCTTTTTATGTATATATAAAGTACTTGTACATATGTTCTCATGTAAACCTCACAACTGTCCTGTGCATTAGGTGAAATTCTTGACATTTTTACATGAGAAAACGGAAACACGGGTAATTTGAAGCTTAAAATTGTAGTACCTAGATCCAGAACCACTTCTGACTATAATCCCTTTGTTCTTCTCATTATATAGTTTTGCTAAACATAATAAATAGGGTTATTGCTGAAAGTGAATTTTTGATTTTATTTATAAGAATTTAGCTTGATTTGATAATGTTCTAGATATGATCTTTAAGTCTGGAGAAATTTAGCAAATTGTCATTATTAACTTCAGTTTTTAGTTTCTTTGGTGGCACGAGTGTAACTTTTCTTTAGTATTCCTTTTGCTATTTGTATTAGTCCATTTTCATTGCTTATAACAAAGTACCTGAAACTGGATGATTTATAAAGAAAAATGATATTTATTGCTTATAGTTTCTGAGACCGGGAAGTCCACAGTGCAGGGAACATGTCTGATGAAGGTCTTGGTGGTGGTGACTGTGATGCAGGGTATCACATTCCAAAATGGTGGAAGCAGAGAAAGCAGAGCAGAGAGACAGACAGACTCTCCTCTTCTTTTAAAGCCCTCAGAACCCCACCCCTGACCATTTTTAATCCATTCACTACCGCAATTGTCCTACAATCCAATCACCTCTTCAAGGTTCCACCTTTCAATTACTGTAATAGGATTTCCTACCCTCTTAACAGTCACAGTGGGGGCTAAGTTTCTAATATGTAAAACTTAGGGGACACAATTCAAGCGTCAGTGAGTTTTGGGGGGAACATAACTCAATCCACTACTCTATTGGACTTTTTAATGATGTGGATCAGTTTACCACTCTTAATAGTAATGTTTATAGTAATGTTCCTAGGTAAATTCAGAAATGAAGACATAATTTTCTCCACTTTAACTTTAGTTGGCACAGATGGGGTGACCGAACACTTAGAAGGAAATAGGTCTTACCAGGACTATAATGTAGTGGGAGGGGGAGGAGTATATGGAGTATATGTGTTTGTGGGGAGTAATCTGAAATATCAATTCTTGACCTTATGCCAGTTTCTTCTAAAGCTTCTACTTCTAGACATGAAATTTCATAAATCTCAAGTTTGACAGTTTGAAAAAAGAGGTTATATGTTGATTAAGAGGTTGACTTTTGCCTATGAATCAAAATGTTAATCACAGCTCCAGAGAGAAGGGTCATGGAGGAAAGTATCCTGATGAAGGGAATGTAGCAAAGCTGGTGCATTACGTAGTATCTTCTGGTTTCAAGTGACTGCTTGTTATCTCCCTAAATGTACATTTCATGGTTTATACTCATTTACTGAGCAAAAGTCTAGAGTTAGTGTTTTTCAGGATACATTGTCCTTTCAGGTTCACAGAACCTTCCTTGGTGGCTGGCGAAAAGGAAAGTCTCTCTTATTTCCTAGTTAGATTTAAGGTAAACTTCTAGGGGTTTTTTCTTTTTCTGTAAATTTTTCTTTTATAACGAATACGAGTATATTAATCCTTACCTTTTAGGATGTAAATTTGCCATGTATCGTGCTAATTAATGACTTGTAGTTGCATCAGTTACAGAAGATGGTGGAAAAACTAGGCATTATCTTTGTTTCTGTGCTCCAGGTGTCTGTTGCTATAGAAACAAATCAGGCAGTAAACAGAAGTGTTCAGGGAATATTTGAATCTTATCCACTGTGTTTCATTGGCTAATGAAAATAAAGTTAAGAAATTGGTTAACTTGAGGGAGAAACTGAATATTTCTGAGTTATTATTACTTGCCTCTGGCAAATGGTATTTTGTGTATGTGTGTGTATAGGGTGATTTAAAGATTATTTCTTAGTGATTAGGCCTTCTAAAATCCTTTTCTGCTCTAGGAGGTAAATAATTAGAAAATGCAAACATTTTATTTTCCTCTTGAATTATGATTTCATTTAGCTTAGGCTAATTTTTCTTTTTTTCTTCAGATTTCCTGAGGGAAACTTAGACTTCTTTTTATTTTTATTTATTATTATTATTATTATTTATTATTATTATTATTTTTAAAGCTGACCGGTAAGGGGATCTTAACCCTTGACTTGGTGTTGTCAGCACCACGCTCTCCCAAGTGAGCTAACTGGCCATCCCTATATAGGGATCCGAACCCGTGGCCTTTATGTTATCAGCACCACACTCTCCCAAGTGAGCCATGGGCTGGCCCTTAGGCTTCTTTTTAAATGTCAGTTATTAAGAGTGCTAAGTTTTAAAATTGTTCTGGGGCTACAAAAGAAGTAAAGATTTGAAAGAGTGGGACAGAAGATAAAGTAAGGAATTACACATCTTTACTTCACAGTTATGAAGAAATACTAAATCAGGGTGGCTAGACATTACAAATGCTGTTACTTGTTTCCATTTTCTTTGGTGGTTTGACTAGGCTACTTTTGGAGGACAAACTGATTGAACATTTGTGTGTTGATAGAAAGTTTAATATTGAGTACTGCTTTTGCTGGTACCCAAGGAAAAGAGTGTTTGTATATTCTGGTAAAAAACCTTTGGGAGGACAAAGAATGTGCTTTAGGTGTAACATCTAAACTCAGTTACCTCTCTTGAAGATGATATTGAGATGCATTCATTACCTTTATCTTGAATTTCAGAGGATAATTTTGCTACTTGTAGCCACAGTTTTTTCATGTAGAATTATGGTGATATTGTGGTTAAATGTGCAGCTAGCACACTAAACAGTTGATTATACCAAATGGTATATAGAGAAGCAGGCAATGTTGGTGGAAGAGATCTAGAACTTTAACCTATTTCTTGGCCAATTGGTTTTGTGGAAGGCAAGTTTGTGGTCAGGGTAAGTGTATCCTGACTCTGAGAAAATTTTAGGGTTATTCTGTATATAGTAGCTATTTAACACCAATTCTGAGGGGAATTGTTAGGGAAAAGTTCACTTTGTTTTGTGTATTCCTCTTCCCTTGAGCAGTCTACCTTCTCAGCATTTTTTTTTTTTAAATCAAGAGTTAGATGTATATAAGCTTCTTGCCAGATTCCATGTCTTGTTGGAATTACTGTGATCTGCTCATGCTTTTCATATATGCAAAGTGTTCTATTTACTGTTGACCGACTACAGAAGTTGGTGTGACTTGTTTCAGAAGATATTTGAAGGTTGACTCCGCTGAACTTTCAATAAAAGAAATGCAAGCTTTTCCAGCCATGTCGATTCACCAGTACTCCTTCTTTGCAATACATTAAAGCAGTTACGTTAAAACTAAATCTGTGTTCCTCTTTTATCCTTGTGCTCAGGCCTTTTATTATTTAGGGGCAAAAAGTGTTACACAGATCAAAAAATAAAAACTTGGGCCCAAGGTTCAGTCACTTTAAAGCAGTAATTCCCTTGGTTTTTGTATATTCCTATTAAAATCATGAGCTGTAATGAATTTATCAAATTTTCTAAACAAAATTTAATAAACTTTTATTTCAGGAAAGTGCTTTATATTTTATTAATAAAGAGATACTGAGAAATCCAGTAGGTGATGGGAAACCCAAAAAAAGTTTGAAGAGGTCACTGCTGTAGAGGAGGAACATAGAGTCTGTAACCATAGTTTGTGGAACTTTGTAGGTGGTCAGTAAAGTTATACTGAATGAACAAATGTTTTCTCTTATGTTACTTCTTATGTGGAGCTTTCACCAATCCCTCTATGTTAATCTTCCTCCTGGGCTTCAATAACATTTTTATCTACCTATCTTAATACATATGATATTGAATTGTAATACTATAATTTATTTACATGTCTGTCTCCCCCTGCTGGCCAGTGATCTTAAGAGCTAGAACTGTGCCTTTTTATCTTTGTATTATCTGGCTATTATTCCATATTCATTGTGTCTTTGTATGAATGGATGTGTTCTGATAATTTTTATAGTGTACACACACACACACGCACACGCACACACACGGCGGGGGCTGGGGGAGATACACAATAGGTACTTCAAAAAGTTAGTAGAAAAATTAGAATTAAAAGATAATATGAGTCCATAAACTTTTTGAAGTATCTTCATGTTTCTGCCCCAAAGTATGACCTTGCAGTAATGTTGGGATTTCAACAACTTGCAAAGAAAGAAAATGGGAACAACAACATTTTAAAGTTCAGTTGTTGGGGGATAAGTATGCAACCATATATTGAGGGGGAGAGGGGAAGGGTGGAGTGAAATCCTGAGCTTGCTTTTTCCTTTTGAGGTGTGTTTAAATGCATATTAAGGGTATGAAGTGGGGATTTGGTATATATTGCAAGATTCATATTTAATCCATATAGCATTATATAATTTTACAAAAAGGTGCCCAAATACCTATTGTATCTATCTATCTTATGGGTTTTTTTTTTTTTTTTTTTTTTTTTTGCGATATCACAACATAGGACATGAAAATGTAGTTGTTACATGGCTTCTCAAACCATCACCAGCAAAAGGTTTTGTAATTAACTTTGCTCTCAGGCAGTGGAGTAAGATAGATCAGAATCTTTAATTCCTTAGAGAAAATAGGAGAGGAAGAAATTAATCTTGGTAAAAAAAATATTGACAATTTTATCTTTGTAGAAGGTGTGTAATAAATGTCACTCTGACTACAAATATAGAGAATGAGAACAAATTTTCTAGCATACACATAATAGTACTGAGTTCCAGCATTTTGTGATATAAAATTGTCTCTGGTTAGGAATTGCAGTATTTTTATTTTAGCCAGAATAACTGAATAACCAGTAAAGTAATGTGTCAAATAAAATCTAGAATTAGAAATCAGGAATGGTGTAATATTAAATAAACAGGGGCATAGCTTGAAGTGTAGTGTCTCTTAGCAAATATCAGAAACCTCACACCCTGGGGAAGATACTTTGCTAAATCCTCTGTCAACCAAATATGGCTTTCTGGCTTAAAGACAGTCTGTTTTGTTGCTAGCTGGTCCCACCATTTTGCCTTCTTGCTCCGCCAGAGCCATTTCAGCTGTCTGGAGTCTCCTTTGATAGTTTTTCTTCCAGCTGCCTCAAGCTCCTGGTCTGGGTTGGATTTCATTCCAAACAGATTTTAGTAGTATGCAGCAGTGGCTAGAATTATCAGCTCTAGAGCAAAGATGCCTGGGTTCAAATTCCATCCACACTAGTTACTAGGTTTGTAACTTGGGCAAATTACTTCTATCCTTCATTTTCCTTGTTTGAAAAAGAAAGAGGATAATAGTATCTTATAGGGATGTTGGATTTAAATATGTTAATATATGCATAATGCTTATTCCAGTACCTGGCACATGGTAAGCACTCAAACATTAGCTGCTGTTGCTATTATTTTTTTGCCCCTGGCATTGTAGTTCACCTTCAGAGCAGTAGCCCTTCTGGGTATCGTTAATAAAAAGAGCAACACCCTTTTTCATACTTCATACAACTTCTTCCTTCTTTGACTCCTTTGTGCCTTTTGGGAATGGGAATTGCCTAAGCTTTCCAGAAAGAACTGGAAAGAACTGGTTGATTGAGATTTGCGGTAATGGAGATTTGTTTAATGTTTTTGGTTGTTGGGATGGGGGGTTGTGGGAACACAGGAGGAAGATGTGGAAGTGCCTAGGAGGGCTGCCCACCAACCCCACCACCAGGTCTCTCTTAGAGTCCCTGGTTAGGAGAGAGGGGGCTGGGTCTGAAATTAGATAGTTTTTGAATACAAGATAAACAAACCTGAGGGACTGGTATATAGCAAAATTTTCAGTATGCTTTAATATAAATAGAAACAAGACTAAGAAGATCTGAGATGGAATCAGACTGTAGAGGACTTTATTTTAGAACACAAAAAGACCTTAACTTATTTAATTCTAAGGGATAATTAGGATCTAGAGAGGTTAAATGATGTACTAAATGACCTACAGTTGCACAGCAAAGTAGTAATTGTAGAATTGACACTAGGTAAGTTCTTCCTTTAGACACTTTTGCCTTCTTGTTTTTCTGTTGTTATCTAAAAAGGTTAACTTAGGTCGGTTTTACCTTTCTGTTTCTTCATTTATAGGATAATTCCTTCATATTCCATCATATGTCTTATGTCACAGGGTGATTATCTTACATAAGAAAAACTATTTGAGGTAAAATATAAAATGACAGAATTGCACAGTAGTTCTCAAAGCGTGGTTTTGGTATATTATAATTTTTTTTAATTGTAGCAAAATATACATAACATAAAATTTGCCATTTTAATTACTCTTAAGTGTATTATTTCGTGTCATTAACTGCATGCACAGTATTGTATAACCATCACCACTATCTGTTTCTGAAACTTTTGCATTACCCCGAACAGAAATTCTGTGACTATAAAGTAATAACTCCCCATTCTTCCTCTCCCAGCACCCGATAACCTCTGTACTACTTTATGTCTCTATGAAGTGGCCTCGTATAAGTGGAATCTACAGTATTTGTCCTTTTGCGTCTGGCTTATTTTGCTTAGCATGATTTCTGTAAGATTCATCCATGTTGTGCCATGTGTCAGAACTTTAATTCTTTTTCAGGAGGAATAGTATTTCATTGTATGTATATATCACACTTGTTAATCCATTCATCTATTGATGGACATTTGGGTTGTTTCTACCTTTTGGCTATTGTGAATAATGCAGTTATGATCATTGGTGTAAAAGTATCCGAGTCCCTGCTTTCAATTCTTTTGGGTATATACCTAGAAGTGGAATTACTGGATCATGCAGTAATTCTGTGTTTAATTTCTTGAGGAAACACCATACTGTTTTCCACATAGGCTGCACCATTTTACCCACCAGCAATGCACGAGAGTTCCAGTTTTTCCACTTCCCCACTAACACTCTTAGTTATTATTATTTTTTGATAATAGCCTTTTCCTAATGGATGTGAAGTGATATCACATCGTAGTCATCCTTTCATGTGCTTATCAGCCACTTGTTTATCTTCTTTGGAGAAATGTCTATTCAAGTCCTTTGCCCATTTTCGAATTGGGTTGTTTTGTTGTTGAGTTGTAAGAGTTTTTAAAATATATTCTGGATAGTAATCCCTTATCAGATATATGATTTGCAAATATTTCTTCTCATTCTGTGGGTTGGCGTTTCATTCCTTTGCACAAAAGTTTTTAATTTTGGTGAAGTATAATTTGTTTTTTTTTCTTTTGTTGCCTGTGCTTTTGGTGTCATGTCCAAGAAATCCTCACCAAATTCAGTTTGGTGAAGATTTAAGAGTTTTGTAGTTTTAGCTCTTACATCTTTGTTCCATTTTGGGTTTTTTTTTTTTTTTTTTTGGTATATGTTGTATGGGTTTAACTCCATTTTTTTAGTATTACCTTTTCCCCATTTTTTTTTTATTGTGATAAAATGTAAATAACATGAGGATTGCCATTTTAAGCATTTTAAAACATACAAGTTGTGTGGAAGTAATTACATTCACAATGCCGTGTAACTCCTACCTCTATTTTCAAAACTTCTTCATTGACCTAAACATAGACTCTTTACCTGTTAAGCAATAACTTCTCATTATGCCTTCCCCCCATTTCTGGTAGCCTTTAATCTCCTTCTGTCTATGACATTTTTTCCCCTTAATTGACCCATGACAATTGTATATATTTATAGAGTACAATATGATATTTGGGTACATTTATACAGTGTGCAGTGATCATATCAGGGTATTTAGCATATCTGTTACCTCAAACATTTGTTACCTCTTGTGTTGGGAACATTCAGTATCCTCTCAAGTAGCTACTTGAAATTATACAATAATTTGTTGTTGACTGTATTCTCCCTATATTGCTATAGCACACTAGATCTTATTCTTCCTATATCTGTACAGTTTTGTATCCATTGGCTACCCTCTCATCCTCCCCTCTCCCCAACTCCATTGTTTTGCCTGTAGGTATCCAGTTTTCCCAGCACCATTTGTTGAAAGTGTATTTAACTTAATTAATTTTAATCTAATAGCCACATGTGGTAGTAGCTACTATACTGTGCAGCGCAGATCTAGATGATTGTGTAATTTTTCTCCTTTAATCTGTTAATGTGATGAATTACATCAATAGATGTAATAGAATGGAAATTCTCAGAATTAACAAACTGCTTTTGCATTCCTGGCACATTATACTAGTTAATTAAATACTAGTATGCTTTTTTTCTAGTCACTTGCCCATGTTCTCTTTAATATAAAATCAATAAAAATAGCTATGGAAATTGTTTAGAAAAAGTTGTGCTTTCTCAAAAAATGTTCTTGAACGGTGTGGCTGTTATTAATCTATTCAATCCTTATTCTCGTATTATAAAGATACATTGCTTTACTTAAGCATATACTTTGTATTACATTTTATTCTTTTACAGATTGCAAATTATTTTTTTATTAAGACAGAATTTATATGCCGTATAATTCTCCCTTTTAAAGTGTATACTTCAGTGGTTTTTAGTATATTCACAAAATTGTGCAAACATTATTTACCATTGTCTAATTCCAGAATACTGTCATTACCCTATAGAAACCCAGTACACATTAGCAGTTATTACCCATCTCCCCTCCCTCAGCCCATGGCAACCACTCATTTAGTTTTTATCTATGGATTTACTTATTCTGGACATTTCATAAAAAGAATCATATAATTATATGTGGTATTTTGTGACTGGCTTTTTTCACTTAACATAATGTTTTCAGTTGTAGCATTTATCAGTAATTAGTTCTCTGTTATTGTCAAACAGTATTCCATTGTATGGATATGCTGCATTTTATTTATCCATTAATCAGTTGATGGATCTTTCGGTTGTTTCTTCCTTTTGGCTATTATAAATAATGTTGCTATGAACGTTTATGTACAAGTTTTTGTGTGCACAAATGTTTTCATTGCCTTGGGTTGATACTAGGAGTGGAATTGCTAGGTCATATGGTAACTTTATGTTAAACTATTTGAGAAACTGCCAGACTGTTTTCCAAAGGTGCTGCTGCACTATTTTACATTCCCAACAGCAGTGTAGGAGGGTTCTGCTGTGTCCAAATCCTCACAAGCACTTATTATTATCTGACTAGTAGGTATGAAATGGTATCTCATTGTGGTTCTGATTTGTATTTCCTTAATGATTAATGATATTGACCTAGTGAGTAATGATGTTTCACGTACTTATTAACCCATTATATATCTTTGAGTAATATCTATTCAAATCCTTTGCCCATTAAAAAAAATTTTTTTTGTCTTTTTTATTACTGAGTTGTAAGAGTTCTTTAAATATTCTGGATACAAGACCCTCATTAGATATATGATTTGCAAATGGGAGAAAATTGTATTCTGCACATTGTCTTTTCACTTTTTGATAGTGTTTTTTTGAAGCACAAAAAGTTTTAATTTTGAGGAAGTCCAGGGTTAATCTATTTTTTTTTTTTGATGTCTCAAATCTTTTTATTTTTTATTTTTTTATTTTTTTCCAAAACATCCCTTCCTCCTCCCTCTCCCCCCTCCCTTAATCTATTTTTTTATTACCTGTGCTTTTGGTGTTATATCTTAGAAACCATTGCCTATAATCCAAGGTCATGAATATTTACAGAATGTTTTCTTCTGAGAATTTTACAGTATTAGCTCTTATATCTAAGTCTTTGACTCATTTTTCAGTTAATTTTTTTGTATGTGGTGTTAGGTAGAGATCCAGCTTCATTCTTTTGCATGTTGAAGTCCAGTTGTTTCAGCATCATTTCTTGAAAAGATATTTCCCATTGAATTGTCTTGGCACACTTGTTGAAAATTAATTAACCATAAATGTAAGGGTTTATTTCTGGATTCTCAGTTCTGTTCCATTGATCTATATGTCTTTCCTTATGTCGGTACTACAGTCTTGATTATTATAGCTTTATAGTCAGTTTTGAAATCAGGAAGCATGAGTTCTCTAACTTTTTAATTCTTTTTAGAGATGGTTTTGGCTATTCTGGTTCCTTTGCATCTCTGTATGAATTTTAGGATTGCCATCTTAATAAGTGTTTCAGTTCATGAACGCAGGATGTCTTTCCATTTATTTAGATATTCATTAATTTCTTTCAACAATGTTTTGTAGTTTTCCAGTATATAAATTTTGTACTTCTTTTGTTAAATTTATTTCTTAGTGCAATCAGCCCCCCATATTTGTGGGTTCTGCATCTGTGGATTCAACCAATTGTGTATGGAAAATATTTGAGGAAAAAAAATTTCATTTGTACTAAACATACAGACTTTTTTTTTCTTGTCATTATTCTCTAAATAATACAATATAACAACTATTTACATAGCATTCATGTTGTATCAGGCATTATATGTAATCTGGAGGTGATTTAAAGTATATAGGATAGGTGTCATGCAAATACTATGCCATTTTATACTGAGACTTGAGTATCTACAGGAGGTCCTGGAACCAGTTCCGTGAATACCAAGGGATGACTATACTTTATTCCTTTTGATGCTATTGTAAGTTGGATTGTTTTCTTAATTTTGTTTTTGGATTTTTCATTGCTAGTGTATAGAAACACAACTAATTTTTATTAGCTCTTATAGTGTTTTTGTGTGTGGATTCCTTACAGTTTTCTATGTACAAGATTGTGTCATTTGTGAGAAGAGGTAGTTTTACTTCTTCCTTGCCAAACTTTTTTTTTTTTTTTTCTTGCCTAATTGCCCTGGCTAGAAACTTCAGTACATTGTTGAATAGAAGTGGGGAGAGCAGACATTCTTTTCTTGTTTCTGATCTTAGGGGGAAAGCTTTCAGTCTTTCACCATTAAGTATGATGTTAGTTGTAGGTTTTTGGTAGGTGTCCTGTGTCAGCTGGAGGAAGTTCCTTTTTATTGCTAACTTGTTGAGTATCTTTTTTTTTTTTTTTTTTTTAAAAGATGACCGGTAAGGGGATCTTAACCCTTGACTTGGTGTTGTGAGCACCACGCTCAGCCAGTGAGCGAACCGGCCATCCGTATATGGGATCCGAACCCGGGGCCTTGGTGTTCCCAGCACCACACTCTCCCGAGTGAGCCACGGGTCGGCCCTTGTTGAGTATCTTTTATCATGAAAGGATACTGAATTTTTGTTAAATGCCTTTTCTGCATCTATGGAGATGGTCATGTGGTTTTGGTCCTTTATTATATTACATTTATAATACTAAAATACTAAATTTAAAAATACTAAAGAGTTACGAGTTGAAAGAAAAATGTTGTGGGGGAAACCTGAAGTCCCACTATCCAGCACTAAAATTTAACAAATGTGATCTATTGTCTTCTAGTGTTTCTTTTCAATGCATTTTTTTTAAAGCAGTGTTGCCATATTATAGATGTAACTTCACATGCTGATTTTTAAACAATATTTCATAAGTACTTTTCAGTGTTACTTGGTTATAATAAACCTTTTTTGTTTGTTTATTTGTTTTGTTTTGTTTTTTGGCTGGCCTGTACGGACATCTGAACCCTTTGACCTTGGTGTTACAACACCATGCTCAGTAAGCATGTTAAGGGCCACATAATAGAGTGTCTATTAACCTTGGATGGCTTTATTATTTTCCTATAGGACAAGTCTGGTTTTATCTGACCTTCCTAAAAACTGTTTCTCCCTCAGCTCATTTCACTCCCCCAAGTAGAGAGGCAGATGGTTGCTGGCATCAGTGACTGTTTAAAAATTCTGATTTTCTGACTCTTATCCACTCTCTTTTTAAATGTATTACATAAAGACATTTTAAGAAAATACCCTTTCCACCATTCTATTTTACCATAGCTTTAGGAAAGAGAATGTCAGAAGATCGTATAGAATGATTAATACCTGTTTGCATTTAGTGTTGCTTCATCATCTTTTCTTCTGCTAATCGTCTAGGAGAGTGATATAACTAATATTCCTTCAGTTTGACTTACTTGTCAGTACATGAGTTGATCTAAGTATTCCATTTATATGTCCATTATAACCATTTATTATAGTTAATTGCCACTTAATGGGGAGTGGTGAAATATTTTTTAAGGCAGTTTAAAAATTCCTCTTATTATTTGGATTCTGAAAAACATGAGTTTGCTATATAATTTGGTCATTATATTAGTCCGTTTCGTGTTACTATAACAGAATACCTGAAACTGGGTGATTTATAAAGAAAAATGATATTTATTGCTTACAGTTTTTGAGGCTGGGAAGTCCAAAGTCCATCTGGAGGTGGCAACAGCGATCCAGGGGTCTCACATTGCAAGATGGTGGAAGCAGAGAGAGAGAAAGATGGACTCTCCTCTTCTTTTAAAGCCCTCAGAACCACACCCCTGACCACCAGTTTTAATCTATTCACTACTGTATGGTCCTACAATCCAATCACCTCTTCAAGGCTCCACCTTTCAATTACCATAATAGGATTTCCCACCCTCTTAACAGTTACAGAGGGGGCTAAGATTCTAATATATAAACTTGGGGGACACAGTTCAAGCTTCAGTGAGTTTTGGGGAGACATAATTCAGTCCACTACAGTCATCTAAGTAGGATAAACAGTTATTGGCTATTCAGGAATACAATTCACTGTTAACCCTGGAAAATGAGTATTGTTTTTGAGACAAAATATGATTGAAATAGATTTCAGTGTTCAATTTGTGCCTGCTACTTAACTGTGGCACTGGGTCCAGTAAGGGCTGGCATTTACAAGAGGCCAAGCACCTAGAATAAAAACATAGCACGCTGGTAAACCAGTTTGAATTATTTGGTAATGTCAGTGGGCTGGAGGAGATTGGTAGTTGATTTCCTTAGTATTAAAGTGGTCTTACCCTTTGGGTTTCCCCATAGCAGAGCCTATTGATCTCCAGGGTTATTCTGAGGATTGAATGTGCTTTTAAAGCACTTGTGAGATATGCTATAGAAGTTTACTTTGACCAGGGTTTATATTAAGATGGGGTTAAGGGAAAAAAATCTTATCCTTGACAGTATTAAAACTGACACAAGTAATTTTTGCATTGTTGCTAACTTCCTAGTTATAACAATCAAAAAAAGATCGAGAATTCAAATTCAGAGTTGGCTAAATAGCTCAGTTAGTTAGAGCAGGGTGTTGATAATACCAGTGTCAAGGGTTCAGGTTCCCGTACTGGCCAACTGCCCCCCCCCAAAAAAATTCATATTCATTTTTCTGTTGTATTTAAGAAATGAGAGTGGGTTGGCTGGAGCAGGAGCCTTCCCTATATCTTTACTCTCTCTATTTGAAAGCACAAATGGAAGGATTCTTCTTGAAGTATAGTAAGAAGGACAGCATATAAAAAGACAGGAAAGTCAGGGTAACCTCTTGCTACCATGTTAGAAATGTAAGGATGATTAAGATGTTTATTTCCTCCTGACAAGAAGAATCAGTAATGGTAGACTTAGGAAAGGTTGAGGTTTGAAAACATGACTGGGGGCCGGCCCGTGGCTCACTTGGGAGAGCATGGTTCTGACAACACCAAGTCAAGGGTTAAGATCCTCTTACCGGTCATCTTTAAAAAAAAAAAAATTTTTTTTGACTGGGATTTTTATATACATATCTAAAAGTGATTATTTTAGGAAATTACATTTAGTCTAGTGGTTTTGCCCTTGCTCTGTGACATTCTTGGAACTTGTCTTTTGGAGTTCTCCTCAGAGACACATACATGAAATAAAGTGAGGGATAGAACTGGATGATATCTTTAAAAGGGAAAAAAAGCCACCTCCATTTAAGAAATTGTCAATGAACACCTACTCCTTGTCCCCCAAAAGAAGATCCCTAAAAACATTTTGAGCAGTGATGGCATTATTGAAGTGAAAGTCTACCAAAATTGAGTTTTCCTTTAACCTTTGAGCTGTCATTTACGGCAGCCAAAGTACTAGGTTAAGAGAGTGTTCTAAGGTTTTTTACCAAGTATGGAAAAGATAACAGGTATCTCCTCAGTGTTTTTGTCCGAACCTGATTAGTTGAATCTTGCTCTCCTCTGGTATCTAACAGTCAAGTTTATTTCCTTTAATTTTTATTTTTATGACTTATTTTTCTGCCTTTTCATAGACCCCCACTCACTAAGAGACCTTTCTCCAGTGTCTCATTTTCTTATGTATTTATGTAAATTCAGGTGCTATATAATCAGTTCTAGATCATCAGTACCTAGCTTTAAATTCCAGGTTTGGTTATTCTTAGCACATATGAGTGTAGGGCTACTTTACCCTTGCCTCTACCACTGCCACACCCAATGTCTCTGGGGTATATATTTAGGAAATTTCAGAAAATTTTAATACTGACTAAAATATATTAAAACATAAATTTGCAGCATAAGCTATATTTTTTATAAAAGTTTATGAGATAGAATTCACGTACCATAAAATTTACTTGTTTAAGGTGTACAAGTCAGTGTTTTTTAGTATATTCAGAGTTGTGCAAACACGCCCAGAATGTTTTCTAGAACATTTTCATTGCTCTTGATTAGCAGTCACTTCCTATTCCTCCCTTTCCCTAGCCCCCAGCAACTACTAATTTACTTTCTGTCTCTATGGATTTGTCTATTCCAGACATTTCATATAAATGAAATCATATAATTTGTGGTCTTTTGTGTCTGGCTTCTTTTACTTAGCATAGTGTTTTCAGAGTTTATCTATGTTGTAGCACTTATCAATACTTCATTTCTTTTTGTGGCTAATTAATATTCCATTGTGTAGATATGCCACATTTTGTTTATATATTCATCAATTGATTGACATTTGGGTTGTTTCCACCTTTTGGCTATTATGAATAATGCTGTTGTGAACGTTTGTGTACAGGTTTTTGTTCTGAAAACAAGGGCACAAGTTTTTAATTCTTTTGGATATATATACCTCGGAGCATAATTGCTGGGTCATATGATAACTCTGTGTTTAACTTTTTATTTGTGTTTTTTTTGGCGGCTGGCCAGTTCTGGGATCTAAACCTATGACCTAGGTGTTAGAAGGCTGTGCTCTAACCAACTGAGCTAACCAGCCTGGCTTATTTTTAACTTTTTGAGGAACTTCCAAACTGTTTGCCGAAGTGGCCACGCTGTTTTACATTTCCACCAGTAATGTATGAGGTTTCCAGTTTCTCCACATTCTCACCAGCACTTGTTATTGTCCATCTTTTTGATGATAGCCATGCTGGTGGGTGTGAAGTGGTATCTCATTGTGGTTTTCATGTACATTTTCCTAATGACTAATGATACTGAGCATCTTTTCATGTGCTTATTTGTGTATCTTCTTTGGAGAGACATATCTTTAAAGCTAAATATTGTAAATATTGATGGTCTGCTGTTTGAAATGCTGTTGTTTAAATTAACTTTCTTCCTTTATCTTTAGATAAGAGTTTTTGATCCATTAATTCAAATGTTCTAGTCTATAGTTGGGGTTGTTTTACAAAGCTTACCTTAGATCCAGCTCTCCCCTATGAAAAAATTATGTTTTGTATCCTGGCTTGAAATGTCTATAAAGATAGTTTGTCCCCACTCTGATAAGCAATGATAGACAAATATTTAGTAGACCCTATTTGGTCAGGTTTTTATTGTGAATTTATATCTCTTGTCTCGAGTTAGCAAAGGTAAAATTCACAGGTACCCAGTGGCTTATTAAAACTTTTGTATATGGGGCTGGCCCATGGCTCATTTGGGAGAGTGTGGTGCTGATAACACCAAGGCCACAGGTTTGGATCCCTATATAGGGATGGCCAGTTGGCTCTCTTCGGAGAGGGTGGTGCTGACAACACCAAGTCAGGGGTTTAAGATCCCCTTACTGGTCATCTTTTTAAAACAAAACAAAACAAACAAAAAACAACAACAAAAAACTGTTGTATTCTGTGCATTCTGAGAACATCAGCTGATCTTAAGTTGAGAGAGCGAAGATCTGTAAGGCAAGGAAAATTGATGTTTGACATAGCAATTAAGATTGAAAGTAGCACTTTTGCACATGTAGGGAAAACTGTGACAACTCATAGATAGGCATAAAAATGTGCATGATTTCATCCTTATGCCACTTCTCTCCCTAGCGTGGTACCATGCGACGACGCTATGAAGATGATGGCATTTCAGATGATGAAATTGAAGGGAAAAGAACTTTTGACTTGGAGGAGAAACTCCACACCAACAAATATAATGCCAATTTTGTTACTTTTATGGAGGGAAAAGGTTGGTATCATTTTGGTTCAGACCTGCAACCCCTTGATGTAGGAAGTCATAGACTCCTAAGAACTGTGGCTTTAGCATCTATGCAGCTAAAATATTGCCTGTTGATGCTATTTACCTATTTTCTTTTGTTACACAATGCTACTTGTACACACCCCTCCTCCTCATCCTCCCACCCTGTGAGTCATTCTCTTCTGTATTAGAAGTAATCTTTTATTAGGGCAAGAGTTTTTTCCTAAAGGCCTCTTCCTCCTTCTTTACCCATCCCTTGGTTTGTGTTTAAAAATAGTACAGTGAAAACCCTTTTATGCATATGCCCACCCAACCAAAACTTGAGGTGGGATTCAATGTGTACCGTGCAGCTTTGATCTTTGATAAACTGATAAAGATGTTGTATGTATTTCAGTGGTCAGAATTAATTTTCCTGGATGTTAAGAGACAGGATGATGATAATTTCTACTTAGGATTTGTGAGATGACTCATTAATAGTACGTTATTTAAGTTCTGAATTTACTGTGGAAATATAGACTTAGCAGAACCCCTCAAGCCCAGCTTCTCAGTGTACTTTCCCTATCTCTAAGATATGCTTCTTAATAAATAACAAGCATGCACAATGAATGCATAACTGTATACACAAAATAATAACCACTATGTATAACCTATTACTTAGGATCCTTTATTTCCCAACTATACCTCTTGTCTTTCTAACTATTGTTTTTCTGTGGTGACAGATTTTAATGTAGAGTATATCCAGCGGGGTGGCTTGAGAGACCCTCTGATTTTCAAGAATTCTGATGGACTTGGAATAAAGTAAGTGTTCTTAGCCTGGCTGGATATGGTTGTGAAATGGCCATGTTACACCCAGGATTATAGACAGTGGCCATATTGATAACCCAAAGCAGAAGATAATTGAAAATAATTTCGCACTTAGTTTAAAAAGTGTATGTTTTTCTTTTGTTTCACAAATTATTTATGTTGCAGGTAAATGAGAAAACATGGGTGAGCTAAAAAGAAAACAAATCTAAATCTCCTGAAATCTTACCACCCTTAGATAATCAGTATTACCATTTGTTGTATATTCTTTTTCTCCTATGCATATATGTAGATATATAATTATTTATATTTAAAAAATAATTTTAAACCTAAATGTGAAAGTTCATATTTCTGATTAGGGAGTTCTCAGTACTTTTAAGAAAAACTCAACACTTAACTAGAGAAGTTGTGCTTTCCAGTTATACTTACTAGTGTTTGTTTCACAGGATGCCAGATCCAGACTTCACTGTGAATGATGTCAAAATGTGTGTGGGTAAGTATCAAGCTTTTGGCCTCCATGTCGTTTTTTTGGGTTTTTTTGTTTTTTGTTTTCCCCTTCCTTTTTTTCCTGTGTGCTTGAAGTAGTGCTTTAAAAAAAAAAAAAAATACAAAAACAGAAAAATCATAATATAATTGTTAAGATAAAAAAATTCTGTTTTTCAGATGTTTACATATAAGCTTTGGAAATTTGTGAATATTTAGAAAATTAGTAATGGACATTTATAATGACACTCATTCTCATGATGTAAATTAGGCACTGTTTCACAGATATACACAGAAGTATGTCTTTACAAAACACGAAGAGTTGAACTTTAGGCATTTTCATCAGAAATGCCTGAATTCTGATTGTTTAACATATTGATGCAGACATCTTTTGGACTCAGAACAGTTAGGGATTTTGTTTTGTTTTGTTTTCACTCTATGCATCTTTTTTTAGAACAATTGAGATTTTTTTCAAAGGTCAGGGTAGGAGTAAGGAGTATGATGCTTATTTATTTGTTTTTCTAAGTAGTAGAATTTATTTTTATAGTATTTTAGGTCTACAGAGAGAAATTGTGGCCTCTCTGTCTTTGAGGCAAACATTTCTGACTGAGATTTAAGTCTTAGGAATATTGAAGTATATGCTTGATTAGAAACTACTATTTCATTAACATCTGAGAATTTTCTTCCCTCTCTTTATGAAGGGCCTGCCCTTCAGGGCAACCTACCCAGGAAACTGAAAACTTGTATCTCAGAGCCAAGAATGAAGCTTCATTGATGTCTGTGATTCTCTTCCTTTTCCTAAAGCTGTAGAGAAATTTCCAGGGAATTCTGACCAATGCTACATTTGGTAACTTGTCTAAGACTTGAAACTTTGTAAGCTGAGAAATAGATACATTAAAATTTCTCTTCATCAGTGACTAGTTAAATTGAGTCTTTAATCAGATTTTTATTTTATTATATTCAAAATTTAGGAAAAGAAAACAAATTAGAACAATCTAATTAAAGAAGAAAACTTCCTGGGGTCAGTAGAGGTTCAACTTAGTTTTCTACAGATAGTTGGTGTTCATCGTGACTCTGAGATACCCCAGAATCCTTAGGAGTTCAGGGATGGTAACTCTCCCATACAAGATATGACAATACAGTGAAGTAAAGGCTTTTTGAAATGTTTCCAGCAAAACGTGAAACAAAAGTTTTGTTTGTGTGTGTGTGTTTTATTTTTCATTTATTTATTTATTTTACTCTTTTACTTCTAATACTACAACTTGTATTATGTTTTGTGCTCTGTACTGAAGCTCCAGTGCCATTCCTTTGCTTTGGAAATTAAGTATTGCAGTACTATCTCTTGGACACTTGAGGGCCCTTGTTAGACTGCTGGATAAACTTCTGTTTATTTAAGAGGTGAAAATCATAGCCTAGATAGAGGAGAGTTCTCTAATCCCTGTATCTTCATTCCCTCACTGTTCCTATGTTAGATTCTAGCCATCTGCCTGTCACCATGTATTTCTTAGTACCTAGCACAGTTTCTACAGTATAGTAGGTGCCCAGTAAATCTGTTGAATAATTAAAATGCTTTGCTGCTCTTCATAAGGCAGAGCTCTCTCAGGGGGCCTCAGAAAACCTACTTGAATACTTACTTACCAGTTCATTATTTGACCTCCTCTCTTAATGGACCTCCAGGACAGTAATTCCCTAGATCCATAAGGTAATAGGCTACCATAGCTTTTCTCTTTTGGTTAGACATTCTTATAGTTTGTGGTCCAGAAATGACTTGCATCAGAATATCTGTGATACTTGTTAAAAATGTAGCCTCCTAGAGAAGATTCTGGGAAGATGCCAGAGTAGGAAGCACCTGTATGGCCCATTCAAAGGAAAAAAATCAGTAGAAACTGTCCCTGAAAAACACATGGCGATAGATCTTCTAGACAAAGATTTTAAAACAGCTTCTTAAAGAACTAAAGAAAGACGTGGAGAAAGTTAAGAAAACAATGTAAGGACAAAATGAGAATATCAATAAAGAGATTGAAAACCTTATTTTAAAAAAAAGAAGAAAATTCTGGAGCTTTTGTACAGTAACCGTAATGAAAAATTCTCTAGAGGGATTTAAAGGCAGATTTGAACAAAGAGAAGAAAGAATCAGTGAGCTAGAAGATAGGACAATTGAAATTATTGTGTTTGAGGAACAGAAAGACACAAAAGATTGAAGAAAAGTGAACAGAGCCTGCAGTGGTTTGAATGTTTGTCCCCTCCATAACTCATGTTGAAATTTAATTGCCATTGTAACAATATTAAGAGGTGGGACCTTAAGGGGTGATTAGGCCATGAGGCTCTACCCTCACAGGTAGTATTGGTACTGTTATAAAAGGGCATGTTCAGCTCCCTCTTACTCTCTTTCACCTTCTTACTTCCACCATGTGATCAGTAAAAAGGCCCTCACTGTATGCCAGCACTTTGATATTGGACTTCCCAGCTTCCAGAACTGTGAGCCAGTAAATTTTTGTTCGTTATAAATTACGTACTCTCGGGTAGTTTGTTATAACAACACAAAGCAGACTAAGAACCTTAGGGACATCAGTCAAGCAGACCAACATATACAGAAGAGGGAGAGAGAAAAGGGCAGAGAGAGTATTTGAAGAAATAATGGTAGAAAATTTTCCAAACTTGATGAAAGACATGAATATAAATATCCAAAAAGCTTAATAAACCCCAAGTAAGATGAACTCAAAGAGACCCTCACCCAGACATGTTATAATCAAACTTGAAAGCCAAACTCTTGAAACTGTCAAAAGAGAAGTGATTCATCACATAAAGGGATTCTTAATAAGATTGTGAGCAGATTTCTCATCAGAAACTTTGAAAGTCAGGAGGCAGTGGGCCAATGTATTCAAATTGCCAAAAGAAACTTTTGGGTATAGCTCCACATTTTATTTTCTACATAACTTAAGAGACTACTGCATTTAAAATAATTATTAGTTTATGTTTTGGGGCACACAGTATATAAGAATGTGATTTTGTGACATCAACAACCAAAAGAGGTTAAGGGTGGAGCTGTAAAGGAGCAGAGTTTTTCTGTTATTGGAGTCAAATCGGTATTAATTCAAAATAGTATGCTTAACTTTAGGATGTTAGATGTAATCCCCATGATAAGTAAAAAGAAAATAGCTATAGAATATATACAAAGGAAATGAGAAACAAGTTGTATGTTTCACTATAAAAGTTAAACACAAAAGAAGGCAGAAATTCAAGGTATGAGGGACAAAAAAAGCTATAAGGAATATTGAAATCAAATAGCAAAGCAACAGAAGTATGTTTCTCCTTACCAGTAATTACTTTAAATGTAAATGGATTAAACCCTATAATTAAATGACAAGTATGGGGAGAATAAATGAAAATTCATGCTTCAACTGCATGATGTCTACAAGAGATATGCGAAAGATCCTAAGACACTGATAGATTGGGAATGAAAGGGTATTAAAAGATATTCTGTGCAAATAGTAATCAAAACGGGTGGCTATACTAATAGACAAAATACACATTAAATCACAAATGGTTAAAAGAGACAAAGAAAAATATTTTAAAAAGGTTCAATATGGCAAGAAGATACAACAATTATAAACATTTATTCACCTAATGACAGACCATCAAAATATATGAAGCAAAAACTGACAGAAATGAAGGGGAAATAGTTCTATACAATAACAAATGGAGATTTCATACTCCCCTCTCAACACTGGATAGAATAACCAGACAGAAGATAAGTAAGGAAACAGAGTACCTAAACAACACAATAAACCAACTAGATCTAAGAGACATATACAAAATACTGTACCCAACAATACACATTGTTCTCAAGTGTACGTAGGACATTTTTCAAGATAGACCATATGCAAGGCCACAAAGTAAGTCTCAATAAATTTAAAAAGATAGACAGTATTTTCTTCAACGACAGACAGTAAGATGAAGTTGGAAAGTTTACAAAATTGTGGAAATTAAGCAACACAATCAATCAATGGGTCAAAGACAAAATCACAAGGATAATTAGAAAATACTTTTAGATGAATGAATACAAAAACACAGCATACCAAAACTTATGGGATGCAGTGAAAGCACTGCTAAGGGGGAAATTTATAGCTATAAATGCTTACAGTAAAAAACAGGAAGTCTGTACTAGCTGGTAGAGCATGGTGTTGGTAACACCAAGGCCAAGGGTTTAGATCCCTCCACCAGCCACCCTCTCCCCAATAAAAAAATAAATAAATAAAAGTTGAAGGGAAAAAAAAAAATCTCAATTGAACAACCTAACTTTACAGCTTAAGGAACTAGAGAAAAAAGAACAAACTAAACCTAAAGCTAGCAGAAGGAAGGAAATAATAAGGATTCAAGCATAGATAAATAAAATAGAGAATAGAAAAACAATAGAGAAAATCAATAAGCCAAAAGTTGGTTCTTTGAAAAGATGAGCAAAATTGACAAAACTTGAGCTAGATGGACTAAGAAAAAAAGAGATTAAATTACTAAAATCAGAAATGTGAGGACATCACTACCAATTCTGTAGAAATAAGGATTATAAGAGAGTACTGTGAATATTTGTTCACCTACAAATTGGATAACCTAGACAAGATGGACAAATTTCTTGACACACAAAACCTATTAAGACTAAATCACAAAGAAATAGAAAATCTGAATAGACCCATAACTATTAAGGAGATTGAATCAATATTCAAAAATCTACTGACAAAAAAAGCCTGAGCCTGGTGTCTTCATTGATGAATTTTGCCGAACATTTAAAGAAGAACTAACACCAGTCCTTCTCAAATTCTTCCAAAGAATTGAAGAGCTAACACTTCTTAACTCATTCTGTGAGGCTACTATTACCCTCATACCAAAGCCAGACAAAGACAGTAGCAAGAAAAGACAATTACATACCAATATTCTTTATGAACATAGAAGCAAAAACCTTCAACAAGATACTTACAAACCAAATTTAGCAGCATATTAAAAGGATCATACACCAAGACATGATCATCTCGATACAGAAAAAGCATTTCACAAAATTTAACCTTTTTCATGATAAAAACACTCAATAAACTAGAAATAAAAGGAAACTACCTCAACAAAATAAAAGCCATATATGAAAAACCCACAGCAAACATCATACTCAGTGGTGAAAGACTGAAAGTTTTTCCTCTAAGGTCAGGAACAGGGTAAGGATGACTGCTTTTGCCGCTTCAGCATAGTACTAGAAGCTCTAACAAGAACTATTAGGCAAGAAAAGGAAGTGAAAGACATCCAAATTGGAAAGGAAGAGGTAAAATTATCTCTGTTCACAGATGATATGATCTTATACATAGAAAACCTAGAGATTCCACCAAAAACCTGTTAGAAATAATAAATGAATTCAGCAAAGTAGCAGGATGCAAAGTCAGCATACAAAATCAGTTGCTTTTCTATTTACTAACAATGAAAAGGAAATTACAACATTTCCATTTACAATAGCATGAAAAAATAATAAAATACTTAGGAATTAACTTAGCCAAGGAAGTGAAAGACTTATATGATGAAAATTATAAACCATTGCTAAAAGAAATTAAAGAAGACATAAATAAATAGAAACACACCTCATGTTCATGGATTGGAAGACTTAATTAATATCATTAAAGATGTCAGTACTACCCGAAGTGATCTATAGATTCAGTGCAATCCCTATCAAAATTCCAAAGGACTTTTTGCAAAAATAGAAAAACGCATTCTAAAATTCACATAGAATCTCAGGGGACCCTGAAAAAAGCATTCTTGAAAAAGAACAAAGCTGGTAGACTCATACTTCCTGAGTTCAGGACTACAAAGTTACAGTAATCAAAACAATGTGGTACTGACATAAGGGTAGATATGTAGACCAATTAAACAGAATAGCCCAGAAGTAAACCCTCACATATATGCCAAGTGATTTTGGACAGGGGTGCCAACATCATTTAATGAGGAAAGTACAGTCTTTTCAACAAATGGTGCTGGGAAAACTGGATGTGCACGTGCAAAAGAATGAAGTTGGACCCCTACCTAACATCATATGCAAAAATTAACTCAAAATGGATCAAAGACCTAAATATAAGACCTGAAACTATCAAACACTTAGAAGAAAACATAGGGCAAAGGCTTTCTGACATTCTATTTGGCAGTGATTTCTTGGATATAATGCCAGATTCACAGGCAACAAAAGCAAAAATAGATAAATTGGACTTTTTGAAAAATAAAATTTGTGCATCAAAAGACATTATCAACAGTAAAATGGCAACTCACAGCATGGGAGAAAATGTTTGCAAATCACGCATCTAATAAAGGACTAATGTCCAGAGTATATAGAGAACTAAAACTTAACAACAACAACAAAATCTGATTAAAAAAAAAACTTGAGTGGGCATTTCTCCAAAGAAGATATACAGATGGCCAATAAGCACATGAAAAGATATTCAACATCACTAATCATTAGAGAAAAGCAAGTCACACCTACAGTGGGATACCACCTCACACTCATTAGGATGAGTACTTTCAAAAAACCAAAATTAACACATGTTGGCGAGGATATGGAGAAATTGGAAGCCTTGCAACTGTTGGTGGAAATGTAGAATGGGATAGAGGCTATGGAAAACCGTATGGTGGTTCCCCCCAAAATTGAAAGTAGAATTACCATATGATCCAGCAATTCCACTTTTGGATATATACCCAAAAGAACTGAAAATGTTCACAGCAGCATTATTCATAATAGCTAGAAGGTGGAAGCAACCCAGTGTCCACCCACAAATGAATGGATAAGCAAAATGCGATATATTCATATAGTGGGATATTATTTAGCCTTAAAAAGGAAGAAAATTCTGACTCGTGCTACAACTTGGATGAACCTTGAAGACTTTTGCTAAGTGAAATAAGCTAGTTACAGAAAGGCAAATACTGTCTGACTCCTCTTATAAGAGGTAGGTAGAGTAGTCAAAATTATAGAGACAGAAAGAATGGTGTTTGCCGGGAGGATGGGGAAATGGGGAGTTATTGTTAATGGGTCTAGAGTTTCAGTTTTACAAGATGAAAAGAGTCATAGGGATGGATGGTGATGATGATTGCACAACTTTGTGAAGAATGTATTTAATATCACTGACCTGTACACCTAAAAATGGTTAAGAGAGTTAAATTTTATGTTTTATGCATTTTACCACAATAAAAAAATTGGAAAATATAGACTCCTGGATATAGTATTCAAATTTCTGAGCTATATAAATATGTAAGTTCCTATTCAATCACTATACTTTTTTTTTTTTTTTTTTCATTTTCATTTTCTACTTTCCATTTACCACTTTTTCATTTTCTCAGTGATCTGTTTACTGCTAATAGTGAGCTTTGGAAGCCCTTTGTAACCTTTTGTTCTTTAAATACACCCATGGATGGTCACAGATATCTTTACTGTGATTTAAAAGCAATGATGATATCTAACCTAAAAGGCTTAGAAATTTCAACTGATGACTATCCTCTATCCACGTTTTCCGAAGTCTAGATATTTAGTTTCTTGAATAACTGATGATAGTCAGAATGCAGTGAACAAACTATTAATCACAGTAATCCATTATCAGTACATGTACTTTTGCTAATCCAGTTCTTTTCAAACCTAAGGTAGAGTGTTACTTCTCCAGCATCGGTTTATGTCCCAGAAAGAAGGAAACCATTCTGTCATGTAGACTTTATGCAATAGGATATTGTTTGAGAGTATGGACTCTGGAGCAAAACTGTTTGCGTTCAAATCCCAGCTCCACTAATTCCTAGCTGTGTAACTTTGGACAATTTACTTAAATGTGATGTACTTAGAACAGTGTCTGGCATATACTAAGTTCTCAGTAAATGTTAGCTATTTCTATGACTATCATTATTACTTAAGTGCTATGGTAGCATTGGAAGAATGGAACTTTGCCTTTCCTTTGTATTCTTGAAGGAAAGCATTCACTTCTATTTTTAAAATTTTTTTTATTGTGATTTAATACAGATAACATAAAATTTGCCATTGTAACCATTTTAAAGTGTACAATTCAGTGGCATTGTTTATTCATAGTGTGCAACCATAACCACTATTTAGTTCTAGAACATTTTCATCCCCCCACACACAAACTCCGCACTGCTTGAGAAGTCATTTCCCATTCCTTCCTCACTTTAGCCCTGGCAACCAGTAATCTACTTTCCATCTCTGTGGATTTGTCTAATCTGTATATTTCATATAAGTGGAATTAAGTAATATGTAGCCTTTTGTGTATGGCTTCTTTCACATAGCATGTTTTCAAGGTGTGGTAGTATGTATTAGTACTTCATTCCTTCTTATGGCTGAAAAAGTTTCATCATATGGATATACCACATGTTGTTTATCCTTCTTCTAGTGATAGACATTTGAGTTATTTCTACCTTTTGGCTGTTGTGAATAGTGCTGCCATGAATGTTCATGTACAAGTTTTTGTTCGAATGCCTGTTTTCAGTTCTTTTGGATATTTACATAGGAATGGAATTCCTGGGTAAAATGGTCATTCTGTGTTTAATTTATTGAGGAACCACCAAATCGTTTTCCATAGTGGCTGAACCATTTTAAATTCCCACCAGCAACACATGAGTATTCCAATTTTCTCTGCATCCTTGCCAGCGGCTTAATTTCCTTTTTTTTTTTTTTTTTTTTTTAATTATGTCCATCCTAGTAGTTATGAAGTGGTATCTCATGGCAGTTTTGATTTGGCATTCATTTTTCCTTCCAAACTATGAAGGGGGAAGGTTCAGTCTATTGCCTTACATTATCAGTTATATGTTATGTACATTCTGCCCTATGTACTGTGGCCATATTTTTGTCCTCTTGCTTATTACCTCTTATCTTTAACTTGAGTATAGACACCTTGTTGAAGGCAGGGGATCGGGTCCTAATGCTACTTGATTAATCTAACAGGGACAGGTACATAGTATATATTTATTAATCTTACAAGTTGGACAGTATTGGCAGCTTTTTATTCTCACCTTTCCTTGACCACAATTTTCTGAATCTTTAGCTGTACTGCCTCTCCATGACTTCTCTTATGCTGTTGCCTTTGCTTGCAGTTGTCCCTGTTGAATCTTTTCATGTTAGAATTCTGTTTATTCTTCCCTCTTTTCCTAAAACCTTTAATCAGTCTAATAAAAATATTATTTATCTTTTCTTTTTACTACTGTTTAATTGAGCATATACTTTGTATTAAACGTTTTACTTCATTGACTTTAAATCCTCACAACAACCCACAAGGTGATATTAACCTTTAAGGACATATTAAGTTTCAGAGAAGTTACATAATTCACATAATTAGAAATAATTATTGACAGGTTTGAGAACCCTGTCAAACAGAAGAATGGACAAATTCAAATTCAGTCTATTACCTACTAAATAGTGGGTCCTTTATTTAAACTGTGAGATAGATTAGGTCAGCCTTCAAACCTGCATCAAAGCAATATAGCTCAGTGCATTGACTCTAGTGTTAGGCTGCCTGGGTTCTTGTCCTGCTCTGTCCTGCAAGTTACCTAACAGCTGTTTTCTCATGTTTGAAGTGGAGATTAGTTCTTAGCATTCATAATTATTAGGATTAAATGAGATACTGAATAAGAGATTAAACACCTGATAGTGTAGTAAACATACCATAGGGAGTGATTGTTATTTTTAACATTACCTGTTGTCTTTCCCATTCTCTTGTGATTTGTTTATGATTGTCCATCTCAAGTGAGAGCAGTCTCCTCGTCTATTACTGAATACCCTGAATAAGAAAGGATAGTTTGTTAACGTCTACTTGTATTTTGTATTCTTAATATATTTAAGGATATTAGTGGCTCAGTTGAAATAAATGATCAATGCATCTTTCATGGCAGGGAGTCGTCGCATGGTAGATGTCATGGATGTGAACACACAGAAAGGCATTGAAATGACTATGGCTCAGTGGACACGCTACTATGAGACGCCAGAGGAGGAGCGAGAGAAACTCTATAATGTCATCAGCCTAGAGTTTAGCCACACCAGGCTGGAGAACATGGTGCAGAGACCCTCCACGGTTAGTCTAATCATTTTTTCCATATTGTTATTGTCACCAAAGGGTTATTTTTATACTGAGAGAATTTATAACTTTTTGCACATAAGATTAAGCTGAGGGTGAACAAGACTATTTGATAATGATAACTTGTATTTTCAACAGCCTCTTTGTTTTCCAAAATTACTTAATTTTATTTTTATTTTTTGACCTGTAAGGGATCGCAACCCTCGGCACAGTGTTGTCTGCACCATGCTCAGCCAGTGAGCGCACCGGCCATCCCTATATAGGATCTGAACCCACAGTCTCGGTGCTCCAGCGCTGCACTCTCCCAAGTGAGCCATGGGGCTGGCCCAAAAAATTACTTAATTCTGTATAGGGCAGGGTTCTGATTCATATCACCAATAACTTAAGAACATTGGCCTTTGCACGTAATGTAGAAGAGTCCTAAAAATCCACTGTTACAACTGTTGGTGGGAAGTTTGCTTAAGCAATTTCTATCGTATAGGTTTATACTTGCTGAGAAGATTAGGAGAAAACTGGTTTAGAGGTAGGTGAGCAGTAATGGCTGGCCAGTTAGCTCAGTTGGTTAGAGCACTGCCTTGTAACACCAAGATCAGAGGTTTGGATCCCCGTACCAGCCAGCCCCTGCCCCACCCCCCAAAAAAGGGTTAGGTGAGTGTTTTATGAAATGATTGCTTGAGTAGGATCTAGTGGGTTTGACTAGCAACAACAGATTGTCAGCCCATCTTAAGGGAAAGTTAGTTTAATTTGGTTTTGATCTTTAGCTTAGTGGCTATCTACAAGATGTTGGGAACACTTATTTCCCTAAGGGGAATTGGTTTTGTTTTTGGAATGTACCTAGTCATTTTTGGACCATTTTTATTCATTTAATTCCTGACTCAGAACTCACTTGAGTCAAGTATTCCACCTAGTACAGCAGAACTTGGAATGTTCTAGTCAGTTTATTAAAGTCGAGGTCTCAGTGTTTTATCCTATCTCCATTGAAATTATCCTAATTATACCCTTTGACTTTTAAAGTTGAAATGTGGTAATTGCTTATAACATCTTTACTTAAATTGTATATACCTTTAGCCTACTAATAAGTTGCATTATTATTATCACTACTAATACATTGATATGTGTAGACAAAGGGGGAAATGTTCACAGTATTTCACTGTTGTCCAAAGAGACAGTGTAATTGTCATTGTTTCATGTTCCTGGAGATGCTCCAACTAAAACCCAAATTACTCATAAGGAAAAACTTCCCCCCCCCGCAGAATGACAAGAATTCTTTTTATATTATCATTGTTTGTTTGGTCATGTGGAAATACAAGTGGTTAGAATTTAGCCCTTATTAGCCAAACATGGTGCGTGTAATAAGTAAAATATTCAGTGAGAAAGCGGTGTAAGAATTATAATAACATTGTTCATAAATGCATTTCCTTAATAATTCTAGGATTTTTAATTTAAAAATACAGTGATTATAGCTAAATGTAAAACTTGACCTGGATCATACTTTTCCAGTATTAAAATTTGGATGCCTTCTTTATGTAATCCTGAATGTATTCATTTTGTCCCTAGTTTTAGTGATAAAAATGCTACATCATTTTATAAAAAATAGAAAAATGCCGCACCATTAAATGGAGGAGTTGAACTTATAAGAGGACTCAAGAATAGAAAATTATCTAGAGGGCAGAGGCCACAATGCACCAGTATCTTTCAGGGACCTAAAACATGGCCAGAAAGATTGAGTGAGCTATTACCAAGGTCACCACCTAAAAACAAGCAAGTTTTTTGTGACCTTGGTAGGTGAGTAGTAATATGCTTTTCCCCCCCATAGTATATCATCCCTTCATTTATTTATGTCTTTTCCAACATCTCAATAATGGTCTTTTAAAAAAAACAACAGTAAAGAGGTAAAATTGATATACAATAAAGTGCACACTCATTTTAAGTGTACACTTCAATGAGTTGTCACAAATGTATTTACTCTTGTAAGTACCACCACAGTTAAGATTTGGAACATTTCCTATTGGTATTTCTTAAGCTTAGAGCTACCTAATCTCTTGTTCTATATGACCTTCACCACCTTCAGAGTTTGCTTATAAGTTTATCTGATGCCGACCACATGCCAAGAACTGTGCTGGGTGCTAGAGATACAGTGGAAGTAAGGCCATTCTTGTCCTCAGAATGCTTAGAGACTCAGGGGGAGGAAAAATAAGAAAATAGGCATTTATATAAACTACAATATGACGAGTGCTTAAAAAATAAGTAAATACAGAATATTGTGAGAATATATAGGAAAAACCCACCTAACCTAAACTGGAGAAGAATTAGGGGAAGCTCTTTAGAAGAAGTGATACCTAAGCCTGACATAAAGGAAATAATGAGGCAAAGAAAGAGAGACTAGAATTGCAGGCAGAAGGAATAGCATGTGTAAAAGTAGGTGCAGGTAAGTAAGGTGGGCGAATTTTACGTTGCCCATTGTGGGAACTAGCATAAAGTGGAGTTCTTTGGTGAGAAGAGAGATCATTTATTGCTGTCATTCTAGCAGTAATTGAGAGGTAGATGAAAATGGCAACAGATACAACGTGCTCATCTGTTTGGTGATGGGCAAATTAGTTCATTGAAGGTTGTGAGTTGTTTTTACACAGTTTATGACTAGATTAGGTCCTAGATACTGGACTTTTTGGCAGTTTGGTCCTAGTTTTGGTAAATAGGTCGAAACTGGTGATTATCTTTACTGGAGACTTGCCTTCATATGGATCAGGGTATTTAGCAAAGGGCCTATCCGGAGGCAAAAGATTAACCTAAGAAGAAAAGTTAAACATGTTACCACAAATTCTCTTTGTAGTCAGAAGATACATAATAATACCAAAGAAAGGGAAGTAAGAGTGACTGACGTGTTGCTGCAGATGAGAAATTCTGGCCAGAGAAATTCTGCTTTCTGTGAATGAACACATGGTAAAAAGTACTCATATGTTCCCAACCCTTCCTCTCTGCATCCAGACATGAGAGCTTACAGTGTATTGAGCAAGGACGTTATTCATTATTTTATTAAAGGCATCCCAAAAGACAGCACAAGGAGAGAGGGGATGCTAGCCACTACGTTAAGAAACAGAAAGTAGATTTTGTTCGAAGGAAAGAAAGTCATCTGGGGGTTCATTCACATTCAGTGTTCTAGACCCAGTGGATGCTTGGTTAAAACTGTTGGCTCCCTGAGCAGAAATTCTTTGAAATGGAACAGCAAGTTAACCTTAATGGTTGCTCCTCATCTTGCTCGTTTCTTCCATGTCATTGGTGATCTTTTTGCAAACACTCTCCCACAGTTAACAACTGGGTGTCCATTAGACATTTGCCTCATGTCATTATGCACAGATTGTGTGCATTTGTCTAGGTACACATCGTAAGGGAAATAACTGATCAAATATATAAATGTTACTATAAAGCTTACCAAATACATGTTTTTTACAGCCATAAGTTAGGTATTTGCAATGTCAGTACTGTGCTGAATTCATGGTTGTTTGGCTGTTTTTTGGAGTTCAGTGGTTTGGTGTAGACACGTGAAGGTATAGCACATGTTACAATTCAGTGTAAAGTTATTAAAATAATTTCATACTGCTTTCATTTCTCATTTCTTTTTTCTTTTCTTTTTTTTTTGTCGTTTTCGTGACCGGCACTCAGCCAGTGAGTCCACTAGTCATTCATATATAGGATCCGAACCCGCGGCGGAAGCGTCGCCGCGCTCCCAGCGCCGCACTCTACCGAGTGCACCACGGGCTCGGCCCTCATTTCTCATTTCTTTCAGTAAATATTATTTAAAACAGATTCCTAAACTCTTATAACATTATCTCAAATATTTTAACTTGTGTTTACATTTAATCCTCACAACATCCCTTTGAAGTAATCATCTTAGTTTTACCAGTAAGTTTGAGGGCCTCTCATGATCTTGAGAAAACATGACAGACCTAGAACTTCTGATTCCTAACCTAGTAGTTTCTACAGCACATTGACCGTGCAAGGCTACAAATCCATATTGGATTCCTTTACTTTCCTTTTCTCCCCTCTACCCCCGATTCCTCCCTCCCCTTCCTTTCTTCCTTCGTTTGGTATCATAGCTGCTCTAACAGTGGTATGTATTTGGGTGAGTTTTTAAGTACTTTCCAGATAGCACCTTTTATCAGATCAAAGAGATACAGCAAATTATACCAGTACTGACATAGAAGAAAGTTCTTGGTTGGGCACTACTGCATCATTTAATGGCTCCATTTTTTTTAAAAGTTTATTTATTTATTAATATTATTTTTTTACATTCTATGATGTTGTGGAGTAGTTGTGCGGGAGGAGAGGGAAAGGGGGAAGGAAATAGGATGGAAGAAGAAGGAAGGAGGAGATGGGAAGGGTTGAGACATGCGGCACCCCTGTCATTCCTGCAGGGACACCAGGGGGCTTCCAGCAGTGTCTTGGTGATTGCTGGGCTGGATGCAGATGTCATGGGGTGTGTGGCTGAAGCCTTCACACCCCCACCACCCTAGCTCAGGAGAAAATGGCTCCATTTTGATTAGTGCTATCTTTATGATCATGTTGATGGAACTATTAGTCTTTATTATCATTTAATAATTATTTCTAGAAAGTTTGTCTAGTAACCCTAAGATTTACCAACAGATTGTTTTAATTTGCTTATAATTAAATTGTAGTCTTTTGGTGTGTGTTTCAAGAAATTCTGTTTTCCTTGACTTTAAAATTCTCTTTAACCCTGACCCTTTCCTTGGAGCCTAAATGTTTCCTCTTCCTTTTTAAAGGTGGATTTCATTGACTGGGTAGACAACATGTGGCCAAGGCATTTGAAGGAAAGTCAGACTGAATCAACAAATGCCATCTTGGAGATGCAGTACCCTAAAGTGCAGAAGTAAGTGACTTATCCTGCATTTTCCTCAATGTGCTGTGGGAGACTAAAGTGATAGCAAGGAGTGATTCCTTCCTTATGAGCTTTGCTTCATGTCCTAAACAATTGAAGAAGTGAATTATTTAGAGAGTACAGTTTACAGTTCTAAAAGGAAGAGTGTGACAGCAAGCCTAGGTTCCTAGGCAGGAGCTGAGGGCAGCCCCCTCCACCCAGAATGAGGCAAGAAACACAGCTTGCCCAGGGTCCCAGGCAAGAGTCAAGGGCAGCATCCCATACCCAGAAGCAGGCAAGGAGCCCGCCGAAAATACCACTTCCACACGGGTGGCCTGCCACAGTCACGGATGCTGCAGAAGTGGCTTGACACCACAGTAGTAGTCACAGCCACTATGCAGACTGACACTCAACTGCAGTGACACAAGGAGAGTCACCAGCAGAGAATGGAAAAAGAAGAGGACATATCTCTCCTCAAAGCCCACACCAGCTTAATAGAAGAAACAGCTACTCTATCATGCCCCTTGTTTTATTTCTGATTTTAGTAATTTCTGTCTTCTCTTTTTTTTTCTTGGTCAGTCTAGATAAAGGTTTGCAAATTTTGTTGATCTTTTTAAAGAATCAACTTTTGGTTTTGTTGATTTTTTTCTATTGCTTTTTAATTCCATATTTCATATATTTCTTTTGTAATCTTTGTGATTTCCTACTTATATTTGCTTTTGGTTTAGTTTGCTCTTTTTCTGTTTTCTTAAAGTAGAAGTTTACATTACTGATTTGATTTTTTTCTTACTTTTAATATAGATGTTTACAAGTATAAATTTTCTTCTAAGCACTGCATGAGCCCTGCATACTATATAAATTTTGATATGTTGTGCTTTGATTTTTTTTTTTTTTTTTTTTTTTTAAATATGACCAGTAAGGGGATCTTAACCCTTGACTGGGTGTTGTCAGCACTACGCTCTCCCAAGTGAGCTAACCAGCCATCCCTATATAGGGATCCAAACCCTTGGCCTTGGTGTTATCAGCACCACACTCTCCCAAGTGAGCTCCAGGCCGGCCCTGTGCTTTGATTTTTACCTTGAAGCACTCTAATTTCCCTATGATTTTTCTTTTTACCCGTTGTTTATTTAGAAGAGTGTTGTTTAATGTCCACACATTTGTGAATTTTCTAAATTTCCTTCTGTTATTTTGGTCAGAGAACATATTTTCTATGATCTTAGTCTTTTTAAATGTATTAGGATTTGTTTTGTGGCCCAAAATAAAATGAATTAATAAATAAATAAGTAAATAAAGTAAAAAAGTAAAATAAAAGGAAGAGTGTGTGTGAGTACCATAGCACATGATTACATGGGGGAAAAAAAAAACTATCCTTCTAGCAATGTGATGACTTGAAATTGCATTCCCTTCACCTACTGGGAGTTGATTAGGTGGAAGGAAGGAGGAGTACACAAGGGAGAGTATGCTATTTTGGTGGGGCAGGTCCTCTTATTTTTGTCATTGCACTAATGCTGCCTTTTTTTGTGGGGGGGGTGTCAGGTACTGTCTAATGAGTGTTCGAGGCTGCTATACTGACTTCCATGTGGACTTTGGTGGTACTTCTGTTTGGTATCACATCCATCAAGGGGGAAAGGTACGGTCATAGTTGTGATGGGGGTTGGAATCTGAAGCTGGTTATATGACTTTGCTTCAGTTCATGCATGTTTAATATACCCTGGAAATCAATCTATTAGGAAATTGTCCCCATTTGTGTCTGGAGAGAATTGTAGATTAAATTGACTTTCTTGGCTAGTGTTCAGTAGGAATTAGTATTCATCTAGTCCACTATTATTACACCAGTGTTGGGACAGTACTTAGTAAATCTCAACATTTCTGTTTCTAGATTCCCAAAGCAGAGTTCTCCAAATGAAGCCAAGGGAGTGATTTTAGGAGGACAAGATAATTTCTGTACTTGGAAGTGTAATAGCGTAGGAGAAGGGAACACAAATTTTGGATATTTTCATAATGAATGTAGCAAATTACTGTCCAAACTAACTTTCCCTGTATGGAGGCATTAGTCTAAAATGTGGCCAAAGAAATCCTGTAAGTTCTTTTTCAGGATGTAAAAAGGTTTTGAAAGATTATCTTCTTTCATAAAAAATATATTCCTGCTTGTCAGAGTGTTTCTGACTGCTATGTGAGAATGGAAATCTAGAATTAATATCAAAGGTTTATAATATTATACTTCGTTGTTACCCTCTTTTCACTTACTGGAAGTGAATGCATTTGTGAGAGAAAAGTAGAACTGGAATGAAAACAGATAATGTTTTTTTAAAATGTGAGGTTGTAATCTAGAACTATACCTTTAAATCCAGAAGTCAATTTGTTTACTTTAGATCCATTTAAGTGGCATCTTAAGAAGTTTTGTCCTGTTGGTCTTAGTTAACAGCTTAGAACAAAGCAACCTAGGCCAGTCTTTTGAAGATATTGTACTACTTAGGACTCTAGAGGCCAGAGAGCCAGGGGCCTGGGTAATGAGCTGAATGACCCACTTCTGTCTGAGTCCTAGACGGGTTCTGGGTTCAACAGTTAAACCCTAAGGAAGTCCTAATGCTGTTTGATCCAAACAGAGGATACTTCCTTGAGCCCTGTAGAGTCTCCCAAATAGTCAGGGTCTATAAGCTGAGAGAATTGCTTGCTTCTCTTCTACCTGGGAGCCTTAACTTTGTACCTCTTTATTAGTTGAGGGAGACGACTGGGTCATGTCAATGGCTGTTAACAGACTGAAGTTTTTTAACTCACAGGTCTTCTGGCTCATCCCCCCTACAGCCCACAACCTGGAGCTGTACGAGAATTGGCTGCTATCAGGGAAACAGGGAGACATCTTTCTGGGTGACCGAGTGTCAGATTGCCAGCGCATTGAGCTCAAGCAGGGCTATACCTTCGTCATTCCCTCAGGTAAGCAACATGGGGAAAAGTGAGCTGTTTAGCCATTTTCTTTTCTTAAAGAAAAAGAAACTGATGGATTACCACCAAGAATGGTTATGATGCTGGGATGAGTAGAAAACAATGGTGAATTTCCCATTTCTGATGCTGAAAAAAAAAATTTTTTTTAAATTTTCAAAGGCAGTGATTTTCCACTAAAAGTGTATCAGAATTGCTGGTGGAGGCATCTTCTCAGATCTACATGTTTGGGCCCCACATTAGCCCTAGGAATTCAGAATCTCTGCAGATAGGACCTGTTCTGCAGATGATATACAACCCCTGGTGAAGAACTATCTCTTCTTCTAGGGAATGGCTATGAAGGCTAGAGTGCTGAATCAGTAATGTTTTTGATTACATCACTAGATCCCAAAATAAGTGCTTATAAAGAGCACAGATTTTGGTGTCACAGACCTGTATTAGAATTCTGACTATGCATTTACCTGCTAAATGCCACTTTGGTCAAATATTTAAATCTGTGTCTCATTTTGTTATGAGGAGTAAATAATACATATAAACTATCCTGTATAGAGCTTAGCTCATAGTTGGTGTTCCAATAAATAGTAGCAGTGTTTATTAAAAGTTTGCTATGTGGTAAATACTTCATATGCGTCTTCTCATTTAATGCTCACCAATAATCGTATGAAGTATAATTTATTCTGGTGTTATAGAGGAAATTCAGGCTTCGAGAGATTATGTAATTTGACCAACCACTAAGAAGCAGAATCAGACGGAGTAAAGAGTGTGATCTAAGAGTCATGCTAGTTTTCTGTATTGTGATGTGTGCTTTCAGCCTCTGCCCTCCCTTCTCTTCCTTCCAGGCTGGATTCATGCTGTGTATACTCCTACAGACACATTAGTGTTTGGAGGCAATTTTTTGCATAGCTTCAACATCCCCATGCAATTAAAAATATACAACATTGAAGATCGGACACGGGTATGTAATTTTATGTAACAATCTGATGTGAAGAGGTTTACTCCATTTAAAACAGATGTTATAAGAGATTCATTGATAGTTTGACAAAACTTCAATTTTCCTTCGGGTTAAAATGCAGTGTTGACATTTTGGGAACATGGAGAAAAATAATTTTAACAGAATCTACATGCTTGGTTTTGCGGGTACCAATTACTTGACATTCTTGGCATCTTGGATTTTTATAGAGCCAGAGATAGTTATCTGGTAATCTCTTGAGCCATGTTTTTCATTTTTATGCTTGTAGAATAAGTTGGTGTAATGGGGTTTATCAACTTATCTAAAGTTGTTTCACAACTTTAAATTCATGTATCTTTCTTTACTCTGATAACTACCTAACACTTGAACCATCTTACTCAAATATATAAATGTGTATACTGTCATTATCAACTGGGGTTCCATAAGATAATTAAGCCCTACAGAAAATAATTTGTGTGTATTATTTTCTGTTTTCCCTAGGATAATACACAGCTGGTGCTATTCTATATACATAGGAAAAAAGTTAATTCATTGCATACAATGGCTATATTAATGCAAGGGTTGGCAAACTTTTTCTGTAAAGGACCAGATAGAAAATATTTTAGGCTTCATGAGCCATACAGTATCTGTTGCAACTACTTAACTCTGCCTTGTAGTATGAAATACTTAAACAAATGAGTGTGGCTCAAATAAAATAAAATTTTATTTATGGATACTGAAATTAGAATTTTATATAATTTTAACATGTCACAAAATAGTCTTTAATTTTCTTTCAACCTTTTAAAAATGTAAAAAACACTCCTAGTACACAGGCCTCACAAAAACAGTCAACCCAAATCCAGTAGCTATTGTTTGCTGGCTCACCCATGCCTTAGGGAATTAGGGCTTAAATTTTTTAGCAGAACCCTGGTTGGTTACAGGCTGAATCATATATGATGAAAGTATAAATGGAATTGACATTAAACAGCAATTAGAGTGTTCGGGCGTTGTGATGTTCACAAGTTCCTCTCAAATAGTTTAGCAAAATAATAACAGTATATTTGAATAGAGATTAGCACATGTGGGAAAATGCTACCAGTGAATCTTAGAGAATGATATAGAAGTGTTCATGGTAATGTTCTTGAAACTTTTTAGTAGATTTAAAAGTATTAAAAATTTAAGAATAGCAATTAGTGAAGAATTCACAACTTTAATAAGGAATGGCCAGTTAACCATCATGGTGCCTATTTGAAGCATTTATTTTGTTTTAGGAGCTACGTATCACCTTACACACGAGATTGGTATTATTGTTTGAGTTATAGGAGTTGCCTTACTAGTAGAATTAAGAGAGGAAGCAATGCTTTTTCAGTAAATTTTATGAAAGTGAATTTCTGCTTGTTTGTTACTACAAAAGGTACTGTGTAGTTTAGTAAGTTTGAAGTTGTAATAAAAATATATGTAATAAAAAATAAGCAAAAATGGGTAAAATGTTTCAAAAGAAAAAAATCCATACTTTCATAGTAAAATACTATTGTTTAACTCAATCATTCTAAGAGGTGATACCACCCACCTGTCGTAAGAGTAAGTCTGAAAATTAGTTTTTAGAATACATTTCCTTTTTGTGGCTAAAGATGACTTGGGTTGGTCAGTTAGCTCAGTTGGTTAGAACACCGCCTTGTAACACCAAGATTAAGGGTTCAGATCACCATGCCAGTCAGCTGCTGGGAAAAAAAAAATAAAAAAGATGATTGTTACTCTGTTAATTGGCTTAATTGGTTCAGTTTCAGGGAAGAAAGGGAAAATATGTATTAAATAGCATAAGTAAAGTGAGCACCTTATCTCTGCATGAAATGTTTCCTGCAAACTGTTAAACTGGTGAAAACTGATCTTGATTTATTTATCTAATTTCTAGACTTTGTTTATCAGGAAATGTCAAATTTCAGTATCTAGCCATCATATGTTTCTATTTTTTCTAAGTATACCTTAATTTCATTCCAAATAAGGAATCCTTCTGCGTTTGTATAAAATTTCATTGGATCCTCCACATATGTACACACAGCAATTTTTTATTGCTTTGCATACCAACCTTTTATGTGCCAATACCAATTGCCATATATTAATATGTTACTAATCTCTATAAACTTTAACAATTAATTTAAAAGACAATGTATAGAGAATATTTTATGAAAGAAATACAAAGTGTGTTGTAAACAAGGCAGTCTTTTGGTTACTTTTTTGCCATACCGAGGTAGAAATTTACTATTTATACTTGAGTGTTGGTGATTATTCTGATAGCACTAAAAGGCTCAATAATTTTGTAATGAGGATTTTGAAAATATCTTTCAAAAAAATTCTAACCCAATCTTAGAAATCGATATGCTCTGTGGTATTTGGCAGCATAGGTAAAATGTAATGGGGCATGTGGGTATGTGATGTCTTGGCTATTATTAATACAGTCTGATATGTTCCAGGTAAAAAAAAAAAAAAAAAAAAATTTTAATGTCCTTTTCTATTTTCTTTCTTTCTTTCTTTTTGGCAGCTGGCCGGTACAAGGAACTGAACCCTTGACCTTGGTATTACAAGGTTGTGTTCTAACCAACTGAGCACGCTGGCTAGCCCCTTCGTTTTTCTTTCCTTTTTCCTTCTTCTCTTTTTTTTTTTTTTTTTTTTTTTTTAACTGTCAGTATTACTCAGCTCTGAATAGAGTTTCAGAGAGGTTCAGAATTTGGAGTTGTCCTGAACTCCTAATGAGAACCCTTCTAGAAAAGTGTTGATAAACTTAAAAAGCTAGTACACAGGCACAGTGTGTTAAATTTAATTTTGGGGAACCAAGTACCTAACAGTTCTTGTCTCTCCCCCCACCCCAACCCCCATTTACCAGAAATAAATTAATTTGACTTAAGTAAGAAAGGAGAAACTTTTTCTAGTTGTTAAAGCTGATTCAAGGGCCGAGCCCGTGGCACACTCGGGAGAGTGCAGCGCTGGGAGCGCGGCGATGCTCCCGCCGCGGGTTCGGATCCTATATAGGAATGGCCGGTGCACTCACTGGCTGAGTGCCGGTCACGAAAAAGACAAAAAAAAAAAAACTGATTCAAAAGAGTCCCAGATTCAGGGCCTGGCCACTGCTCGGGAGAGCTGATTGGGGCTAACTATGAAGAGCACATGCCTCTCCTGCTTTGCAGTGAGAAAGATGATCTCTTCGTTCCATAGTGATGCCCTGTGACCTGGTGAAGGGTTTTGAAAAGGAACTCCAATCTAGTTCTCCTTCATTCAGGAAGACTGTGTGATACTGGGCTTTGGAAAGGGGGTGGTGAAGTCATCTCTTCAAGATGGGAGGACATGGGAACATTCTCAGAAGTGGCATATTCAAAACAATCTTCAAAGTAATGGTTTGGCTAATACTTTTGAAAGATGGCCACTCTAAAAGAAGGTTGCAAAATATATTGAGGGTCATCCTCATCAGTGGTCTTCCTCACTGATTAATCCACGCTGATCTGCCTTTTTCTTGCATATGGCAGATCTAAAGGGTACTTTTTGTTATTATTCAGCTGTAATAATAATAAAAACGGTTTTTTTTGGAGAGAATGGAAAGAAAACTGAAGACAGTGGCTCATTAGGCCATGTAGAACATTAATCTGATTTGTGGGTATACCGTCTTGGCAGACTGCAGAGTACTAGGTGGGCAAGCTGAATGTTGATGGGGAGGAAATGGCAAGTCTTGTATCCTAGACTGGACACAGTGGGAGAATCACTGTTCATACTTTCGTATATGTAATAAGCTAATGTGAACATAGAATGTCATCTCGTCCTGTTTTTCCATAGATTCTTTGTTCCATGACCTTCTAATACAGGGTAAAACTATAGTAAAGCAACAGTGCCTTGTATTCTAAGAATCCTAAAACAATTTTCTGAAGTATATTGTATCTCACTCTTAACATTTTACTCTGCCTCCAAACCCAAAATTTCTTTTGATGCTTTGCCACCTAACCAAGACAGCTTCTTGATGGTTCTGAATGGTCTTCCCAAGACATCTTTAGGGCCGAGCCCGTGGCGCACTCGGGAGAGTGCGGCGCTGGGAGCGCAGCGACGCTCCCGCCGCGGGTTCGGATCCTATATAGGAATGGCCGGTGCACTCACTGGCTGAGTGCCGGTCACAAAAAAGACAAAAAAAAAAAACCAAGACATCTTTAGATTGTCTCCTAAGACCAACATTTTCTAAGTTGGCAGATCAACTTATGTTCTTGTTTCAGATGCCAACCTGGGTTTGCAAGTTGACTGGCAAGACTTTTTTCTTTGTTAATTATTGCACTGATTCAGTTTGTCTTACTCCCTTTCTTTGGCAGTTGTCATCACTTTGTTTTCTCATTATTCTATTCCTGTGTAGGTTCCAAATAAGTTCCGCTATCCATTCTACTATGAGATGTGTTGGTACGTATTGGAGCGCTATGTGTACTGCATAACTAACCGCTCCCACCTAACTAAGGAGTTTCAGAAAGAGTCCCTCAGCATGGGTGAGTGTTCTGTCTATGTGAACTTTCAAGACACCCTTTAGGTATGAGGGTGAGGCCAGGAATATTCAGTAGGCTATTTAGCTCAGTAGTTATGTTTTTGACTTTTGGTTTTTTATTTATCTGCTTAGAATCACCAAATTCATTCATCAAAATTAAATACTAGTTATTTACCCAGCTGTGTATTCCTAGACTTAAATGAAGTGCTGTGGATCTGATCTTTGTCTGAGGGGCTAGTACTTAGTTCCTCAAGAAAGATGATCAGTTGTCTGATATGTTCTATTGTATAAAGAATGGTCTTTGGCACAATAAAAACTAGGAATATATTGTCAAAATAACTCATTATATTCCAGGCACTATACTGAGCAGTTTATGTACATTAAGTTCTTATTATTACACATGAGGTGTAGGTATTAACATCCCCATTTTAGAGAGTATGGTGCTGACAACACCAAGGCCAAGGGTTCGGATCCCTTTATAGGGATGGCCAGTTGGCTCACTTGGGAGAGCGTGGTGCTAACAACACCAAGTCAAAGGTTAAGATCCCCTTACCGGTCATCTTTAAAAAAAAAAAAGAAATGGGAATATTAGGCTAGCTGGTTAGTTAATTTGGTCAGAGCTTGGTGCTAAGTAGGGTTCAATTCCTTTAACAGCCAACCGCCAAAAAAAAAAAAAAAAAAAAAAACCAAATGGAGGCTTTAAAGTTCAAGGAGATTAAAAAACTTTTTCCATGATCTCACAGTTAAAAAGTAGCAGAGCATCAGCTTGAACCAGGTTGATCAGGCTCTAAAATCTGTGCTCTTAACCTCTGAGCTTTAATGTTTTCCCAGCATCTAAGAAGAGAGATGTTTTATTGGATTACAGGGTAGTTTCAGTACACAATTTTAGACTGTTCCATGTCTTAAATTGGAGAGAAGCCACGTTGTAATATCCTGTGATCACATGTTTCTATGGAATCTTCAATCTAAGCACGATACTTTTTGCTTTAGCATTTTCCTTTTACTCCATAACTTTCCTCATAGTTTATATTCTCATTTGAAAAATTTAAAAAATGCTCACCCAATATGTGAAAGCAGGATACAAAATCATACATACAGCATGATCCTAATCTTGTTTAAAAATACATAGTCATACATATATGCATAGAAAAAGTAGAGGTTCATGTGCTCATACAGTAAAGAAAAGGATGGAGCAGGCCAGTTACTTCAGTTGGTTAGAGCATGGTGCTGATAACACCAAGACCTAGGGTTCGATTCCTGTACCAGCTAGCCACCAAAAAATAAATGTTTTTAAAAAGAAAAAGATGGAATGAAAATACATCATGTTGTTTGGTTGTTATCCCAGGGTGGAGATAAGAGGCGACTTATTTACTTCCTTGAACATTCGTGCATTTTCTACATTATTGATAGTAACATGTATTGCTTTCATAATAATAAAAAAAAACAGCAATGAACATTATCACTGTGCTTTGACTATCAAAATCTTTCTTTACAAAATAGTCACTTTATTTTTTTTATCCATGTTGCTAGGATTTCAACTCCAAAACTTAATTTTATGACCAAAACTTGGTACAAAACTATTTTTTAAATATATGTACTTTCTACTGTCTACTCTTTTAAAAGATAATGAAATCATAATACCAAATTCAGGCTTAAACTTGAACCTTATTTACAGCCACTTTGAAAAGTAACTTATTTCTAGTACACAGTTCAAAGACTGCGTCCTTTTCAATCTTTTAAAAATCCAATTGGCCATTATCTCAGTTGTTCTACTAGGTCAGGATCCTATTTCTGCCTGTAATTGTGATTTTCAGCAGTGGATGAATAAGTTGGAATAAGGAGAGACCATTTTTTAAATGTGACAACTCTGTCATTTATAGCCTTGAGGCCCCACCATTCCACCTATTTCTCTTGTTGATCACATGGCCAAGTGGCATCATCTTACTGCAGTTTTTCTTCATATTGGTAGATTTGGAGTTAAATGGGTTGGAGTCTGGAAATGGGGATGAGGAAGCAATGGAACGAGAACCCCGACGCCTGAGCAGTAGGCGTTCTGTCCTCACTAGCCCTGTAGCCAACGGAGTCAACCTGGATTATGATGGACTGGGCAAAACCTGCCGAAGTCTTCCAGGTCTAAAGAAAACTTTGTCTGGAGACTCATCCTCTGACTCTAGCCGGGGCTCCCACAATGGCCAAGTGTGGGATCCCCAGTGTGGTTCCAGAAAGGACAAGCAAGTGCATCTGACCCATTTTGAGCTTGAAGGACTTCGCTGCCTTGTAGATAAGTTGGAGTCTCTGCCACTACACAAGAAATGTGTCCCCACAGGGATAGAAGATGAAGATGCTCTCATTGCTGACGTAAAGGTAAGGGATTGTTTTGTTGTGTGACAGCTACTGATCTGGCTGCAAGCAGTTTCTGGATTCAGGGATAAAATACAGGAATTTTGGATAATCTCTTTTTCAGCCAGAGAGAAGATAATATGTGCGTGTGTTTGTTAGTGCTTCTCAATGTTTCATTTCCTATAGTGAGGTTAGGTCTCGCTTTTAAAAATAGTAACATTTGTGTGTTCAATGAGGACTTAAGTTTAGTCCTAAAAGCAGAGATTTCAGGCTGACCCCCAGTAAAGGAGAGCCTGAAAAAGTGTGTATATTAAGAAATACTACTTTAAATTTAAGTTATCCTCAGATAATAAAGAGTTCTGTTTTGCAGGGTAAAAGTAGCTGAAAGCAGTCTCATCCCAAGCAGATGGCGAGAAAATAAATTGTTTTATGCTGGTTGGGTTTAGCATCTGTAGTTTCACATTTATCTAGTATTAAGACTAAAATACATTGGGACAGCTTCTGGGAAAAGTGTCATTTTAAGCATGATCCATCCTATTGTTATTTTTAAGGAATCCAGATTTGAGCTATCTAAACGGGAGGGAATTCTAAGTCTTTCCTCATGAGTAACCATTAATATGAACTCCAAAAAGTATAGAGCTGGGAATAACAATTTTTTAAAAAAAAACCAATGTTTGCAACTATATCTTGGGTGCAGGTCATGGGTATGTGTATTAAAAAGTTAGTACACAATTTGTAATAAGTGTTATTTTTAAAACAGTCACATAAGTGTGACAGTTTTAAAGATTAAGTTTAAGTCAGATGACTTAAAACTTAATTTAATTTAATTTTATTATTATTTTTTTTTTTTTTAAGATGACTGGTAAGGGGATCTTAACCTTTGACTTGGTGTTATCAGCACCACACTCTCCCAAGTGAGCCACGGGCCAGCCCAAAACTTCAGTCACTTTTAAGCCATTTAAAATTAAGTTTTGGGCCGGCCCATGGCTCACTTGGGAGAGTGTGGTGCTGATAACACCAAGGACACGGGTTCGGATCCCTATATAGGGATGGCCAGTTGGCTCACTTGGGAGAGAGTGGTGCTGACAACACCAAGTCAAGGGTTAAGATCCCCTTACCGGTCATCTTTAAAAAAAAAAAAAAAAGTGACATGTTTTAAGTCACTTTTAAGCCATTTTAAGAACTTATAGGGAATAATTTTGTGATCTCAGTGAAAATGGATTAAATGTTTCATAGTAAGTCTTCCATCCCTGATTCCTGATTCCATTTTTATAACCAGCTGAGATGCTCCTCAGCTTCTGCCAGCCTCCTCAGGAAAGAATTCCAAAAACTGGAATGGGACCTCATCTTTTCCTTTTTTCCTTTTACAATTGACATTTTAATTATATCTTCTATTGTCTATGCATCAATGTAAAGGTAAAAAATACAGAGGCTAAAAAGATATGGTAACCTGGTGAGGTTGGTTCTCTTCAGTAGTAATAGATGCTAGACAGTTGATGTGATAGCTTGATTTTATAAGGTTTACACTAGAAGAATCAGGTAGTATCATTGTGGCTCATATTTAGGGGAGGAAATGATAAAGTTCTAGGTATGTGTTGTTTTATTTCTATAGTAATTAATTTGCAACAAAACAAATTTAGCCATACTTTTCCATACTCACAAACTAGATCCCGAACTCACTTCACACCCTTGAGTGAGCAAGGGACATTTAAATTTTTCTTTTCCATTATGGTAGGACTTATATAATTATATAATACTGAGAATTTGATTGAATGTAACACCTTTCTTCTTTTCTACAGAAGTCTCTTTTTATGCAGCTATTCCATCATGGATGCATATGAGAAACATTAAATTATGACTTTTGAGACTTGTTAACTTGTGTAATTGTCTTTAGGAGCTCTAAGACAAAAAATTTCCAAGATCCTATCTCATAGCATTCTTTCGGCCTGGGTATCTATATTTCTAATTCATGAAAAAGAAAAATGTCTTTTTAGTTCTAAGGAAGCCTATAGATAGATTTGATTCCATTGAATCTAGTTGTAAAAAGATACACTGTAATCCATTAATCAGTTGTACAAGGTCAAGTCTTGTAGTAGAAATACTGGAAATACACAAACTCCCTGAAGTGACGTCATTGGAATAGTTTAACTAGGGTAGCTAAAGAAGGAGATTGGAGGAGACAGAATGGTACAATGGTATACCAGGGAAAAATGTAGAAAGATTTGTGTCAAATATTAAACAGAATAAAAAGAGGAAGCAAGAAGGAGAACGAGTTAAGAAGAGACATCCGAAGAAGACTCTTAGCATTATGAAAGGTGTCTGGAGAGAGCTTTCTTATGTTTATCAGGGATCACTGAAAAACATGGCTGCCATCACTGGCTAAGATACAGTGGCAGAGGATAGAGCATGAGGAACAAGTGGCCAGTGGGATGACTGCATAGGCGGACAGTTTTTAAATTCTCCCTCCAAAGGTTGTACATACCTCCATACCTTCTCTTGTTTACCCAAAACCATAGTCAGAATGCAGCTCAGCAACAGATTTAGGTCCCAGCTCTGCCAGTAGTTTCACTTAAGATCAAAGGATTAATTGTTCCTATATGTGGCCACTTATGGGTTTTTTGTTTGTTTGTTTGTTTTTGGCAGCTGGCCCAAAACAGGGATCAAACCCTGGACTGACTAGTGATATTTAATCTGAGATTCAGCTATGGCGAGTTTAGGTACTTTGAGAATCTGAGCATCACTCAAAAGAAAAAAAGCATTAGATTGGGAAGGTGCCAAATCACTGCCCAGCTGGGGACTCTGTAGTGCTAGAGAACTTGGTGTGCATATAGCACTGATGGCTACACTGCAGTGGGGGACAAAAGCAAATGCACAAGTTTACCTCCTGCAGAGAGAGGAATTGTTTCCTGTTGTAACCTATCTGGCTCTCAGAAATAACTAGTAGAAGTTGTGGCAGGAAAAGTGGTGAGATGAGATATACATAATTACGTATTCCTTAGAAGAAAAGTCCATTTTAGTGCTGTGATAAAAGGGCTTTGAAGATTCTAAAATTTAAGTTCTACAGTGTTGACAAAAGAATCATAGCATATCAAGTTGGAAGGGGATTAAATGAAAAAATGAGGCATTAAAAAATGTTGACTTATTGGTAAAATTAATCAGTGTGTATAAGCTTCTGTTTGGGAAGGGTGTGGGTAAGTGCAGTCTAGGTTTGCAGGTGCTGTGCATGACACGGCACAGAGCAAACACTGGGGGAAGGTGGCAGAGTTTATCTTGAGGGAAGGAGGTGCCAGTCTTCTTAATTCACCAGCTAATAAACTTTCCTGGTAGATGTTACGAGTTGGTTACTACAATATTATTTAAATGGTAAAAGCTCTCAATAAATTGGAAAAGTATTTTTTGTGATACAATAGGCTACTTGTTACTCTTATGCTACTCTTGTCTAAGATTCTAACATTTTATTTTGTAACTGTGATCTAAAAACTTACACTGGGCCCCATTCTGGGAGTATGATGGGATTAAAGCAGAAAGAGTTATGGTTGCAAATAACTACAGAAATCAGGAATTTTCTTCATCTGACACTTTGGGGGTGATTCTGACACTAATAAGAGAATTGGTACAAGACCCAGAATTATTAGCTCTTAGTCCATTAAGCCAGATTTTTTTTGTTTTTTTTTTTTTTGGCTTTTTCGTGACCGGCACTCAGCCAGTGAGTGCACCGGCCATCCCTATATAGGATCCGAACCCGCGGCGGGAGTGCGCCACGGGCTCGGCCCATTATTAAGCCAGATTTTAAAAAACAAAAAAAGTAGGCCGGCCCGTGGCTCACTCGGTAGAGTGCGGTGCTGATAACACCAAGGCCATGGGTTCAGATCCTATATAGGGATGGCCGGTTTGCTCACTGGCTGAGCGTGGTGCTGACAACACCAAGCCAAGGGTTGAGATCCCCTTACCGGTCATCTTTTTAAAAAAAAAAAAAAAAGCAACCTGTACAAATAAAACTTCCTTTGCAGTTTTTACTAAGAAGCTATTTATAGTAATTCATACATTCTTACTGAATAGAAAGTTTTAAATAATATAACTCAGTTATGAGGCATATAAGGTTAAGTTAAAACATATATAATTTTTCAAAATATTTTTATTATATTCCTATGTTATATGATGTGTCCTTACTAATTCTTATCTTTGTGTCTTTTATTCTGAATTAATAGGAAACAAAAAATTAGGCCTTGTTTAATTTGTGATTTGGAAACTTAATTGGAGTGAATTTCTTAGTACCCTGCCTGGTTTTTGTTCTTTCCTGGTGGCCTTTAGAATTTGCACTTGCTACAACTTGAACTTATTTTGTTGGAACAACATGTTTTTCTTTTAAGTGTTTATCATCCCTAGGTTAGATAGCACTGAAAACCAAAACAAGCATTTTCTAAGAAAACCACTCAATAGCTAGATCACAGTTAAGGAAAGCTTTTCAAACAAAATAAACTGATTGCATGGGGTCTTTGAGTCTTAAAGTGCAAGGAACAGGTTTAGGATTAGGATGACCATATAAGCATTTCCAGGAATAGCTCAACCAAGAGCACAAAAGTCCCTCCTTCCCTTGGTGAACTACTGTAAAAATTAACATATGAAGCTCCTGGCAGCCAAGTCCCAAACACCAGAAAGCCTATTAGACCACTAAATCTGTACCAGAAAGTCCCTGAAACAACAGTTCTGGAAATAAGAATGCTTCCAGTTTTAAGAGCTAGATGTTTTTGTCAAAGTAGCATCTGTAATTTCCAAAAAAGCCAATGAGGCTTTGCTGCCGTTTGTGAGGGTCTAAAAATTACACAAATTTGGACCCAAACTGCTGCTGCTTAGGCTTCTATTCCTGCGGAGCTTCTCCTCCCGTGCTGACATGGAACACTGTAGATTGCTGGGAACTCAGCCTGCATGTGCACCTTCCCTTTCTTCTGTAGCCCAACCTGGCTGGGGACGGGCTCATGGAGGTGTGGGCAACACGTATCAGTCACGTGGCTGTCAGAAAGCATCATTGAGGTTCTGACAGGATGCAGAGCTGGCTGCTTCATCTAGGGAATATCAAGAATGAGGCAGGCAAAATAGACTTGAATAGGAATGGAAATCCAGGGAGTAGTTGGTATCCTGGGGGTGGGGTAATCCGACGGGCAGAAGTAACTGGCTGGAGTTGGGAGAAAGAGTGTTCCCTGGCTTCCTGCACCTTGTTTAGAGGCAGGAGGGCAAAGCGCATTGACCTTAGGTTGTGCCTCAGCTGTTTGACTTGGTTGAGATGGAACTGCCAGAAGATTGCTGCATACGCATATCTAGTACAGGGGTGGAGTTCCTCCCTAAAACCAAGGGCAGGCATCTGTTGTCCACGTAGATGATATGAAACAGCCGTATTTTATTGAATATTTCAGTGTTGGCTGAAATGTGCCATTTCTGAGGGTTTTTCTGGAAACATATATGCTGGTTCCGGACTGTGGGTTGGGAGCAGCGTCAGGGAGGGCAAATGAAGCAGGCAATAAGCTGGGGGATCTAACTCGGGAGGAGCTCAGCTCCGGGACTTTGGGCCATCCTGTGTGTTTGCCAGAGGAGATAGAAATGAGTGTGTGCAGTCAGCGAGAGCTCTGGCTGTAACAATAAGACGCGACACTGAGGGGAAGGGTGTGGACTGAGACAAGGACAAATGTGGGACAAGGTGCCCAAGTGTCGCCCGCAGAACGGGTTAAAGCCTTCCCTTTCCCTGGCGCCTTCAGAAGTCTGCTACCCGGAGACCTCAGGGGGCTGGCCCTGGGTTCTCCTATTGCAGTGGTGGTGGGAGGGAGATGGGGCGTGGCCGGGAGGAGCTCCCCACTCCCGCAGGGCTTCTTCCAATCGCCATGCAGAGAGCAGTTGCTGAACACACCTCCTCCCTGCTCTGCAGCAGAACGGCTGGGCCTTCTGCCTGGCCTGCTCACTCAAGCTCGGCTCCCCCTCCTGCCATCTTCCGTTGCAAAGCATTTCTGGGAGCTGCATGTGGGTGACGCAGCAGCATTGTTCGCAGGCACAGGAAGCCGCGGCTGAGCTGAAGGGCTCGAGAAGGAGCTCAGAGTGCTGCACGCTGCTCCCTCTGGGTAGTCTGAAGGGTTAGAGCCGGACTGCCCTGCCTTATATGCTCTGGGAAATTCCAGAATTTTCAAGTAAATCAAGATTTTCCTAGAAGCAGAAAACCTAACTCCTTCAGCACAACTTCCAATACAGAAAACAAAACAAAGACGCTGGGGAAACTTCACCCAAGATCCTCGGCCGCTCCAGAGCGACGGAAAACGCAAGGTCAGGCGGTCGGTCAGCAAACCCTTTCTGTTTGGGGGTGTATGTAACTGTAGGGACTTTGTCTCAGTGAAGAGGCAGAACTGCCTGCCGGGCAAGTCCAGGACAATGCTCACGTTACTTCGTGGTGCTTAAGCCGTCGTTGCACTTGTTCCCTCACCTGGTGGGATCTGCTTTTGAATTGGTGCGCTTGCCTTTTGGGAATCCTTTCCTCCACTCTGCCCAGACGCCCTCTGCTCTCTTGCCTTCCTGTGATCTGTGGGGTGTGGGCCTATGTTTGAATGTTCTCTCGAATGCCAGGAGCCTAGATTGGCGTCAGCCTTTCCGCGCTCCACCCCCGTTCCCCCATCCCAAACCCCTTCTGGTGAAGGGTGGTGGCTTCTTTATATGGTTTCTTGAAGGGCCTCAGCTGGAGTCTGCCTTTTTTGATGAAAGCAGGGCGTGCTTGTTTGAATGGCCCCAGCAAAATAAGACTTGGAAGGAAATCTGCATTTCCCTCCACACCCACACATACCCCAGTAACTGAGTCGTGTATGTGTGAACAGCTGCCCCCCCACGCCAACACAGTTTCTCTGCTTACCCTTCCCTATCTCTCCGCAAAAATCTTACAGGTAGGATTAGACTGCTTTTGGTGAACTGTTAAGTTCCTTTTCTACTCTCTTAAACAATTGTGAATCTTTCTGTGCAGTCTGTTTTGCTGAAAGTGGAAAGTCCCTGTTTGTGGACAGCTCAGTTCTCTCTGGCAGAGGAAATGGGCAGAGTCCTACTCCTCAGCAGTGTGAAGTGGGGGAGGGGAGCTGTGCACTCCCTAGCACACATTTTGAATGGACCTGAATTTTTCACCCTAGGGCAATTTAGGATCCCGAACCAGAACCTTGTCCCACGTGGCACCACACCCCGCCTCTTCACCCCCAGGCAGTATGGTGCTAACAGGAGGCTTCAGAATAGGATACCATAGCAACTTGAAGTAAATAAAACATCTGCAAATGAAATCAGTTTGGGGGAAGGTGGGAGGCATCTGGAGACTTGGTAAAAGGGGATCTTCGTAGAGGAGCTTCTTGGGCATGATTAAAGGGTCTTTCCAGTATCAACTCTGGGATTTGGAGCATGATCCAAATCCATTAGGTTTTGGATGAGAATGCTTAAAAGTCATGACCAGGTGCAAAGAGCACAGGATTATGAGAATGATTATTAAAGATGGCTCAGGCGTGCTGACCTATTGGATTGAAGTTTAGTTTTTTGCTGAAACAGTTACTATCTTATACATACCTACGGCAACCAGAAGGGGAATAACTAGTCTCCCAGATTTAGGTTGTTGTTCTGTTGACATTGCTTTAGGGCTCATATGGTTGGAGGAAGAGGGATTTCTTTTGGCTAGAAGGTTTGGGCTTCAAAAGTTTGTCTGAAACATAAATGGTTTGTTTCAAAATAACACCTAACTAGTGTGATTCACTTAAGTGGCAGTTTCTTAGTGTAGCATTGTTCCTAAGTCATTTCAAACTTGATTGTTTAAAGCCATGAGAACTACTGCCCCTAACATTGTTCTTGCCCCATTTGTAAGAATAAAAGCAAATGCTGACTCTGGGAGGGGAGCGGTGTGTGTGAGAGAGAAATTGAGAGTTTCAGATTGAGGTTTCTGTAATGAACCTTAGAAGAACAGAGACCTGGGTTGAATCAGGACGTTAAGGTCCTGCTGTTAATCTCATTAATTCAGTATTAGCCAATAAAAATATATGCCACTTTTCTCACATCTGCAAAATGAAGGCAACACTTAACTACCTCATTATATTCAGTAACTGACAATATAAAGTTTTACTGTTTTATATAGAACTGCATGACAACACTTGTCACCACAGTAGCTAATTGCTTCCGTGTTAGTGTTAGTGCAGTGAGTACACAAGTAAGGGGTTGGGGCAAAGGTAAGGTGCAAGTCTAAATAGTAGTGCACTAGTCTAAACTTGAGTTTGCTTTTTCATCTTTGATTTACTTGTTTTGTAGTGGGTCTCTCTACATGAAGGGAAAACAGTTGGCAGACTTCTCTTCCCTCTGATGCTTGAGGGGATTGAGGCTAAGTCTGGATGCTGCTGTGAGTGGTTGGCTCTTTGTTCACCATGCCCTTCTTTTTCCTTCTCTCCTCTCCTATCCTTAGATTTTGCTAGAGGAGCTTGCCAACAGTGACCCCAAGTTAGCCCTCACTGGAGTCCCTATAGTACAGTGGCCAAAAAGGGATAAGGTAAGAAACTGTTCTGCTTGATCTTCAGGCTGCTTAAGGCTTCTGCCAACTGGTCATTACCATTCCAGAAAGAAAAAGAACTAGAGGCAGACAGCTTTTGGTGCATTAATACAGACGGAAAGAAAATCATTACTCAGTTTTGTTTTGACACTTAGGTCAGGGCAATTGCCTATCTTTAGAGGTGACTCTTAACAGAGCTATCAAACTGGGAGGCCTCCCTCCAGATGCAGATGCCAAGTTGTGCATTCTTTCATCAAAATGGACCAGCTTCTACCCTTCTGACCCAGTGAATCATTTATCTTCCTAGATATAATTTAAAACTAGTTAAAATAATTACATTTTTAAAACCACAGTTTTTCTTTGTTTTATTCAACCATGCTCTCAAGGTTTCCCTTAATGTGGACTTTTCAGTGTGGAATTGAAAAGAGAAGAAAAGAATTACCATCAGCTAATGAATTGTCAGTTGTGAATTTTCATGCCTCTTCAGTTTGGGTCCTGTATAGTTTTTCTCCATATTGTCCTTTGTCAGGCTTATGAATTAAATAAATGATAGCATTCTGATCCTAGCCATGAGTTTACCAAATAAATTAGGCCCCTCTTTGGTGTTCCCTAACTGAAATTTGCAAAGCCATCACATTCGGGGGTTTTTAGGCAGAATATAATGGTGTGGAGTTGAACCGTGTCTTTAATGAACCCCACCTCCTTCCTAGAGAAAGGAGTCCCACTTGGCCTCTGCTTAGCCACATGGGACTGCCTCAAAACAATTGAGTCATTTTGGGCTACTGAGTATTTTGTGCCAGAAAAGTGTTTAAGACACAGTGGGAAGTTGAAGTAGATAGTATGGTCCTTGTCCTTGAAAAGGACAAGTGTACTTACCAGTGGAGTAAGTACAAGTGCTTAAATTATACACATATACCTGAGAGATTTATTCCACACTTAATTATAATTGGAATGTCTGCTATGTACCAGGTCTTATGTTCGAATTCAGAGTACTAAAGAAATTAACAAGACCAGGTTCACCCTCAAGGAGATGACTGTCTTATTTAGGAGTATATTCTGAGTAGCAGTATTAAGGATAAAGAAATATCGGAGGGCCCCTGGAGTGATACGGCACTTACCAGAAATCTTCAGGGAGAGGCAAACCTTATCATTATGCAAAATGAAAGGGATGCAGCCCTGGCAGCAGGCGAAAGGGCTAGGATAGGCTGGCAAATGTTTCTGTTAAAGTCAAGATAGTAAATATTTTAGGTTTTGTATGCCACACAGTTACAACTTCTCAGTTCTACCATTGTAGCATGAAAGCAGTTAAAGACAATACATGGTTGTGTTTCAATAAAATTTACTTATAATACAGGCAGTGGCCAGATTTGCCCACAGTCCATAGTTTGCCAAACCCTGGGCTAGGTATACTACCAATGTAATCTTCTACCCTCTGCAGTCCTTAAAGCAACCAGATATGTTTGACCTCACTGCTTTCTCTTTCCAGCTTAAATTCCCCACCAGGCCAAAGGTGCGGGTTCCTACCATCCCCATCACAAAGCCTCACACTATGAAACCAGCTCCACGGTTAACACCTGTGAGGCCAGCTGCTGCCTCCCCCATTGTGTCAGGAGCCAGGCGGAGGCGAGTGCGATGTCGAAAATGCAAAGCCTGTGTACAAGGAGAGTGTGGTGTTTGCCACTACTGCAGGGACATGAAGAAGTTTGGGGGTCCTGGACGCATGAAGCAGTCCTGTGTCCTCCGACAGTGCTTGGCAGTGAGTGATCTGCTGGGTAAAAAATTTGCGGGAGGGGTGGCAGTGCCAAAGGGACTGAAATACATATAGAGTTAAAGAGATTTCAGAATTGGGAAGAAAAAGTTAAGCTCTCTTTTTAGCTTTTTTTATTTTGTCCCTTTTCTCCCTGGGTTCAGAAGGAAGGTATCTAGTACTAAAACTGATGTAATTTAATCTTTTGGCCTTACTTGCCTAATTTTCAAACAAAAGACTAGCCAGGGCAAATCACTGCCCTCTGTACCCTCTTTAAGTGGATTAGAAAGGACCTGTGAGGCCAAGGAAAGGCCAACTGAAAATAAACTAGTCTCTTTTGGTCTTTAGTTCCCAAGCAGTTGAGTCTACCATCTTTTTCTCAGTCATTTTCTTACCAAAATCCTCTCTCCTCTCCACCCTGTCTTCATGCTCACTACATGTTTACTAGAGAATTAGAGGAACCAAGTCGCCCATCTTCAGTTAAAGGGAAGCTGAAATGAAATGATAAGGATCTGAGTCTCTTGGTTTCTTTGTCCTCTTGTAGCCCAGACTGCCTCACTCAGTCACATGTTCCCTCTGTGGAGAGGTGGATCAGAATGAGGAGACGCAGGATTTTGAGAAGAAACTCATGGAATGCTGTATCTGCAATGAGATCGTCCATCCTGGCTGCCTCCAGGTGAGGCAAGGCCTAAGGGGCCTCTGAGGTCTCAGCTGATAGATTGTCTAAAGATACTGAGTGGAGCAACAGGAGAGTGGGACACCTGTCACAAGAGGCTGCCAGCATTCCTTACTGTGAGCCATCAGATCCCGCTGTCAAGTAGTGGAGTGGTATAATATCAGCCCTTGATTCAAATGTCTACTATAAGCGTCAGGCACTGTGCTAAACCCTGAATAGACCTAGTTTCTGCCCTCATGCAGTTTACACTCTGGCCTCTTGATGGTATGTTTGGAGTCCCCAGGCAATTATGGAGCTGTGTGGTCTGTTTTGGGATGCATCAAGTCTTTAGGCATTTCTGTTACATACTTCATTGTATCTCTGGAAATCAGTTCCTGAGGGATGGTGAGGGTGATAATATCAGCCAACATTTAATGAGTGTTCAGTTTGTTATCAGGTTCAGCACACAGCTGAGGAGCTTTAAAAAAGTAATATGGAAGTTTGGCCTCAGCCCCAGACATTGAGTCAACTGGTCTGGCATGGGCCCTGGGCCTTGGTGTTCCAAAAGCTCCCCAGGTGATCCTAATGTACGTCCAGGGCAGAGAACTGCTGTTTTTCTTTAAGACACCTTATGAAGTTGGATCTACTATTTTTCTTCCTATTTCTTTAAATCTAAATGCATGAATGCTGGTACTTTCTTGGCCTTCCCATAAAGTGTCAAACCTGGCTGACAATGATTATAAGATACTCAATTGTGAGAAGCCTCCCAATTTCAGAAAGATTAAAATGTGAAAAATACGTGTCTTAGAATTCATAAAACGGTGTTATCTCCATGATAATGATAATGGCTATACAAAGCATTTACTATATGCCAGGCGCTTTTCTAAACACTTTACATAAGACATAATTTAATCTTCACTACAACCTCATAAGGTGGGTATTGTTGGGGCCCCGACAATTGTATTGTTGTACGCATCCCTGTTTTATAGTTGAGAACACTGAATCACAGAGACTAGATCATTAGTCTCTGAACCCAAGCAGTGTAACTGTGCCCCACTGTCAAGATTAGATCTGGCACCATTGGTGTGAGACCTGCAGGAGAATGTGTGTCAGGAGAAGAGACCCCAGATTGACCCAGCTTCTTGGAAGTCTCCGCATGGAGCCCAACTTTGACCAAGTGACCAAGAGTGAGGGTGGCCATTTTCCCAGTAGCTGGGAGTGGATATTCCTCAGTTTTTCTCCCTTGATGGACCAGTGTTTTTAGAAATAGGTGACTCTTCCATGTTCTTCCCACCTGTGTTATTGTTTGATAAAGGAGGCTTAAGAGACAGACTTTTTTTTTTTAACATCCCTATCTGCCTGTAGATGGATGGAGAGGGGTTGCTTAATGAGGAATTGCCAAATTGCTGGGAGTGTCCAAAGTGCTACCAGGAGGACAGCTCGGAGAAAACCCAGGTAAAGGAACTTTTCCAGACTTGCACTGTGACAAGAAAGGAAGCGTCAAGTTTGGGAAATAACTATACATTTGCCTTGCAACGGTATTCACACAGTTTCTCTGACCTGGGAGATTATTTTTGTTTTGTTTGATATCTTTTTTCTTTGGTTAATTAATGATTTTTAGTGTTTGATTTTGTATTACTGAATTTTGGTTTAATCGGTTCCTGTGGTCCTTTTATACTCTAGGACCCTAGAAAGTGGGGAACCACAGCTGGGCTGAGGAGGGAAATTAGATGAGCACCATCTCCCTGAGGAATGGAACTAGAGGGCAGGCAGTAGCCTGAGGCAGCCAGCAAGTACAGTGGTGAACTGGAGTTTCCAGTTAAGCAGGTTCACATTTTTTGTCATCTTCACCATTGTGGCCTCTCAGAAAGCCCTGCCCACCCCACATGCCCAAATGTGTCATATAGAGGCAGCCCCACCCCCTAGAGGGAACCAGCACCATGACCTTGGCCCAGAGTAGCCACTGTTGCTGGCCCAGTGGTCGCCAGTAATGTCAAAGGGCCAAGAGTACTCTGGTTACTTGGGCTGACAAGGAGAGTCCTGCTGAGGGCACATAAAGGAGGAAGTGGCTGGCCTAGTGTCAGTCCTCCAGGCCCTGGCTCCAGAGACCCTTCATGGGAGTGGGTGAGGGCATAAGAGAGTGTCCTTATCTTCTTTTCATTTCTTCCCACTATATATTTGAGAGCAAGGATTTCTGGAGTTGACTAGTGCTAACGTTCTTATTCAAGAGCTGGCCAGTTAGCCCAGCTGGTTAGAGCACAGCCTTATAACACCAAAGTCCTGGGTTCCGATTCTTGTACTGGTCAGCCACAAAAAAAAAAAAAAAAAAATTCTTGCACTAGTAACTTTTATATTTGTCTTCATTAGTGGTGTTGAGTACTTGCATCCCTGTTAAAACAGGTGGGTTGGCGTGTGCTGTTTTAGTATTACTTTCTAACAGGTTGTAAAAGCCAGAACCCAAAAGGTGCTCATTCATTCTTTTCCAACCATAGTGATCAAAAAAATGTAAGGAGAGAAAGGAGCAGAGACTAGGATTCTTGCTGAGGGACATAAAGTATCTCCTTAAGAACAACCTGGACTACCAATAGGTTTTCTAGTGGAACATGTTGATTGTGCTTCTTCACAACATAGCCACAGTGGGCTCCAGGAAGGACAAGTGTCTGGGGAGCACAAGTGCCACAGGATGAGGTTGTGGACCTTTGTGGGGATTCCTCACCTTAATCCTGAGCAGGTTCCTTTGTAGTGGGATGGTTTCTTTTAGAGGTTCTCCTCTGTTTTCTCTCTCACATGGGATGTGGAGTGGAAGAAGCAGCGTGGTAGAGACAAGCTTAGACACTGGTAGAGGTAAAAGTCAGTGGTGTTTACCGCTATCAGACTTCTGCATCCTAGTTCAAATGGTATATGTGGGCTATTTTTCTTCCACCACTTAAAATGAGACACATCTGTTGGGTGAAAAGGCTAAAGTAGAGACAGGATTAAAAATGGTCAGGGGAGGGCCGGCCCGTGGCTCACTTGGGAGAGTGTGGTGCTGACAACACCAAGTCAAGGGTTAAGATCCCTTTACCAGTCATCTTTTTTTTGGGGGGGGGGGGGAGGAATGGTCAGGGGCTGGCCAGTTATTTCAGTTGGTTAGAGCATGGTGTTAGGACACCAGGATCAAGGGTTTGGATCCCTATACTGGCCAGGTGCCAAAATAAGTAAATAAATAATTAAAATGGTAGATTACATAGGGGTAGAGTTGTGGCCTCTTTAAAGAATATTTTTACCCAGAGAATTAAAATAAAAAAATTGGGACAAGAGATAAATGAGGTGGGGTATGGAGTCAGGCAGTCCAAATTTGGATCTTAGTCCTCTGTACTGGGACACACACTTGTTTGTCACAGGTAGGTTTTCCAGGCAACCCATTTGAAGGTTTTTGTTCTGTAATCAGTGTTCTCTGGCTCTAGCTTAAGCTCGGTTGCTGATCTTTGCAGAGTCTGTATTGCAGACTCTGAGGAGATGACCCCCTCTAGCAGCAATGACCTGTCTCTCTGTAGCCCCCTGAGAATAAGTCAGGCTCATCCTGTCAGTTAAGAGAGTTTGGAGGAAAGGAAGCACCAATGTTGCTTTTCTGGGCCTGTTTTGCAGAAGCGGAAAATGGAGGAGAACGACGAAGAAGCTGTGCAAGCCAAAGTCCTGCGGCCCCTGCGGAGCTGCGATGAGCCCCTTACGCCCCCACCTCACTCACCCACTTCCATGCTGCAACTCATCCATGACCCGGTTTCCCCCCGGGGTATGGTGACTCGGTCATCCCCTGGGGCTGGCCCAAGCGACCACCACAATGCCAGCCGCGATGAGCGCTTCAAACGGCGGCAGTTGCTGCGGCTGCAGGCCACAGAGCGCACCATGGTACGGGAAAAGGAGAACAATCCCAGCGGCAAAAAGGAGCTGTCTGAAGTTGAGAAAGCCAAGATCCGGGGATCGTACCTCACTGTCACGCTACAGAGGCCCACCAAAGAGCTCCACGGGACATCCATTGTGCCCAAGCTGCAGGCCATCACGGCCTCTTCTGCCAACCTTCGCCATTCCCCCCGTGTGCTAGTGCAGCACTGCCCAGCCCGAACCCCCCAGCGTGGGGATGAGGAGGGGCTGGGGGGAGATGAGGAGGAAGAGGAGGAGGAGGAGGAGGAAGATGACAGTGCAGAGGAGGGGGGTGCAGCCAGGCTGAATGGCCGGGGCAGTTGGGCTCAGGATGGAGACGAAAGCTGGATGCAGCGGGAGGTCTGGATGTCTGTCTTCCGCTACCTCAGCCGCAGAGAACTTTGTGAATGTATGCGAGTGTGCAAGACGTGGTATAAATGGTGAGCAGGGATACAGGGGGTCAGAGAATAGGGGTATGGGAGTAGGTGGCAGGTTTTACATATGAGAACAGCATGCATCTTGGCATCTGAAGGCTTGTGGGGTCCTCTAAGGAGTGAATCAACCCAGTGTGTTTCCCAGACTGCAGGTCCTATTAAAGATGTGGTCAGTTGTAGGGCCGGCCCGTGGCTCACTCAGGAGAGTGCGGTGCTGATAACACCAAGGCCATGGGTTCAGATCCTATATAGGGATGGCCGGTTAGCTCATTGGGTGAGCATGGTGCTGACAACACCAAGTCAAGGGTTAAGATCCCTTTACCGGTGGTCATCTTTTTAAAAAAAAAAAGGATGTGGTCAGTTGTGCTTGCCGGTGTTATTAGGGAAATTTGGCCCTTTGCCTCCTCTCTCTGCTCTGTACTTCCCATCTCTTTTTACTGGGGGGAAAGAAACTGACTTGAGGAATGGATTTGTACAGTTTGCTAAAACTTCAGAGTGTTAGTGGCTGAAAGTTTCCCCACAAGTCAGCTGAACTCCCCACATGTTGGTTGAGAGCCTGTGATGTGCTAGTCACTCTTCTGGTGCTCATGACACAAATGACCACTTAAGCCCCTGTCTGAATTACTTCATCCAGTGAGAAGTAGACATGCTTTTCAGAATGAATTTGAAAGTGCTCACAGTTTTCTAGCTTTAATTCTCATCTCCCAAACCTGGATCAGAATTCCTTTCTCCAACAAACAAGGTCCAGTTTTGAAGCTTCCTTCATAACAAGACCTGCCAGCTCTCAAGTTAACAGATACTTGGGGGGAGAAATCTCCAGTGATGATGAACAAAGAGCTTTCCATTGGGCATTGTTTCTTTTTTCTTAAGCTCTAGGATATATCCTTATATCTGGGTCACACCCTATTACAGTAGTTCTCAAAGTGTGGTGTGCTTACCAGTGGCATGTACTTGAGAACTTGTTAGAAATGCCCATTCTCAGGGCCCATCCTGGGCCTCAAATCAAAACCTCAGGGGTGGGCCCACCAGTCTGCTTTAACAAGCCCTCCAGGGGATTCTGATGTGTGTGCTGTTGTATCAGCAGGAGCTAGCTTCTACCATAAAAGTTTTATGTATCATTGGTGAAAATTTTTTCAGTCTTTAAATACCCTACTCTTTGCTAACACGAGTTTATTTCCCAAATTTCAGTCAACAGGTGAGCTACCCAAATTCTCTTAATATTTCTCTTTGTAGGACTAGTGGGCCTGCCTGGCTCTAGTCCCCTGGTTTCCAGGCCGAGGCACATAAGACTCTTCTTATATGTTGTCTCCCCTTCCCCTGCCAGCCAGACTCTGAGCTAGGTTGAGGTGTAAAGTATTAGATGGAAGCCTACATGTTAAAGTGTGGTTTGTGGCCTGCGGCTTTGTAGACTGCGGTGAAAGACAGGCCTCCCTTTCAGTTCTGGTCTGGACTGGCTAGAAAATGTCGAGATAGCACTGAGGCAGAAACTCGAGGGTGGGTGAGGACTCCGTAGGCCTGATAAAGAGCCTCTTTCAGCCTGATATGGTAGTGGGCTTAAGGCAGGGTGAATCATGGATGTGTTGAGTAGCACCCTGCATCTCAGGTAGCTGCAAGTGACTGACGAGGGAGGGAATAGAGCAAGCCTAGTAAGAAGTCAAGAAATTTTAAAGTGCTCCCTTATATACACTTCATTAGGAACCATATCATTTTAATGGAAATGGAGGGGTTATAATATATTGTTTGCTATGTGTTCTTAACAACTGTTATGTTCTCAAATCCTCCAGAGTAAATCAGGGTTAACTGGTCAAGTTATACACTACTTAAGATATGGGTTTGCAAATTGTCTAGTTTCTGTAGAGGGCAAGGCAATTTTTGGCTTATTTGAAGCAAAAAATGACAGGGTGTGATGATTGTACACTTGTGGAAAAACCTAGGGAGAATGACCCTCCAGGTGCTCTGCTTCTCCCAGAAGGCTCCAGCAGCCTGTGATGGGAGTGTCATCGACAGGGATATCAACGATAGCTAGTTCTCTTCCCTTCTGTCACAGGTGCTGCGACAAGAGACTTTGGACAAAAATTGACTTGAGTAGGTGTAAGGCCATTGTACCCCAGGCTCTCAGTGGCATCATCAAGAGGCAGCCAGTCAGTCTCGACCTCAGTTGGACCAACATCTCCAAAAAGCAACTGACATGGCTCGTCAATAGGCTGCCAGGTAGGTGAGCAGCTCTGCTGCTGTCCTTCCAGGGGCCCAGAGGAGCTGGCAGAGAAAGCTGCATTGTTGGCAGTGCTTCTTAGAATTGCTTTAGGGCAGTTTAGGGAAGCAGTCCCATGCCATTGTTGCCTTTCTGCTTAGCAAAAGATTTACAAAGGGCCACCTTAACTGCCAGTCTCCAAGACTTAACTCTGGACCAGCAGGCAAATCACTGCACTAGACAACAAAGAGAATGGGATCAGGTGCCGCTGCCAGCCCTGCAGGTCTCCTGAGCATAGCCACAGATGAGGAAACTTGAGTCAGATATTATCTTGGTCAGTCCCTTGTAAGTGCTTGGAAAAATAGGAAGTCATTCACACTTGTATTGCTTTGGTAGAAACTAAGCAATTGGTTTAACACCAAGGCTAGAAGATATAATGTAGGATACCATAAGAATGTTTGTGTTGGATTCCTGGAAGATTAGGACATAGTCCCTCTCCTACTAAACTGGAAATCCATTTGTTTTGCTCAAAAGAGCTAATAGTTGAGGCTTTGAATGTGCTCGTAAACAGAATATAGTACAGTGTTGTGTGTCTCTGTTTCTATCTGTTGCAGGACTGAAAGACCTACTCCTAGCAGGCTGTTCCTGGTCTGCAGTCTCTGCCCTCAGCACCTCCAGCTGCCCCCTTCTCAGGACCCTTGATCTTCGGTGGGCAGTAGGAATCAAGGACCCTCAAATTCGGGACTTGCTGACTCCACCGGCTGATAAGCCAGGTATGCACTAGGCCTGACTTCTCTATGTCCATCTTGGGATAGCTTTGTCTTTCGATAAACATCATCCTCAAAAGTTAAGGTAGTGTCAGAAATGATGCTATGGAAGAAGAGTATAAAATGAGAGCAGAATGGACTATGTACAAGTACAGGTTAACTATTTACAAGCAGATAGCAACCTACAAACAAAGGAGTAAGTCCATTTTGTGGGTCAGTGGAGTTTGGGGCCCAGAGAGTATAAGCCTTAGAAAATGTTGGAAGGCTTCATCATTGAGGTGGAGCATCAAAGTTGTTTGCATGATGGTCTAGAAAAGTGTGGGGGTGTGGGAAGGGGAGGAGCATTCCTTACATACTCTTTTGCTTTGCGAGGCATAATCTAGCAGCTGGGAAGAAAGAAAACTTGTCTGGTTTCCTAGAAACTGCCCCCACACACTGCTCACTCCCTGAAGGCAGGGCTAGGTGTGGGCAGTTCTGCTTAACCCCTTGAAGGAGGCCTGGCCAGCACATAGCTGACGCTGCCGGGAGCTTTGGAGCTGGATTAGATAAGAGTTTTGATCTAGGTTCCTTTCTTGCCTGTTCAGGTCAGGACAATCGCAGCAAGCTCCGAAACATGACCGACTTCCGACTGGCAGGCCTTGACATCACGGATGCCACACTTCGCCTCATCATTCGCCACATGCCCCTCCTGTCTCGACTCGATCTCAGTCACTGCAGCCACCTTACAGATCAGTCCTCCAATCTACTAACCGCTGTCGGCTCTTCCACTCGTTACTCCCTCACAGAGCTCAATATGGCAGGTATGCTGCTGCAGTTTTTTATGATAAAATTTCTGTGCCTCCTAGACTTCCCAGCCCTCCCTGGAACTTGACCAGTAAACTAGAGTGACCTTGGGTCTGTTGATTGAACCATGGTTAACTCGTTTCTTCACATTTGGATAAGGACATGGATTTCTGTCCCTTTTCTAACTGATGGGGGACCAAGGCTTTGAGTAGTTAAGTCAGGTCTTATATGCATGGCCACCATCCAGCTGCAGTTTGGTCGGCCTTGCAGCCATTGTGCTTGCTGTCACACAGAGCTGGGAATGAGGCAGCAGGGAGCCACTGCTAGTGGCACTTCTGGTCTCTGTGCCAGGCTGTTGCGGGACAAAGAGGGCTAGGGGAATTGAATGGCAGAGGAAGGCCTCTGTGGCTGTATGTATGTGAGCATTGTCCTTGTGGCTACTTTCTCCCAAAGGTTGCAATAAATTGACAGACCAGACCCTGATCTACCTACGGCGCATTGCCAACGTCACCTTGATCGACCTTCGAGGATGCAAGCAGATCACTCGAAAAGCCTGCGAGCACTTCATCTCAGACTTGTCCATCAACAGCCTCTACTGCCTGTCTGACGAGAAGCTGATACAGAAGATCAGCTAAGACACACCCAGCCCAGACTGAACAGGAAACCGATCTTCCCCTGACTCCCCACCGAGGAGAGCCTCTCCCTGACCCTGCACGGGCTCTGAGGCCAGCGTCACACTCCCTCTGTGCTCTCCTGTCCCTTGAGCCCTTCCCCTACAGGCAGGGCAGAGAGGGTGGTGGACACTAAGCCTTTCCTTTTTAAGGAAAAGGGAGTTGCAGATTGATCTGAGGGGAAAGCACAGGCTGTGCTGTACGGGTGCCTGCTCGCTTGTTCGCCTGCCAGGAGGCCGGGCTCTCAGTTGGGGTGTTTGTGCAGCTCTCATCTGTACTGGGCCCTAGGCCCCTCCTCCCCACCTATGGTCCTCAGGAGTGCCTGGTTCTGAGCAAACGCCCAGGGAAGAAAGTAGCCCTGTCTTCATGGCCAGGTTCTCCTTGGCCAGGTTCTCCTTGTGGTGTCCAGTGCGTGTCTCTCCTCCATCACACTCTCCCGGCTTATGCAGGAGGCACCAGCAGTCCCAGGAATGCCAGACCCGTGCAGATCACACTGGTGCTGTTGAGATGTCCCAAGCTTCACGTCCACATCTGTGCGCTCCCTCCTTTCCTCTCGCTTCAGCTTGACTCTGTCCAACACTTGTGCTCGTTCTCATAATGAGGTTTTCCACCCCTTCCTGTCCTACCCCACCCCACACTTTCCTGCTAGTCTCTATGAGGTCCTTATTGCACTTATTGGGGTTAAAATTCTTCAGGAGCTGGGACTGTCTACCGCAGGGACACCCCCATTTCACTGCTACCCAGGCAGATTCTGAGACAGGCACCATCTCCATGTTTCCTCTTTCTCTTTTGCCTCTCACTGACTGCCCTTTTCCACATGTCCTCATTTCTGCCTGACTAGCGCTTTCCCAGGATGCATGTCCTCAGCTGGGGGGAGCAGAGGACCGGGCGTAGTCTCCACCTGTCTCCCAGCCAGGCTCCTTCAGGCCTCTGGTTTAGTATAGCCTCCCAGAGTCCAGGCTTTTGCCCAGTCCCAGCAGCTCACTGATCTGGCACCTTTTGGAGGGAGGAGGGGGTCCTGCTGAGAAGCCAGTCACCTGCCCTCTGCCTGCAGCCATGGAAGGGGGTGTGCATGTGCCTCTGTGTGTGTGGCTGAGTGTGTTCTGCGTGTGTGTGGAGGGTGGTAGGGAGGGGAGTAGATGTCTCCCACTCCACCCACCGCCCTTTGTCGAGCCCCATCAGCTGCCCCCTTTTACTTTGCATTGAACGGCCTGTCCAAAGATCCTCTCTCTAGGGCAGCAGAGAGCTTTTTGCACTTTAAAAAAAAAAAAAAAAAAAAAGGAAAGAAAGGAAGGTTGGAATTTCTTTTGGGTCAGTATTTAAGTGTGTGAGGAGATGCTCAATAGCAGCAGCCTGTGGCAAGAGCTTATAGACGCAAATTTGCACTCTGCTCCCCATCTGTAAGGATATTGATAGCACAACCTTGCCCCTGCCTTCTTGTCCTCCAGCCCCATCCCTTCCTGTCCTTTTTCCTGTAGCCCAGTCTCAGGCTTTCCTCCTGAAGCCCTACCAGGGTAAGGGACAGAGCCCAGGCACTGGGGGTCTGATGTGTGAGCCACCCAGAGGAGAGATGCCATCTGCACCCTTGCCATTTCCAAAGCAATAGAGGCAGAGGGGTCCTCTCTTTGCCACCTCACCCCACTTTGACCCTGGCATTAACAGGCCTTATTAGGGTCCTGGTAGGGGTGGCATTATGTCTGTTTCTTCCAATCTGCTGATTCTCTTAGCTATACCCTAAAAACAGCAGTCTGCTCCCAAGACTCTCTGCCCCTTCCATTGGTCTCCAGGCCCCAGTGATCTAGGGCTGAAACTTTGAGGAAATGCCAGTGACTTATTCCAGAGTGCCTCAGTTAGGGGAACTTCTCTGTAAAGAACCCTGGGTATTGAGCAAAAACCTTATTAATATTATTGTTAATGACCTATAATTGGAAGCTTCCTGCCTTTTTTTTTTTTTTTTTTGGTTGCTCCTGTGGAAAATACTGAAGATTGCTTCATTTTGTTTTGTTGTCTTTTTATAAAAGGGGAGGTGGAGAGACCCCTTCAGAGCAGGGATTGTGCCGGGAGAGTGCCTCTGACTTTGGGACATTTCATCCACAGAAATTTCCAAGCTGATGGTTTGTTTTGGGTTTTGGTTTTTATGTTTGTTTTTTGGTTTGGAAAAACAAGCATTTTTACCGTGCACATAAATTGGTCAGCAGAAAAGGGAGCCCAGGAGTGGCGGCAGGTGGACTGATGTCCTTACTGGGTTTCCCTTTTCTTTGGGACTGTGAGGGGAAAATGGTTTTTAGAGGTGAGGGTTGGTCCATGTGGAGGAAAGAAGTGTCTCTGTTTGGGGACAGAGGAACCAGGAAGTTCCATCGCATTTCCTGCAATCTGCTCTTAGATCCGGCCTGGCCAGGAGAGCCTGCCCTCCTCTTGACTACAGGACCATACCCCCTGCCTCCATCTTTCCAAGCACCGCGGGGCGAAAAACCACAAAGGAAAGGAAGAAAATTTATATATATATAATATAAAATCACTTGGTGATTAAAAAAATAAATAACTGCTCCATAAATAAAACTCCTAAAGTCACTATGTTTAAAGGGTTTGGTTGTGTTTTTTGTTTTTTGGAGAAATATTGTAAATATATATTTTTTGTTGCTGATATAGAGTCAATCTCCAATGTTGTGCTAAAAATTTTAAATTAAATGTAAGCATTAAGGGGATAAGTCTTATGCTATCTCAGTTGACACATTGGGGTTATTTTGGGCCAGGGAAGGAGGGAAGCTAGTTGGACTTTGTTTTGTTTTCTAAAAGTTCTACACTATTGGTTTTAGAAAGAGCAAGGACATCTTTCCTCTGACACGTGGGGGAATGGGAGATATTTGTGTAATAAAATTTTTAAAAGACAAAAGAAATAGCCTTCAATGAGAAATATTATGATTTGGTTTTGTTTTGTTTTTTGGTTTTTTTTTTTTTTTTTTTTTTTTAAATAAAAACTCTTTAAAAACAAAAACTAAACCTTTTCTGTTTGGGGGTGTGTATGTATCTGTGGGAATGAGTCAGAAGATCACGCAGACTCGTGCTGGTGGCCAAGGCCAGGGTGTGCCTGCCTCACCCCTCAGCGGAACTTCAGGGCACCTGCAACTACTCGAATTTCCTCAGCTTTTTTTTTTTTAAACGTCAAAAACAGCATTTACTTCAAGGGGAACTTTTTAATGGACATGGAAAATGTGAGTGTGAGACTATCTGATCATCCCCCCTGGCCCGCCAAAAAAGGTGGTACTTGGGGCAACTCTGCAGAGTCGTCAGTGTTGTCCCCGAAAGCTGCAAGGGACCTCAGTGGCACTTTCCTGGGAATGGGCCTGGGAATTTTATATCTGTTCCCACTACCACCACCTTAGCCATAGCCAAGGCTAACCTCCACTAAAGCTGCAGGACAGGCTCCTCAAAGGGCAATGCCTGCCCAAAGTTCAGCAGGGCCTGGGCGTTTGTTCCACCTCATCCTGCTGCTGCTTATCACTTGGTAGGTTGAGTACAAGCTTCTAGCCCTTAAATATGTGTGCTACATGCTGCCTGAAGACTACCTCCTTACCTGATTGTCACATCAAGTCCCATCTGGGAGGTCCTGAGCAGGCTTTCATCACTACCTTTAGAGGAGCTTAGTCTAATCCCCTGGGCTTCATGTTGGCAGCCAGAACATTCCTCTTAAAAGATAGATTTGACTACTCTCCCTTGCTTAGAACCATTCAGTGTGTTCATCTCAGGATAAAATCTGGACGTGGCCGGTGACGTGGCCCACAAGGCTGCCAAGCCCTCAGGCTTCATCACTCACCCTCTGCCCCTCCCACTCCTCCACCCATAGCTAACTTTTTAATTCCACCATCTCTGGGCCTTTGTATGTGCTGTTCCTGGTACACCTTCAGTTTACACGTTACTTTCTCTGGGAAGCCATTTCCTACTCGGCTCAAGACTGGATCGCACGCTCCCATAACACCCTACTGGTTTTTAGGACTCCTTTGAGGTCAGTTTCCCCACCTACTCCAGAAACTCCAGGATCAGTCTGTATTGCTCACTCACCATATCATCCCCAGCAGCTGGCACAGTGCTTGACACATAAAAGATGCCCAGGAAACACTGCTGAGTGTTCCCAGCAGCTTAGGTACGTAGAGGCCTTTTCCTCCCTGATAACAATCTTACCACATTCTCACTTTTTCCACTACTTCACCATCTCCCCTCCTTTCTTGTGGGTGCCTACTTTCAATCTAACCTGCATTCAGATGAACCTTCTTAGCTCATACAATACACAAAAATCTTCGATAACCCTCTGGGGTCATGTCTAAACTTGAATAAACTCATCCTGCCACTGACATCTGTAAAATGGGAAGGTCTGTGGTTGGCATGTCACAGGTGCTTCTATCGAAGGGGCCTAGAACTTGAATGCCTCTGTGGTGCCCAGATTTGCCACCCCTATAACTTTGAAAATTTATCCTTCCTTCAAACACCTCTTCCTCCAGAAGCCTTTCCTGTTTTCCCTCCAACCCGAAGGGGTTAAGTTGGATATTCTGTGTGCCTTTCAGAAGCAACAACAACATAGTAATAACAGCTGATATCTAATGGGGCTTACTAAGTGTTGGCCATTGTTCTAAGCATGTTACATACAAACCTCACAACAGCTCTACCGTTTTCCCCATTTTAAAGATGAGAAACTGAGTTATGCACATTGACTACTTTGCCCAAAATGACTTGGCTAGTAAAACTCAGAGACTGGTCCTAGAGTCCACCCCATACACCCGACTACCCAGCCTCTCTGCTCACACCCCTAACCCCATGAAGCGGGTATGTCTTCATTCTCTAAGTGACAAAGCCAAGACTCAGAGGTGAAGTGTCGGTCCTAGGCTCAGTGGCAGAGCTAAGACATATAGGAACACTGGACCTGGGACTCTGGAGCCTCTACCCCAGCTCTCTGGTGCCCTGCTGAGCATCCCAGGCTAGATGCTTGCCCACACTCCTCCCCTTTGGCCTTTCCAACTCCTTGAGATCGAGGATAGCTTCAGCTAGCTCTATTCCCTCCCCATCTACCCCAGCTGTGGGGAGTGAGGAAACTTACTGATGGTGATGAAAGGTGGATGTATGGGGAGCGGGAGCGGGGCCAACTTCGTGGGCAACTGACTCCTGCAATCACACAGGGCCCAGGGCTCTGAAGAGCCTGAGCTTGGTTTCACAGTCTGCTACCGCCATCCTGAAATTCTTAATAATTTTTGGACAAGGGGCCTCACATTTTTATTTCGCACCGGGCCCTGCAAATGATGTAGCTGGTCCTGGGGGCAGGGGCGATCTCAGCTCACCCGCAGGCCAGCTCTGCCAAGTGTGTTTTGGGTAGCCAGTAGCAGAGCAGGCCTGACACCTGATTGCTGGGGAGACCCATCCTCCCACCATCTTTCCAGGCCACAGCTCGCAAAGCCCAGGCCTGGGCGACACCCATGTGTGGGCAGGAAACTGACAGCAGGCACAGGAGGTCTGGGAACACCTGGCCTCACCCTCTGCCTAACGCTGTCATCTCTGCTTCCACCTCCCCCACCCCCCACCAGAATGTGCTAAGGCAAAGAAAGGGCCAAGCCCGTGGCGCACTAGGGAGAGTGGGCGCTGGGAGCGCGGCGACGCTCCCGCCGCGGGTTCGGATCCTATATAGGAATGGCCGGTGCACTCACTGGCTGAGCGCCGGTCACGAAAAAGACAAAAAAAAAAAAAAAAAAAAGGAAAGGCAAAGGAAGACGTAAAGGGAGAGGGGGAAGAAAAATGAGAGAAAAGAGACCACGGAGGACGCCTAGGGGGAGACACAAGCGCAGCCCAAGATACTCAGCGTGACGGTGGCCACTCAGCAGTCAGTCTCCCCAGCCCAACACTTCACACACCTTATGTCAGTTAATCCTCAAGACAATCCAGTAAGGCCATGCTGGGGGAGCCCCTTGTACAGATGAGGAATGCAAGGCTCATAGAGGCTAAGTAACTCGCTTCGGGCACCCAGCCGGGTTAGTAGGAGGCGGCACTGGGATACTTCAGGTCTTTCTCCCAACACCTACGGCAAGTGCCAGCGGCCACAGCGTGGGCCCGGTGGGGGCTACGAGACTGTGCGTCAAAGTACAAACGCACCCGCCGCTAACACAGCTGGTTCGGAACCAGGCTGAGCGGCTGGCGGGGAGATACATGCGCGCTGGGCACGGCCCCGGCGCGGGACGCGACGGCAGGGCGGGGCGGGGCCGGTGGGCGGGGTGTGGGGCGGGGCGAGGCGCGAGGTAGGGGCGGGGCGGGGCGGGGGCGGTGGGCGGGGTGTGGGACGGGGCGAGGCGCGAGGCGGGGGCAGGGAGGGGCGGGGCCGGTGGGCGAGGCGGGGTGGTGGGCGGGGAGGCGCGCGGGGCGGGGCCGATGGGCGGGGTGTGAGGCGGGGCGAGGCGCGAGGTAGGGGCAGGGCGGGGCGGGGCGGGGCGGTGGGCGGGGCGGGGCGCGAGGCGGGGGCAGGGCGGGGCGGGGGCGGTGGGCGGGGTGTGGGACGGGGCGAGGCGCGAGGCGGGGGCAGGGAGGGGCGAGGCCGGTGGGCTGGGCGGCGCGCGGGGCGGGGCCGGTGGGCGGGGCGGGGCCGGTGGGCGGGGCGGCGCGCGAGGCGGGGCGGGGCGGTGCCAGATCCCCCACCAGTGGCACGTCCGGGCGAAGCGTCGCAGGCGGGAGAGGAGACTGGGGCCAGGAAGAGTGAGGGGACTGTGTGACCTTCTGGAGTGTTCGGGAGAGGCGCTACTCCCGGGAAGCGGGCCGGGAGGAGTCAGGGGTCTTGAAGCCCTGCCGGGTTTGTGAGCTGGCGCCTGCGGGCTGACACCCCCTGAAGGTCCTTGGATTGTGGTGATGTGGGATGTGGAAGCCTCCTGGATAACCGGGACCTTTCTTTCCTCAGGGTCTCCGCACTTGCTGTTCCACATGCCTGGAAAGCTCTTTTCCCTGCCCGTAAGACAACTGCTTCTCTCCCATCCTGGCTCTGGCAAAAACGCCCTTCCTCGATGCTTCCCTTGATTGGCCCAGAAGGCTGCTGGCTCTTAGGATAACTCTGCACGTGCCTCACAGGGATGTTTCGAGCATTAAATGAGATCAGCTGGGCTCCAGGAACAGTGCCCTGCACATAGTGAGAACGCAACAAATGTCAGCTGTTCGTATTAGTTATAGTTTGCACATAAGGGCGCTGTCTCTTCCTGTGTTGGACCCCTAGAGCCAAGCAAGCACCAGTGCCTGGCACATAGTAGGAGTTCAATGAATATTGTCAGATGAATGAGGGAATGAATGAAGTGAACTTCCAGCAGACCAGCCAGAGCTTGGTACTATCTGGGTACCCGTATCAGAGAGATGGCTATCCACGTTAGGCATGAGTTTCTCCAGGTCAACCAGCAGACACCTGCTGAGGTCAGGGAAGCCCCCAAGCTCACCCTCCTCTTCAAAGCCTCAGCAAGAGAGCACTTGAACTCCTGGGCCTTGGGGTGTGCCAGTCCTCACCCCATCCTCCCATAAGTTTGCATGTGCACGATGTCATATTCAGGACTTCCCCCAACCCTCCCTGACCTTTTTCTACAGAGTGCCCCCATCTTCTTGCATTATAGTTCTTGCCAGGTTAATTGGATACATGTTTAGGGGGTTTCTTCCCCACCAGGCTGTGCCAACACCAAGTTTTGTTTCTCTTTGCAGGCCTAACTTTGTGCCAGGTATCACGCCAGGGGAGAGGGGTGCAGCAGTGACCATGAAAAACAGGAACACCAAGGGAGAGCCCTCTGAGCAGGCATCTTTCAGCCCACAAGATGGCAGGATGAGCAGGAGCCTGCCATGCTGGAAGTGAGGAGAAGGGCATTTGGGCAAGAGAAATGTAGAGTCAGGACCCCAGCAGTGGAAATGGACATGGCTCATTCTACTTACAGAAGGAAGACCAGAGAGGCTGGAGACGAACAGCAAGGGGAAGGGTGGAAGCCGCTGAGTTAGAGAGATGGGCAGAGGACAGCCTGTGCAGGTCTTACAGGCCACAGGGAGGGGGTGGGTTTTATCCTAAGTGCAGGGACGGTCACTGGAGGGGGGTGGGTTGATTTAGGCCCATAAAAGCTCTGGATGCAGGAGATGCAGGGAGCCCCAAGAGGAGGCTGGTGCGGGCACCTAGGCAAGAAGCGATGGGGCCTGAGACGGGTTTGGCAGGGCACAGTGGAAGGATTCAGGGTATACTTTGGAAACAGATACACCAGGTAGTGCTGGATGACAGCAGGGTGGGAGACAGGTTGGGGAAGAAAAAAATTGAAGATGACTCCTAGGCTTCTAGAGGATGGAGGATCCACGACTGCGATGGGGAGGTGGGAGTAGAGCAGGTTGGACAGGGGCTGGGTGGTGGGAGTGAGAGCTCAGTGTGGGACGCGCTGAGTGTGCAACACCTATTAGTCACCGAGTGGAGGTGCCAAGTAATGATGCGTTTACGGGCCTGCCAGCTGGGCAGAGATGGGGGGTTCCACTCCTCTTTGCATTCCCAGCATCCTGGCCAGGGCTGGGCACCAAGACAAAGGTTTGTTGAGAGAAGCGATGACTGAGAGGGCAGGTTTAATCTGCCTTCCCAGAACCACCAGAGGGCAGCACCATCCCCAAAACCAGGCTCCCCAGGCCAGACTCACACCAACCTCTTCTGAATCTTCTGCTTCCTGAAGACACTTTCCTGGGTCCCAGGAATCAGTGAAGGGGAAACCAGCTCCCTTGAAAGTGCCCTGTTTCAGGCCTGGCGGGGGCTGCAGACTGGGCTATGAATGGGTGGGGCTGTCTGAGTTTTCAGGTGGTGGGGAGAAAGTAGAACCACCCTCTGGAGCAGGATGGCTGGCACTTCAGAATCCACATGCAGCCTGGTCTGACAAGTTCATCAGACCGAATTTTTTAAATAGGGCTGTTCCAGAAAACCCAGGCCAGTGTGTGGCTGTACTCACTGTCCCAAAGAGTCAGGGCAGGGCAGTGGAGAGAGGAGGTTAAAGGGCTTCTGTTGTGGCACCTGGCCCTGTTCTGCCCCAAACTCCATGTCCCACCGGAACTCATTCTTTCATTCACTCATTAGTTCATTCATTCATTAAACATTGATGCCTTTCTGATTCAGTTGCTGTGGTGGGCCCTGGGGGCAAGAGATGAACCAGGACCATCAGTTACAGTGGGAAATTGTATGCACCTTTTAAAAAAAATACATACATCAGTATTTCTTTTTTTTTTTTTTTCTTTTTCGTGACCGGCACTCAGCCAGTGAGTGCACCGGCCATTCCTATATAGGATCCGAACTCGCGGCCGCTGGGAGCGTCGCCGCGCTCCCAGCGCCGCACCCTCCCGAGTGCGTCACAGGCTCGGCCCCCATACATCAGTATTTCTGACATCAGGATGCATCTTCCAGTTGATGCAAACATGTAATAAATCTTCACCCTCCCCCACATCAAAACTTTTTTTCTTTTTTTTGTTGCTGGTGGGTACAGGGATCTGAACCCTAGACCTTGGTGTTATAACACCATACTCAAACCAACTGCACTAACCAGCCAGTCCTTCCACTGTCAAAACTTGCAACGATGCATCTTGCAATTGACAGTGTTCTCTCTCTCTTTTTTTTTTTTTAAGATGACCGGTAAGGAGATCTTAACCCTTGACTTGGTGTTGTCAGCACCACGCTCTCTCAAGTGAGCTAACCGGCCATCCCTATACAGGGATCCGAACCCGTGGCCTTGGTGTTATCAGCACCACACTCTCCCAAGTGAGCCACAGGCAGGTCCCCTGACAGTGTTTTCAAATAAAAGGAAATAGGACCTAGTGGTGATAAATGTAGAATCAGAGATGTACATAGGTTCAGAGAGATCAGGAGGAAGGGGTCTTAAAGGATGAGCAGGAATTGGCTAGGAAAGAAGACACCGAGAAGGGCTTCCAGGCCCAGGGAACAGCAGAGGCACTTAGGAGAGAAAGGATGGCTGGGTTGGTGGGGCAACTCCAGGTGCAGAGGACGGTGGCAAAACAAACTGGAGAGGGGAGCAGGGCTCAGCCACCTGAGACCTTGACTTGCAGGTTAAGGAGTTTGTTCACCTAATCTGCTTTAGGCAGAGGAGAGTGGGGGCCTGGAGCCTCCTCTAGGTCCCCACTCTCAGTAGCCCCAGAAGGCCTGGAGAGCTGCTTCTCGGCGCTAAGCAGGCAGGGACTCCATTAGATTTGGGAAAGGCATTTCTGGTCAGATCCTGCATTAGGGCAGTGGCCATAGGGATCCTGAGATGGGCACAGGTTCAAGAAGATTCTCAGGAGGCCAGACGGGAGGGTGTAGTGATAGATTAGGGAAGGGGGAGAGGAAGAGGAAGGAGTCAAGGAAAAGAAGCCTGGAGTTCTGACTCGGGTATCTGGGTGGTAGTGTGGTGTCACCCCCTAAAGGGGACTTCATCATCTCTGGCGTGCTCTGGTTCCCGGCTCTTCTGGGGCTGACCCGAGAAGGTAGCTTAAAAGTGCTCAGAGATGCTCTGCAAAAGGGTCCTGACTGCTGGCCCATAAACTGGCATAAGGATTGAGATCTGCATGTCCAAGGCTGAGAAGAGGGTCCTGTAACCTTGGAAAGCAGAGAGGGAAGGGCCGGCCCATGGCTCACTTGGGAGAGTGTGGTGCTGATAACACCAAGGCCACGGGTTCGGATCCCTGTATAGGGATGGCCGGTTAGCTCACTTGGGAGAGCGTGGTGCTAACACCAAGTCAAGGGTTAAGATCCCCTTACCGGTCATCCGGTCATCTTTTTTTAAAAAAAAGGAAAGCAGAGAGGGGCTCTAGAGAGGGGCGTGTTGAGATGGGGTGAGACACTTGGCTTTCCCCTCTCTGGGTGGGTTCTCAGCAGGGTAGGTTTGCCTTGCCAGGCAGTGCTGAAACTGCTGTGCCATCCTGGGCTGGGAGAGGCTTGACGCCACATTGCGGAGTCATCATGAATGAGCCTCTGGATGGGATGGGGTGCAGAGAAGGAAGGTGAGCACAGTGTGCTGGCCAGGCACTAGGTCTAAAAGCCCGTCAGTAGGGCTGGGGTTGGATGCAGGGTACTTGATCCTGAGTGGGAGTCCTGGGGCCAGGATTGAGTTTGGAGCAGGAGGGGTGGAGACAGGGGCTGGAGTAAGCCCAGAGTCTGGCTGCACTCGTCAGGTCCCAGTTTCTGGGTGACCTGTTAAGGGTTCTGGGTCCAGTCTGTGTCTCAGGTGGGATGTCCTGGTCCTGAGTCCATATCCAAAGTCTACAATCCTGGTCTGGATTTGGTGGTCCAAGTCCAAGTCTGGGTGCTGGCCCAAAATCCAGGATTCAGGGTCATGGCAGTAGTCTGGGTCTGGGGTTAGAATCAAGGCTGGGGTCAGTAACCAGGATGGACTCGAGAGCATGGTCCAAAATCTGGATCTGGGGTCCTGTTGGGGGTCTGGGGTCAGGATCGTAATACAGATCTGGGGTTAGTCGAGTCAGAATTATTATCCAGGTCTGGTGTTGTCTGGTCATGGACTGCGTCCAAGGTCAGGGAGTCAGGGGTTAGAGCCAGGCTCTGAGATCCAAGTCCCAAGATCGTGTGCCGAAGCCTGAGTGTGGGGTCTTGGTCGGTGTCCAGGGTCCTGGTTGTGATCCACGTCTGGGCTCAGGGCCGCACGCAGCCTGACTGTGGAGCCAGGATCCAGAAGTGTGATCCGCGGTTGTGGTCACGGTCCGAGTCTAGGGAGGTCTTCGGTCCCGGGTCCCTGTGGTGGATCAGGTCCCGGTTCGGGCGGGGTCCAGGATCGAGAGCCAGCTCACGGCCAGGGTCTGAGGGCGAGGGCCCGGGGGGGTCAGGCTCGGGGTGGCGGTGGCCGCCCGCCCGGGGTCAGGCTCGGGCCCGCCTCGCGCGGCCTCCAGGGGGCGCCGCCGCCCGCCCGCGCCGCCCGCCCGGCTCGGCCCCTCGCGGGCTCGCTGGCGCTGTGCGCGGCAGGCGGGGCCGGAGGCGGCGGCGGCTCCGGGGCGCGGGCGGGCGGCGGCGGCGGCGGCGGCGCCCCGACTGCAGTCCCGGCGGGAGCGGAGCGCGAGCCGGGGCCGGGCCCGAGCCGGCGCCATGGGGCGGCGCCGCCTGTGAGCGGCGGCGAGCGGAGCCGCGGGCGCCGAGCGGGGCCAGCGGGCGGCGGCGGCGCCCGAGGCCGAGCGACCGCGGCCGGGCCGGGCCGAGCGCGCCGAGCAGCGAGCGGGAGCGGCAGCGGCCGCGGCGGGAGGAGGCAGCGCCGCCGCCGCCAAGATGGCGGACCTGGAGGCGGTGCTGGCCGACGTGAGCTACCTGATGGCCATGGAGAAGAGCAAGGCCACGCCGGCCGCGCGCGCCAGCAAGAAGATCCTGCTGCCCGAGCCCAGGTGAGGGGCCCCGGCCCTGTGCGCGCGGCCCCACCGGCGCCCGGACCCGCGCAGCCCCCGGCCCGCTCTGCCTCCTGTCCTTTCCCGCACCCGCCGGGCCCCTCGGTCGCCGTCAGCCCCCGGCTCCTGCCTTCTCCCTCCGGGGCCGGCGCACCCCCTCCTCCTTCCCCGTGGGGTCCCCTCCCCTCCGCCTGCCACCGCTACCTTGCCTGGCTGCGTCCCCCAGCCCTCCCTGTCCCTGCTGCCCGCAACCCCCTTGGGCCTTCCACGGCTCCCAACTCTCTCCCCTCCGGTCTACACTTTATGAGGGGTGGGGGGACGACGAGTCGTCCCAACACGTCCCAGCCCCTGGTGGGGTCGCTTTCCTGGGCTTGGGTTCGAGATGCTTTCGTGGTCGTGTGGCGGTGAGGACCGTGGTGTGGTGGGTGCACCGTCCCCGCGGGCTGCGCTGGGGCGGGGGCAACACCCGCCTGGCATTTCTCCTCTGGGGCCTGCATACCATGCCCCGTGGGTGCCATTGACCATGGGACATCCGGGCACACCTGTAGCAGCCAGGCCACAGCTGCCACCTCTCTGTTAGACAGCTGCTATCACCACTACACCCGGTATCAAAGTTTAAACTGTTCAGGACATAGGTGCAGAAGTACACAGGATATGAACGCTGGCTGTGGCTTGCCCAGCGTTTTATGGCTGGGAGAGTTGTTTTCCCATTGGCTAAACATCACGGAAACCTAAGGGGTGGTAGGACAGGTGTGGTTTTGTCCGCATGGAACAGGTGGGGAAGCTACAGCCATAGAAGTGAGTGTCCTGCCTGGCGTCACACAGGTAATCCAGGGTGGCGGCTGGCCACCAGATCAGGGCTTCCGGCTTCTAGTTCTACCTGTTTCCACTACTCTGGCCTGAGCGGGGACCCGGAGGTCCTGCATCAGGGAGAGCACATGTGCGCACCACGATTCCTGGTGTTGTGTGGTGAGGCCAGCCCTAGCAACTCCTCACGCATGCCCGAGAGGCCTGTGCTCACAGCCACAGTCTTATCATGTGACTCTGGGCAAGTCCCTTCCCGTTTCTGGGCCTCGGTTTTCTCATCTGTGAAATAAATGTGGATGGCATGAAGTCAGGGCTGTGACTACGGCGTCCTGTTTTCGAAGCAGAGCCACAGCTGTCTCAGCCTGGCCTGAAGCTGCCGGGGGTGCCACGTCGGCCCCCTCCTCCGTGCCCTGCTCATGGGGTTTCGGATTGACTGAAAACAGGCCTGAGAGAGGAAAATTGGTCTGCGTTTTGAAAAGGCCGTTAGGGCCCTTTTTTTCTAAGACATTTGCAATCAGATTTCTCAAAACAAGAACCAGACTGACTGTCATCTGGGGACTGTCCAGGGAGCAGTGACAGTTAGAACAGAAATGAGTTCAGCAATGACAAAGCCACAAGGAAGGAAATGGGGGAGTTAACCTCTAGGGCTTGATATGGCTGTCCTTGGTTGCAGCAGCCTCGAGACCCTCCTGCAGGTTGGAGTTCTGCAAAGCATGAGGCGCGGCCTTTTCTGGAACCCTCTGTGTTTGGGTAACCTCTCCCAGAATGCATTGCTCCTGATGGGGCCTCTCCTTGGGTTGGCTCTGCAGGTGTTAGAAACCTGAGAATCAGGGCTAGTGATGGTGGTGATAATAGGAACAATGGTGGAAATTATAGTAACTTATTATTTATTTTGACACCTGTCATCTCACTCGATCCAAAAACCAACCTGTGAAGTGGGGAGGGCCATGCCTTGAATGTAGTAGTTGCTCAAGCAATACCAGGACTGGGTGACGTCTCATCTAGTCCTAAGCAGAAACGAGGCAGGCTGTGAGTCTTAGGGGGACAGCAGGTGATGGACAGGCAGCACAGGTTTCCATGCAGGTTCACATCAGCAGCATGACACAGGGCAAGTTGCCCACATCTGGGAAATGGACAAGAGGGCCCCACCTCCTGCACTGCAGAGCAGGCACCTTTTGCTTTAGGCTCTGCACACCAGTGGTCAGATGCCTCCTGCCCTTGAGGGTAGTTATGACTGGATCTTACATTGGCCCGGCACTTCCCAGTTTGCAAAGTGCTTTTGACTCTGTTTTATCCTTTTCGACTGTGGGAAGCAGGCCCAGCAGATGGTATTTTCCCCGTTTAACAGTTGAAGCCACTGAGGCTCAGAGAGGGGAGGAGATTTGGCCTGGTTACAGAGGAGCACTGGATTGGAACTCGGGTCTCTTGACCCCCAGGCTGGTGCTCTTCCCAGCTCTTCATCTCCTCCATCCCACACCCCCACCCTGGTCCACATTTTGTGGAAGGGGCTGGCCGGCACCCCTTGTCTGGAGAGCCATGGTTCTGGAGCAGTGGCCTGGAAGCACCATTAGCTGTGACAGTTCACAAGGCCCAGCCCCGTCCCCTTGACTGGGACAGAGAACTGAGCTGCTCTGGCAAAGCTAGTGCGTAGAGGGGGCAGCTCTGTGCCAGGGGTTCCATCAGATAAAGGGTCCGGTCTTCCCCCCCACCCACAAGGTCAGGCTCAGGGAGAGAGGCTGTGGTTTGTCCCCATGACAAGGTGCAACTAGGAGCTGTTCCCACCTTGGGGTGGTCCATCTGGCAGCCTCTCTCTGACTGGTGCCCGGGTTGTGGCTTGGCCAGGAGCTGGGGCTGGCATCACAGTCCTGACTTCCCTGGGCTGAGAATGGGAGTGGTTGGGCATAGTGCCACTTTGAGTTGGCACAGGGGCCTCCCTTCTGTCACCCTACAGAATCCGAGGAAACAGACCCATTCCCAACCTTCTTGTAGAAGGAGGCAGCGTTGTATAGCTGGGAGACAGGAGACCAGGCTTCTCATCCCTCTGCAATGCCAGCTTACACGGGACCCAGACAGGTCCCCTATCCTAGCTGGACCTGCTTCAGTTTCTACCTTGGTAGAAAATGAGGGAGCTGCTCCCTCGCTGATGACCTCTCAGCGCCTCTTTAGCTTGCAGGGTCTGTGGTCTGGGCCTCACCCTGAAGGAACCGCTGTCTCCCTTTCCCAGCAGCGGCTGGCTGCAGTCTTGTAATTATCATCATTTGCTTAATATGACCACTGAGGCCTCATGTAATTAATCTCTGGGCTCCTGGCTGAGAAGCCCTGCCTGGGCGGTCCCAGGAGGTGCCCTTGCTCTCCCCAGTGACAGTGGCAGCCCCAGCAGCAGATTGCCAGAGCTGGGTGCCTCTTGCAGCCTCCCATTTTCTTGGCTATTTCCTGGTCCCTCCCCCACCACGAATTTCCTCCTTCCTGCCCCTTTCTGGCTTCCCTGTCTCCCCAGACCTTGCCACTCTTCCTCTGCTGCTTCTTCATTCCTGTTAACTCTTTGCAGCCAGGACTTCCTGCCCTCGACCTGTTGGGGGAAGGGGTGCAGGGGAAGGCTTTCTCCCTTCTTCCTCCCTCTGCTTCTTCATCACCAGAAGAGGCCCTGCTGTTTCCAGTCTTTATCCCTTACCCAGAACTTTCCACTCCAGTAGCAGCATTCTCCTCGCTCCTGCCTCTGAAAACAAGATTATTTTTTCAGCATTCACTCCCTCTGGGCCTTTGAAGACACTGCTGTTCCCCAGGAATTGGTCTCTGGGATGGCTTTCCCGTCTGCTCTCCTTTCCAGAGGATGGGGCTCCACGTATTTGCCCTTAGGTTGCTTGCCTGCCCGCAGTTCCCTCTGTAAATGGATTTGAAGGGAGCGTGAGCATTACAGCTTGAATCCGTGCAGGGAAATCTGGGCTCTGTCAACCTGGAGTGATGTGTCCTATTAATGCACAATCAATTCCTAGTAGTAAATTCCCGGTGACGTCAGGTGCAGGCACGCTCCGCAGCCAGCGTTCCTCCCCGTGCCCGGGTCGGCTTTGCAGAGGGGCTGAGCGCTCAGCAGCGGTGGGGTGGGTTCTGGCTGCATGTGAGTGGCTAATGCTTCCAGGATATCGTTCTCCTCCTGGGAACAAACAGCAGGATCCCAGAGCTCCTGATAGTCTTTGAGGCACACACAGCCTTCGTCATATCTGCCCTTTCTTCCTGGGTCCCTTCCCCACTTGCCACTGGCTCCCAATGGGTTATTTCCCCCCTAGACAGAGTTACATTCAAGTTATTTCTGATCTGCTTCAAATGAGATGTTAAAAATGAGGTATCTGGCTGCAGCTTTATTTTATTTATTTATTTTTTTTGGCAGCTGGCTGGTATGGGGATCCAAACCCTTGACCTTGGTGTTACAGCACTGTGCTCTACCAACTGCGCTAACCAGCCAGCCCGGCAGCTTTTTCCTAAAATAATAGCATTCCTTCTCTGCATCGCCACTTACTGCAAAGGCTAGTATCTATAATGGCAGAAGCGGGTTTCTGGTGTTAATGTGTTAGCAGCTCTGTTTTCTGAGTAGGGCAGTTCTCTGACAGTGGAAACTCTGGGATTGGAGTGGGGGACAGCACCTCCTGGGAACTGTAGGGCAAGGACTTCTGGAAGTTTGTTCTGGGTGCATCCTGACTTGATGGTAGGTTGCAGTCTGCGCCGGCAGTGAGTTGCAGGCTGTGAGCCCTCACGTCACATTCGTGAAGGAGCCATGACATTTGACAAGGCAGCCAAAGCGCCTCTTCCGGTGCGTCCCCACAGTGGAGCTGCTTTGTGGCCGCTGTGATGATCAAGAGTCTGGGCTGCTGTAAGCCTGGAGGTGGGCTCGTGTATGCAGGGCTGGCTGGCATTTTCTTTCCCCTGCCTGGGGCCTGCTGCACATTTGCTGGTTTGGGTTGGTCTTTCCCATTTGGTATGTGGCCCCGTCTTTGAACTCTGAGGACATCGTCAGCCACAGAGAGAGTCATTGATAAATATTTATAAGAAGCCCCAGAGGAGACTTCCTCGTACCTCTGCCACCTCAGTGCCAGGTTTCCTGGAAATGCCACAGGGGAAAAACTCAGCTGCAGCCACGGGCCCTGCCTTGCTGGTTTGTGAACCGTCACCTCCCCAAGCGCGGTTGCACCAGACCTGCCAGGCCTGTAGCCACCGCACCAGCTCGCACCATCCTGGGATGCCTGGGTTTCAGCATCACTGTCACACAGGGGGCACAGCAACTGTGGCTTCCAGCCTGACAGGCTCCCAAGAGGGATGTTGTCTGCTTCCTGCAGCCCCTGGCGGGGGCAGAGGGAACACAAACGGGGTGGAGGCTGGACACGTGTCGGGGTCCTCTGAGACCCTGCATGCAGCTCTTGCACACAGGTTGGGGGGCGCAAGGGTGCTCTGGTGGGAGGCCAGTTCTCAGGGAGGATTTGGACGCCTTCTTTGCCAATAACTCACTGAGGGCCTCTGGGCAAGTTGCCCAGCCGGCTTCCTCTAGCCTTGGTTTTCTCACCATCAAAATGATGGTGTTTGCCTCTGACCCTGAGGGGAGCCACCTGAGGGGGGAGCCCAGGCAGCGCACCAGGCCACAGCGCCACAGTGCGTGGGACCTTGCTTTTCTTCTGAACCTCCTGGTAATGGAAGTTTCCGGAGGGTCTGCCCCTCAGCCCTCCCCACTCCCTGCTGTTCTCAGCTGCCCACCACACTGGAAGTGTCCTGTCCCCCAGTGTCAGCCTGGGCCTGCTGCTCAGAGCAGCCCTAGCTGATGGGGTGCCGGGGCTTGGGGCCCACACATCTCTCTCCCCTGTGCCAAGGTGCCCTCCATACTCTGGTGGGCAGGTGTCGGGCCCTTACCCGCTGGGTGCTCAGGTGGAGCGACAGAGTGCACGAGGCTGGTTTGTGAGCATGTGGAGCTGCGGCCAGCCCGCATGCCTCGGCTGGTGCCCAGCCAGTCAGGAGGCTGCCTGGCCACAGGATGCGGCAGGTATGGAGCAGAGACCCAAATATGCCCAGTCGGCATATGATCACATTCTAGAAGGAGCAGCTCAGGCAGTTAGCAAGCTGTGGGGTGCTGGGTGGTGGTCCAGGAGGTGGGACGTGAGCTGACAACCACCCAGTGAACCTGGCACCTTAGGAGTGTTCCCCTTCTGTGTCCCCTCAGGCTTTTTAAATGGCTGGCGTGGCAATGGCAATGCAGCATTTTTTCCATCCTCATTGTACAAATGGGGAAAGTGGACATTTAAAGTCTGTGCCTTGGCCTGGCTTCCCAGAGGGGAGGTGGGGAGAGCCGTTTGGAACAGGCCTGGGCGCCCATCCAGCTGCCAGAGCAAAGGAGGTTCCGAGGCCCTTCCCCAAAGGGATTGGGGACCTCGAGGTCATTCTGTCTGAGAATGCTCAGGCACTTGGTTCTCTTGACAATCCACAGTAGATCTTGGGAGCAACTTATCCATGGATGTCAGAGTTGCTGACCTGGGTGGGGGGCAGGTACGCCATCCTGGGCTCATTGCCACCCCAGACTCCACCAGTATCAGGGAGCAGGTGTTGGAGACAAAGGTGACCCAGCCCTGGAGCCCGCCCCCACCTCCCATGCCAGCCTGTGCTTGCCACCCTGGCAGGAGCTTCCTCCAGTGACATGTTTTTCTGACCTGCCAGCTCCCTTGGCCACCAGCCCTGTGGGGATAGACAGGAAACCCTAAAAATGCCACTTTGGGGGCCTTCCATTCAAGGACTCTGCTCAGGCCTGACCTTGTCTTTGGGTTTTCTTTGGGGGGGGAGGTTTATTTTATTTAAAAAACATTTTTTTCTTTTTAAGGAAGAAAGTGAAGTGCTGTGGGCTGGGAAGAATGCTGTGGCCATCCCCAGGCGTGGCTTCCAAGGGCAGGGACAGCCTTAGAGCCCGGGGTCCTGCTTCTTGCTGTCCCCGGGCCTGGGTCAACAAGCAGAGTCTCTGGGAAGGAAGAAGTCCCTGCCCGGCAGGTTCCCTGGCTGGCACAGGCAGGGTATCTCAGCCAGCACTCTTCCCAGCTGGAGACTTCTGCGTGTCCAGTCATTAGCTGCGCTGAGTCACATGGTGGCAAGTGGTACTGCTGTCCCCTGGGTCCGGGGTGGACATTCCCTCTGCCAAGCTGGCACCAGTTTTGCCAGTTCCCAGGAAGCAAGTTGGGCTCAGGAGGGCTTCCCAGTGAAGCCCCTTGGCCCCCATTCCCAGGGCCATGCCTAGCTCCTGGGGGGGGTTACTCCCCATGGGCTGGAGTTACTTTGCCTGTCATCTGCTCTGTCTGTCTGTCTGTTCCACCTGAGCAGCACCCGACCATGCCTATCTGACCCTCCGCCGCCACGGAAAATTGACATTTTGTGTTATTTTTTCCTCTATTGCTTTTTCTCGTCTCCTTTTGTGGACCAAAATGTCCCCAAACATGAGAATTGGGTGCAGAATCAGAGCACCCAGGGCCGACCACCAGGGTGGTGAAGGCCCCGCCTTCCCTGCCCACCTGGCAGGTGAGGTCAGGCAGCTGGTCTTGCAGGTTCCCGGCTCCACTTCCCTGTCTCCACCCTCTTCTCTCTGGACCCCTGGTGGGACCCTGCTGAAGCCTTGAGAGCTTGAGGCAGAAGGTGCCTGAGGGCCTCCTGGGACTCTCCAGTGTACAGGCCCCGAAGGGAAGGCCTGTGTCTTTCTCAGGGTCACAGATTTTTACCGCGCTCCTGCTGTGTGTGGAGCGCTCTGTGAGACTTGCTTTCTGTCCTCCATCTCCTGTGTCCCTGTGAGTCCCACAAGGCCAGGAAACTTGTCTTTGATGGTGGCCAGTGGATTTGAGCCGTTGTGTGGCCCCAGGACAGGAGCGTATGCCAGCGTGGATGAGTGGCACGTCCCAACCTGGGGGCCCCTGCCAGTTTGAGGAGAGTGTCCTCTCTTTCCTGGAGGGAACCGGCTCTAAAGTGGCAGCATGGGGGTGTCTGGGGTCTCCAGGATTCTGGGTCTGGGCTGACAGCTCTTCTTTTCCTGGCCGGGCAGAGTCTGTGCCAAAGGAATCACAGGATGGGAACAGAGTCGCCAAGGCCTGTCCTTGTCATCAGCACCCTAGTTCCTGCCGGAGACAGCTTTGGGAGGAGGTCACAGCACCTTCCAGCCTCTGAGGATGGGGAGCAGGCACGGGGGTCAGGCTCAGGATTGTGCTGACGGCTGCCTGCGTGGCTTTCCCGAGGAAGCCCCAGCATAAGCAAGGTCCTGGGAGGACCAGCACCTGGGGTTCCACCCCAGACCTTCTTGGAAGGACAGTGGCGAATGGAAACAGGCAGAAGCCCTCGCTTCCAAGACTAGAGGCTGGGCAGGGTCCTCAGGCCACACCAGCCCTGCCTGGAGCCACAGTTTTTCCAGACCCCTGGGCCCAAAGCCTGGAAACCCTTGCCGGGCCCGCCTTGTGAACACCTCTACTTCCACCTGACAGCCTGAGCTTTCTCCTGCCCACCTGCTTCTCCCCCACTCCCTGGCTGCATGTTGGCATTGCCTGGGCTTCCTCCCCATGACCCCCGTGGAGTCGTTCTACTCGCTCCCTGGACTGAGCCTCCCAAGAGCTGCTCTCTGGCCACTTCCTGGCTCTGAAGTCCCCTCCCCTGCATCCACAGCCTGCCCTCCCATGTGACCTGCCCTCCTGCTGTGTCCTCCACTGTGCCCTCCTCCCTGCCCTGCTGGCCTCTTGCTCTTTCCTGGGGGGCAATCCCCTGCCTGGTCCCACGTCCACCCACCTGCCCTGGGCTTCACCACCTGTCGACGTCCCGTTTGCATTTCAGGAGCTTGTGGAGGTCTGCCTTCTCCACACGGCATCTCCTGACACCCAGAGGATTCCCCACTGCCTGAGTCTCCTGGCACCAAGTGGGGTCCATGTGAGGCTTTCACACATGCTGATAGCACACACCCAGAGCCAGTGCCCTGGAGGGCGGAGGCAGGGTTCATGTGACCTGCATGGTGCCTGGTGTGTAGGGGATGTGCAGCAGGGCTCAGTGACAGCAGCCTGGGTGAGAAGGCAGGCCAGCCTCTTGCTGGCTCCAAGGGGCAGGGACCAGGTTACACAGAGGCATGGGCTATGCCCTGCACAGAGCCCCGATTGGTGGATTTGAGTCCTTACAAGCCAGAGTCTCTCCAACGGAGGCCTCTTGGTGGCCCCACATGTCCTGGGCTCAGGTGTGACAGCCCTGTGTGGCCCAGCCCTGCATGTGCCCTTGGCTTGAGCAGCCAAGTATTACCCCAGGACTCAGGCCAGAGAGGGCCTGTCGGTACAGGCTAGCAGGGCGGGGCTGAAAGTGTCCCTGGAGAGAGGGTAGGGAACAGCAAGAGGCACCCGAGGCGTGGAGTGTGGCCCAGTGTGGCTCTTCCAGTTAGTGGTCAGTGTTGGGGGTGGGCTTCAGGCATCACAATGGCCAGTCCTCCCTTATGGTCCTACCAAGCAACCCAGGGCAGGAGTCATGTTTTTTAGCCAAGTATGGGGGACATGGGAACTGAGGCTTTTATTATTTACTTTTTAAACTATTGTTATAATTGAGATATGGGCTGGCTAGTTAACTCAGTTGGTTAGGGCATGCAGTTATAACATCAAGGACAAGGGTTCAGATCACTTTAACGTGTACAATTCAGTGGTTTTTAGTACATTCACTATGTTGTGCAACCCTCACCCCTATCTAATTCCAGAACCTCTCCATCGCCCCCAAAGGAAACCCCATACTCACTGGCAGTCACTTCCTTCCCTTCCTCTTAGCCCCTGGCAACCAGGAATCTGCTTTCTGTCTCTGTAGATTTGCCTGTTCTGGACATTTCTCATGAGTGGAATTCAACAATGCGTGGTCTTTTGTGACTTTCTTCTTCCACTGACTGTAATGTTTTCGAGGCTTCATTCCTTTCTGTGGCCGAGCAGTGTGCCATCGTGTGGATGGACGTTGTTTGCTTATCTGTTCATCTGCTGATGGACCAGGCCTGGCTTTTACAGTTTGGTCAAGTTCCCAAAGCCAGCACATGGCAGTGCTGGGACCAAACTTCTGCAGGCGGTGGGCTTCTGCGTAGGACGCCAACTGCTGGCCACCCTAGCAATTGGGGACAGAGCCTTGGTGGGCAGGCACAGGCTTCCTTGGGCCCCTCTGGTGTGACATGTGGTTAGGATAAGTGAGTAGGCCTGACCCGGTGACCACTGCTGGGTCTGCTGCTGGGCCTGCGGGGAAGCAGGGTAGCAGGGATAGGCCTGCAGCCCCATCGGGCTCCAGGGGCTCCTGCTCACTGCGCCCCCTCCCTGTTGCACAGCATCCGCAGTGTCATGCAGAAGTACCTGGAGGACCGGGGTGAGGTGACCTTTGAGAAGATCTTCTCCCAGAAGCTGGGTGAGTACAGTAGCCTAAGGACATGTCCAGCTGCCCAGGCCTGAGGCGTGGGGGCTGAAAGACCCCGAGGTTGACTTCCTGCCCCCAGCCCAGGCAGCCAGGCTGTGTTCCCCTCTCCCAGAAGGTTTGGCCTCCCATCCACTCAGGGCAGGGCAGCCAGCAAGCCCCCCAGGTGGCCATAGGGGCTGCTCTGGGTCAGGCTGTGACCCCTGGTGCCTCCCAGCCCCTGGCTGTCAGCCCAGGAAGCCGTGTGGTGGGGGTGGGGGCCCAGCGGCCTTCTAGGGCCTCCAGGGAAGTTCCTCCTTTGGGGTTTTTGTTTTTGAGAGTTGCAGCTTCCCCTTGGCCAGGCCACAGCTGCTCTGGGCTGTTGGTAGAACTGACAGGAAGAGGCGGGGCCCTTCCTGTGGCGCCTCCAAGCCGCGGTTGGCCCGCCCCACGGGCCCTTCTTTGTGAGCAACCTGCTTTGGCCCCGGCCCCTCCGTTCTCCCTCCTCCTGGTGCCGGGTGCCTGTTGTCTTAGAAGCATCATGCGGTCTACCCCACGGACCTGGCCCAGAGGGCAGGCTTGGGGCAGTCTCTAGGCAGCACGCTCCAGCCATGCACAGCTGATTTGGCCTTCCGGAAAACAGGATCTCAGCTCTGAACTAGGAGTGGCCCGGCCAGGCCTGGCAGGATCTGGCATCAGAGGTCAGCCTTGGGGAGTCAGTGTCACAGCACACAGTCTGGGGCCTAGGTTTGTGACCTTGAGCAAGTCGCTTCACCTCTCTGAACCTGATGACGTCCTCATCTGGGAAATGGGATCATGAGCCCCAGTGCCTAGGACTGTCAGGTCTGATGAAGTGATGTCAGTGAGAGCGCTTTAACCCAGCATGAAGCCCTGTTCACGAGTTACTCAAAGGCACTATATTGAAAAGGCCAGGCTGTCCTTACCACAGATGATAGCTACAAGCTTTGGCAGAGGTGCCCAGGCAGTGAAGGGCATGATGACACCAAGGCAGTGCCCCTGAAGAGGTGTGGGAAGCTACCCACCCAAGCCCACTCACCCACGGCAGACTGGAGGCACTAGGGGCAAGCGGGGCTGCCCTTAGCTCTACTTTGTCCTCTGGCAACAGCTCGGGGGCCAGGCCTCAGGCCCCTGGTCCCTGGGAAGGGTGAGGACATCCTGCCCAGGGTCTCCTGAGAGCCCTACCCGTAGCCCACCTTACCTCTTCTGTTCCCCTGTGGCCCATCACCCTTCCATGCCTCCTGCACTGAGGTCCTACCCTCTGGCCCATCTTTCCCAGGGAGCTGCCATTAGGTAGAGGAGCCCTGAGTTCTCATGCCTCTGCCACATACCACGTGTCTGACAGGTCTCCCCGAGCCTCAGTTTCACCGGCTGGGCCCACCCTCCCTGTCTGTTGAGAACCAGCCAGATGATGAAGTGGGGAGCAAGGTCTGGGAAAGGAGCAAGGTCTGAGAGGGGTGTGGCCCTCCTTCAGCGCTCCCTTGGCCTCCACACCTGTCGCCTGCTGCAGCCTTACCTGGCCTGGGTGGTCAGGGCATCCAGGGGGTGATCTCTTGCACCTGCACAGACTGCCCTGGCAGGTGGTGTCGGCCTCACGGAGGAGTTGTAGGGTCCCAGACTATAGTGGGGGAGGGGGGCCTGGTGCCAACCCAGGGCTCCCTGACACCAGAGACAGCCCCACTCTGCCTCACCATGGTGCCTGTCACTTTCCCAGCCACCATATGAGGAAGCAGATTCTGGAAAGGGGGTAGAAACCCAAGGGCCTGACCTGGAATCCAAGATCTTCCGGTTGGCAGCAACCTTGTGGCTGCCCTGCCCAGCCCCTGCCTGTGGCTAAGACCACCTCTGCTTGCTTCCTTGGCTGGTCCTGCCCAGGGAGCCCCAAACCCACAGCGTCCGTGATGGTGGGAAGGCCTGTGAGAGGAGGTGGGTTCAGTGGGGCCTGTCATGGTTGCTTTCAGGGTTCCTGCTCTTCCGGGACTTCTGCCTGCACCACCTGGAGGAGGCCAAGCCCTTGGTGGAGTTCTACGAGGAGGTGAGGCAGGACCCTGCCCAGCTGGGCAGGCTGGCAGGGGCCAAGCGAGCCCAGGCCCTGCTCTGCTAGAGATGGGAGGAGGTGCAGGAAGCTTCCCCTGGATGCACAAGATGCCCCTTGGTGGTGCCCTGGGCCTTCTGGGCCACAGATCACTTGTGGGCGTCCTGTCCTGCAGATCAAGAAGTATGAGAAGCTGGAGACTGAGGAGGAGCGCATGGCCCGCAGCCGGGAGATCTTCGACTTGTACATCATGAAGGAGCTGCTTGCCTGCTCACATGTGAGTGTCCCTGCCCGTGCATCCTTAGTCTGGACCGCATGCTGGCCTCTAGTGACCCGGGGATTGGGAAGGGAAGAAAGGACCCTGCAGAGAATTCACAGCCACCTCTGTCTTCCCCAGCCCTTCTCAAAGAGTGCTACCGAGCACGTCCAGGGCCACCTGGTGAAGAAGCAGGTGCCTCCAGATCTCTTCCAGGTGCGTGCTGGGCTTATTCCCGCTGCCCCCTGGCCCCTGCCCAGCCAGGCTTACCTTCAGACAGCTCAGGTCAAGGAGCCTGGTCAGCTGGGGGCAGGGCCTGAGCAGCCACGGTCCCCAGGGGCTCAGTCACCAACTTTCAGCTTCCCCCCTTAGCCATACATCGAAGAGATTTGCCAGAACCTCCGAGGGGATGTGTTTCAGAAATTCATCGAGAGGTGAGTGTAGGGGCTGGTGTGGAAGAGGAAGGGGGATGGAGGCCACTCAGAGAAGGATGGTAGGGAGGACAGAAGCCAGCTGCTTTGGGCTCTGACCAGCCAGGTGACTGGGCCCCCCAATGGCTCCCTTGCAGGGAGTCTTGAGAGGTCAGACAGGCTCCCGGTCATCCTCTCCTGCCTTGCTCTTCTCAGCACCAGGCATCTCAAAACCTGTCCCAGGTGATTCTTTGGGGAGCTGGGGGCCACCTGTGCATCTTTCCATCCCCTGGACTGTCTAGCACCTTGCTGGGCCCCCTGGCCTGAAGAGCCTCAGGGTGGCAATAGGGGCAGGCAGGGAGAGCACACTGACCCCGTGGCCCTTGCAGCCAGTCGGCCAGGTAGGTGGGAGTGGTAGGCAGGTTTCGGCCTGATACAAGGAGCGGCTTTCTGAAGGTCACAGCTACCCAGCCACAGAGCAGGCAGCTTCGCAGGGAGTGGGCTCTGTGTGGCTGGAAGAATGCAGGCAGGGACGGAGGCGCACTTGTCCACGACATGGTAGAGGAAGTCTGGGCTGCAGGGAAGACCTCTGTCTCTCTACTTGTCTGGTCCCAGCAGGCTCCCGGGGTTGGGTGTGAGGGCCAGGGCTCCAGAGCACAGGCAGGCGAGCTGACACCCCAGAGGGAACATATGGTTCCTGCTAAGGCTCGGGGTGTTTCCGTGTCTCCCTTGACCAGTTTCTGAGGCTCGCCTGAGCCTGAGATTGTTCTCTTACAGCGACAAGTTCACACGATTTTGCCAGTGGAAGAACGTGGAGCTCAACATCCATGTGAGTGGGACTGAAGGCGGGGAGGGCTGCGCTCCCTGCTGCTCGTCCCGGGGAGCTGGGCTGGGGCTTGGCCGGGGCGGGGAGGTCAGCGAAGTCTGTCCTTTAGCCCGCAGGTGGGGCTTTGGGGGTCAGTGCTGGGATTCCAGCAGGGGAGGCTAGAGGCAGGTACACGTATGGCATGGGAGGCCCTGGCAGCTTGCAGTGACGCAGCTGTTGCCACCTGCAGCTGACCATGAACGACTTCAGTGTGCATCGCATCATCGGGCGTGGGGGCTTCGGTGAGGTCTACGGGTGCCGGAAGGCTGACACGGGCAAGATGTGAGTGAGCACCTGCTCAGCTGGAGGGACGGAGGGCCCCAGGGTGACTCCAGGCATGGGCATCCAGGGGAGGAGCTGCCAGGGGCTCAGTGCCCCACGTTGTCCCCTCTGTGCCGCTGTCTTCCGCCCTCTCTTCTTGTTTGTGCTGTTACCCCTGCTGCAGGCTCCTCAGAGCCCAACCTGCCCACACTCTCTCCTGTCACACACTTGTCCTGCATCTGGTCTGGGGCCCTGCCCTGCAGGTGGGCACTGACCGGTGGCCTCCGTCCCCGCACCGCCACAGGTACGCCATGAAATGTCTGGACAAGAAGCGCATCAAGATGAAGCAGGGGGAGACCCTGGCCCTCAACGAGCGCATCATGCTCTCCCTCGTCAGCACCGGGGTGAGCGGGGCCGGGGCCACCAGAGCAGCCTTTGGCTCCAGAACCGTGGCTGCCCCTGCTGACCGCCCCTCCCCTCCTAGGACTGTCCCTTCATTGTCTGCATGTCCTACGCGTTCCACACGCCGGACAAGCTCAGCTTCATCCTTGATCTCATGAATGGTGAGTGTGGGGCCTGGCCTCAGGGTGGACAGGGCCAGGGCAGGGCAGGAGCCTGAGTGCCACTCCACGGGGCTGCCTCCCTCAGGCGGGGACCTGCACTACCACCTGTCCCAGCACGGGGTCTTCTCCGAGGCTGACATGCGCTTCTACGCGGCCGAGATCATCCTGGGCCTGGAGCACATGCACAGCCGCTTTGTCGTCTACCGGGACCTGAAGGTGAGGCTCCCCTGCCCTGCCACCCTCAGGCATGGCTTCCTCTCCCTCCTCTCACTCTCAGGGAGGGCCCCAGGCCCAGGGAAGTGGCATTCCTGGGACAAGGCCAGCTCTTTTTGCTTCACCCCCCCGTCCCTCTCACCTGAGCCACTTTCTGGGTTCAGGTTTTGATTGGGGAGAGGAAGAGAAGATCCCAGCTGGGGCCTGGTCCCTGAATACCCACAATCCTCTCAAGGGAAGGCAGGGACCCGTCTGGCCTCTTGCCTGGCCAGGCCCCATCCTGAGCTGCCCAGCAACAGCTCACTGGGCTTCCTCCACAGCCCGCCAACATCCTTCTGGACGAGCATGGCCACGTGCGGATCTCAGACCTGGGCCTGGCCTGTGACTTCTCCAAGAAGAAGCCCCATGCCAGCGTGTGAGTGCTCAGCTGCCACTCTCCCTTCCCCCTCCCTCCGCTACTCCACTCATGGCCTCCTTGCTCCCACAGGGGCACCCACGGGTACATGGCCCCTGAGGTCCTGCAGAAGGGAGTGGCCTACGACAGCAGTGCCGACTGGTTCTCCCTGGGCTGCATGCTCTTCAAGCTGCTGCGGGGGTGAGTGGCCATCCCAGGTGGGCAGGTGGGACAGGGCCGAGAGAAGCTGCTCCTCCCCAATCCAGGGAGGAAGCTGGGAGAGGGGAGCCCACGGCTGCCTGGGTATTAGGGATGGCATCATCTCTGGCTTTGGACAAGGCTCATTCACACAGTCTGCCTCAGTTTCCCCATCCCTGTCCTTTGATCCTGGTCTTTGGCCTCTCTTGCCCAGGCACAGCCCCTTTCGGCAGCACAAGACCAAAGACAAGCATGAGATCGACCGCATGACATTGACAATGGTGAGTGAAGAAGGATCTTGATGCAGGGCCACAGTGGGGCTGGGGTATCTGACGGGTTCCAGGGTCATGGATTCTTGGTTCTCACCAACCAGCAGAGATCTCAGGCCACTGATCCCCACTTCAGCCTCTGTGACCCAGTCCTCTCACCCTCCCTACATTGTCAGAGTACACATGTCTGCTGGGGGGACGAGTTAGAAAGTGGGGCCCTGTCTCTCCCTCTGCTGGGCATCTGGACCCCTCACCTTGGAGCAGTGAGGGGGCCAAGGGCTCTTCCTCGCCCTCTGCCAACGTCCTTCTCCTCCAAAGGCCGTGGAGCTGCCCGACTCCTTCTCCCCTGAACTCCGCTCCCTGCTGGAGGGCCTCCTGCAGAGGGATGTCAACCGGAGATTGGGCTGCCTGGGCCGTGGGTGAGTAGCCTGCGTGGCTATTTGGGCACGCTGCGTGTCTGGGCCTCTGGCCGTGTCCCATCACCTAGAGCCCCTCCCTGGTCCCAGCCTCCTTTGAGGGGTTCACGTGTAGCCAGTTCCCTCCAATGTTCTCAGGGTGGAGGGACCACCTGGGATAATGCTGCTGGAGCCAGCTAGGGACCAGCTTCCAGAGGGCCCCTTTTGACAAAGGTGGTGACGATGATGATGACAACAGCTTTTTATGTTTATTGAACATTTACTAAGTGCTGTGCACGGTGTTACAAGATTTACCATAATAAAACTGGCATGGGAACTACTGCTCTCTCGTTTTACGGAAGAGGAGACAGGCTCAAGTTTAAGGAACTGGCCCAGGGTTACAGAGCCAGAAAGTGGCTGAATCAGGGGTTGAGCCTGGCTCACCTGACTCCGTGGCCCAGACTTAGCCTCCGACTCAGAGTGGTGCCAATCCCCAGTGACAGACATCTCTCCATAGGGCCCAGGAGGTAAAGGAGAGCCCCTTCTTCCGCTCCCTGGACTGGCAGATGGTCTTCTTGCAGAAGGTAGTAGCCTGTGGCAGGGGCTGGGGAGGGCGTCCTGCAGCCCTCCCCCACCAATGCCCATGACCCCTATTCTGTTGCAGTACCCTCCCCCGCTGATCCCCCCACGTGGGGAGGTGAATGCAGCTGATGCCTTCGACATTGGCTCCTTTGATGAGGAAGACACAAAAGGAATCAAGGTACCAGGCCTCGCCAGCCTCTCACACCCAAGCCCTGAGCCTGGCCTGGGTGGGAGCCTTGCCCCTTCTTTGCCTCCCCGAGACTGTGTGCCAGCCCTGTCAGCTGGTGGGCCTCAGCTCCTCCCACACTTCCCTGGAGGTCGGACCAGATCATTCCTGCCCCAGAGCCCTGGGTATGGGCAGGCAGTGGCTGATGGATGTCTTGGCACCTTCTGTCCTCCATGTGTCCCCACCCCCTCCACCTTGTGAAGTTACTGGACAGCGACCAGGAGCTCTACCGCAACTTCCCCCTCACCATCTCGGAGCGGTGGCAGCAGGAGGTGGCAGAGACCGTCTTCGACACCATTAACACTGAGACAGACCGGCTGGAGGCCCGCAAGAAAGCCAAAAACAAGCAGCTGGGCCACGAGGAAGGTGAGGGCTCGCTGGCTGCCGGGCACCAGGCCCACTGTCCGCTTTAGAAATGAGAAACAGGCTCGAGTTTGAGGACTGGGCCTGAGGTCACAGCCAGAAAGTGGCCAGAGCGTGATTTAAACCCAGGCCGGGCCGGGCTGAGTCTGCTCCTCTCCTGTCTGCACCAGACTACGCCCTGGGCAAGGACTGCATCATGCACGGCTACATGTCCAAGATGGGCAACCCCTTCCTAACCCAGTGGCAGCGGCGGTACTTCTACCTGTTCCCCAACCGGCTCGAGTGGCGGGGTGAGGGCGAGGCCCCGGTAAGGAGCAGGTGCTGGTGCCAGGGCGGGGAGCCGGCCACGGGGGGCTGGGCCCACCCTCACCCCTGCGCCCGCCCTGCAGCAGAGCCTCCTGACCATGGAGGAGATCCAGTCGGTGGAGGAGACGCACATCAAGGAGCGCAAGTGCCTGCTGCTCAGGATCCGCGGCGGGAAGCAGTTCGTCCTGCAGTGCGATGTGAGTGGGGGACGCAGGGCGGATGCGGGGGACGCGGGGGTGGCGGCGGGGACACGGCGGCCGCTGAGCAGCCTGGGCATGTGCAGAGCGACCCCGAGCTGGTGCAGTGGAAGAAGGAGCTGCGCGACGCCTACCGCGAGGCCCAGCAGCTGGTGCAGCGGGTGCCCAAGATGAAGAACAAGCCCCGCTCTCCTGTGGCCGAGCTGAGCAAGGTGCCCCTGGTCCAGCGCGGCAGTGCCAACGGCCTCTGACCCCGCCGCGCCACCGCCGCCGCCACCGCCTTTTATAAACCTCTAATTTATTTTGTCGAATTTTTATTATTTGTTTTCCCGCCAAGCGGAAAAGGTTTTATTTTGTAATTATTGTGATTTCCTGTGGCCCCAGCCTGGCCCAGCCCCCCAGGAGGGGCCTGCTTGCCTTGGCTCCTGCTGCCACCACCCTAGCCACTGTCCAGCGCCCTCCACCCTGACCCCCTGGGACCACCTGTTCCCAGTGTCTTCCTGTGGGCAGAGCAGCAGCCCCCAGCAGCCCTCCCACCCCTTCCCTGGGGGATGATGCCACATGAGCTGGGCCACCTCAGGCTTGTGGGCTCTGCTCTTTGCCCATGGGCACAACAGGTGGCCCAGCGTCCCCCATCCTAGGGGAGGATGCAGCATGGGGACACTACTTGAATTTTCCCACTGCAGCCCTCCTGCGGCAAAGGGATGGAGCCCTGCACTGTCCTGCCCTCTTGCTATTGGCCAGAGGAAAGGGCCCATTGTCTCCCCGGCCCCTGAGGCCTCCCACGGTGACTTGGGTCCCTGTGCGCTTGTTCAGGAAAAGCCCGTGGGTCCCTGCTGCCTCCATTCCCACCTTCCCAGGATGCTGTGGGGCTCGGCCAGGAGGATGGCACTGGCAGTGGGCTGCTGCCCTCCCTGCAACCCCCCTCTTCCACCCCAAGCACCTGGGCTCAGGGACCGCAGAGGCAACTGTGGATTGGGCCACACCGGCCTAGCCTGGCCCCCAGCTCCCCCGAGCCTGGGCTGGGTGAGGCCTCATCTGCCCAGGACCACAGGGGGCTGGCCTGGGCAGGTGGGCAGCACAGCGAGAGGGTGCCGGCTGGGGCCAGCCTGTCCTGCACCCAGTTTGTCAGTGTGCCTCTGCTTGTCCAGCGCCATAGCCCATGTCCTGTCAGCATGTCCCCTTGTGCCAGCCACGCTGCCGTGTGTGGTGTCGCGCCCTCTCTCCCTGGGGCTGGGTCGGAGCACCCTCCCCTCCCGTCTACTCACTCCCCGGGGCATTTCTTTGCCGATTTTTGAATGTGATTTTAAAGAGTGGAAAATGAGACTATGCGTTTTTATAAAAAATGGTGCCTGACTCCTTGGCTGTTTCAGACTCTTTCTGTGCCTGGTGAATGCTTCCCAGACTCCTCCAGGCTGGGGCCTGAGGAGGGAGGGTCACCAGGACCCCTCCACCACCATGGCAGGCATCCGGGGGCAGGGACTCCCACTCTCCCTCTCCCACCCCGCCAGCTGGCTCATCTCCTCCAGTGCCCATTCCCCACCTCCTCCCTGGGAGGGGAAGTAGTCTTCCGCCCACTGCCCAGGTAAGCAGGCAGAGGTGCCAACAGTTCCGTGCTTGGTGTCAGCTGAGACTGACTGGGGCCATCTCAGCCTTGTGAGCACTCCTGCATACCAGGCACCATCCTGACACACCCCCCCCAGGACAGTTACAACGAAGCATCTCTGCCCTCTCTGGGCCCTTGTCCCTCTCTGGCTTTGGCCTCCCCTCTGGCCTTGCTGTGCAGCCCTCAATAGGGTTCCCTGAGGCTTGAGGGGTACCCCAACATCAGGCCTCTCATCTACCCAGAGGCTTCTGGTCAACTTCCTTGTCCCCACCCCCCTGCCCTACAGGCTCCTGTGGGTGACTGAGTAGACATGTGCTGCTGCCCACTCCACACAGGCTCTGCCCGGCAAGGCTGAGGCCCAGGGCCAAAGCACAACATGGTAGGCAGAGAAGGCAGGCCGGTGGTAGGGAAGCTAAAGAGTCTTGGAGGAAACAGCCTTTGAGCTGGGCCTCCAGCATGGGGGTAGGGGGTGAGGAGGACATCACTGATTCAGGGAAGCACCAGGCACTCATGAGAGGCTCAGGTTGGCTGGACCATTGTGGGAAGGAACCATGCCTAGGAGGCCCTGAACGCCAGGCTTAACCTAGCAGAGCTTCCTGTGCACTTGGTGGCTGCAGAATGGAGATATGAATGGACGTGAAGTCTGAACTTTACTAGGCTCCATGGAGACCTTGAAGCCTCTGAACGGGGCTGGGGTGATGAGAGCTGGCTCTAAAACGAGTGGCTGTGTGCAGGATGTATGGAGGGGAGCGGACGAGAGGAGGCAGGGAGATAGCTTGGGGCTACTGCTTCTGTCCAGGGAAGGGATGTCCTAATGGCACTGGTGGTGGAGGAAGAGCTGGAAAGAGGCCAGATGGGAAGAACATGGCCTAGCAGGAAAGGGCTGGACTTGGGGATGAGAGAGGTGGGGGTCCACGATGGCCCGTGGGGAAGTCCGTGGTACTATTCACAGAGGCAGCACAGCCAGGAGCAGAGCTGGACTGAAGGGAAGAGGGTAAAGTGGCTAGACTTGGTTTGAGACACACTGATGGGATAGCATGGGACACCTGGGCACAGAGATGTCCTGGGGGGAGCTGAAATGTGGGCCTGGAGGTGGCATCAGGGTAACAGTGGGAACAGACAGCCTCTCAGCCAAAGAGAAGGCCACTTTGGGGGTCAGGAGGGGAGAGAAAGGGCCCTAGAAAATGGTTGAGAGGCACTGACACAGAATTAAGAGCTGTTGGGGAGGTGTGTTCAAGACTGCAGAGACAGGCAGAGTCTGGGCCTGAGGAAGTCCCATTAGATTTGGGTTTGAAGAGGACTTGGGGAAGGTTGGAAGCCAGAGAGGGCTGCAGCAATGGTGGCCAGCAGAGCCTGATTTCAGAGCTCTGGACATTCAGAAGCCGTTGAACTGCTGTAAACCCCAGGATGTTACAGATGACCTGGTGACACCATAGGGTGGGGTTCCAAAGTGATCCCAGATAGCACAGGAGCCACCTGACTACAATGAGAAGACAGGTAAGAATGGCAACCAGGCCTCCTGGCTCAGAGACTCAGAAATGAGGATGCCTTTGAGCAGAAGGTGACTCTCAAGCTAGACAGCCCTTCTAGATCAAACGATCAAGTCATTTTACAAATAGGGAAACTGAGACCAGAGGGTAAGCCTTAGCAAACTTGATGGCAGCCTCACCACCCACCAAGATCAGAGACCCTGGGCAGGGCCTCTGGTCACCAGGGGCCTGAACTAAGCCCACTGAAGCCGACTGAGGCCTGCACCCTGATTCCTGTGTGCGTGGAGGGGCCGGCCTTGATTTTGAAACTCTCCTTCCTCTCCTGACACTGGCAGCAAAGGGCAGCCTCTGCAAAAGGTACCCATGAGGTGGGCAAAGGCAGCCATTCCCCGTGGACGGTCCTCTACCAGGAAAACTCTGGAGCTGGCTGGGCCTGCGCTCCCCATACCCCGCTACTCTCATCCCTGACTCCAATGCCCTGAGGAGCCCTGGATGCCTCCCCGCATCGCGGGACCCCCAGACACCGGCCCAGGTGCCTGGGGAGGGTGCTTCGTGCTCAGCCGGCCAGAATATAGGGGCATCTGCTGGACACCCATCCCCAAGCTGGGCTCTGCCCGGCGGTGATGGCGGGGAGCCGGGACCTCCCACCTCATCCGCACACACGGCATAGTCGGTGCCCGGGGGCCGGGGGTAGGAAGACGGGGGCGTGGACTGCGGTCTGCTAGAGGAACGCGGGTAACCCTCTGACGGCAGGACCCCGGCCCGCTCAGGCGCATGCGCACACGCTTGCGGACGTCCCCGAGGCCCAGGCCCCGCCCCCGCCGAGCAGCCCCGCCCCCGGGTCCCCGCCTTCCCCTTCCGGACTCGCAAGCGGGGGTCTGCGCAGGGCCTGGGGCGCCTCCTGCAGGTCGTGGGCGGAGCTTTCGCCAGGCCCCGCCCCTCGGCCGCCCCGCCCCGCCCCCCTCGCCGCCTGCGCCGCCGCCGCAGCGACTGCCGCCCGGGCCGCGGGGCTGCGGTGGGCGCAGCTGGGGCGCGGCTGAGGGGAGGCCAGGGGGCCGCGCCAGGCCCGAAGCCCGGGCCGGGCCGCCCCGCCCGCCCGCCTGCCCGGGATGCGGCGCTGAGGCCCAGCATGGCCGGCCCGGGCCCCACCTTCCCGCTGCACCGGCTCGTCTGGGCGAACCGGCACCGCGAACTGGAGGCCGCGCTGCACAGCCGCCAGGTGAGACCCCGCTGGGGCCCCGCTAGGTCCCCAGGTCCCTCCCCCTCGCCCCAAGACCGTGGTCTCCATCTGGAGGCCGCCCGCCCCTGCTCAGCTCCGCAGCCGCATCCCGGCCCCCCTCCCCAGACCCATCCGAAGCCCAGGTCACCTGCCCCTCGCACGTGAGCCTCTGGACCCGGCTCCCAGCGCTGGGCCTCGCCCTGCCGGTCTGCCCACCTTACAGGGCACAGTGACTCCCAATCCAGCCTCGTGGCTTGACTTCTCTCTTGCCCTGTGCTGAATGTCCCATCTCCCCCAGCACGACATTGAAGAGGAGGACCCTCGGGGGCGGACCCCCCTGGAGCTGGCCGTGTCCCTGGGGAACCTGGAGTCTGTAAGAGTCCTCCTTCGATACAATGCCAACGTGGGCAAAGAGAGCCGCCAGGGCTGGGCAGGTACTGCAGAGGGCAGAGGGGCTCCTCTTGAGGCTGGCAGTGGGGTTGGTGGGTGGGAGTGAGCAGCCAGGCGAGGGGCCATCGGGAAGGCTTCACTCAGCAGCCTGGTGCCCCCCAGTCCTGCAGGAAGCAGTCAGCACGGGAGACCCCGAGATGGTGCAGCTGGTGCTCCAGTATCGGGACTACCAGCGGGCTACACAGCGGCTGGCTGGCATTCCGGAATTGCTCAACAAACTCCGCCAGGTACAGCAGGGCACAGAGGTGTGGCCAGTAAGGGGGCTGGGGTGCCATGCCAGGATCACCACGGTCACCCATGCCAGGCCTGGCCCTGGAAGAGTACCCAGCCTGTGCAGTGTGCTTTCCCGTCACTATCGATGAGGTCTTTTTGTGTTACATGACCAGCCCAGGGTCATGCGGAAGAGGAGTCCAGTCCCACATGGATGAGATTGGGCGCTTTGGAAAGAAAGTTTTTGCCAGCATCAAGGGGTCTGTTGCCAGAAATCTCTACAGAGCTTTAGGTTTGGGCCCCCTGGAGAATACAGATTTCCTAGAGGGGGAATTTCAGGTCGACTAAGTGGATTTGGCCTGGATCCCTGGAATGCCTGGTACTGGGCACTGTCCACCCTTCTGGAAGCATGCAGAGGGGTCTGGCTGACAGAGCACACTACCTTGTACTCTCCACCTGTGGGGCAGGCCCAGAGAGGGGGTCATTGTGCCACTTTACAGATGGGGATTTAGACCCAGAGGGGAAAAAAAGCTCCCCAGTGGGCTGGTGGCCAGGTTGACACTTGTCCTCAAGCCTCCAAATGATTATAGCCTCATTAAGCACGGAGCATAACCATTTAGGGTCCCCATGGCCCACCTCTCCTGGACAGGGTTTGGTTGGGGTGGGGGCGTAGTTGGGCCATAACAGTGCACTGAGACTTGCTGAAGGGCTGGGCCCCCAGGGAGTGGCTGTGGACAAGGAGCTCCCACATCCACCAGCCCCCACCAGGCAGGGCCCTGACAGGCAACTCCGATCTCTCTCAGGCCCCTGATTTCTACGTGGAAATGAAGTGGGAGTTCACCAGCTGGGGTGAGTGGGGACTGCTCAGTTCCCAGGGGCTTGGGGTGGGGTCTTTGGGGAAGATCCCTGTGACCTCAGCACCCCCTGCAGTGCCCCTCGTGTCCAAGATGTGCCCGAGCGATGTGTACCGTGTGTGGAAGCAGGGTGAGAACCTGCGGGTGGACACCAGTCTCCTGGGTTTTGAGCACATGTCCTGGCAGCGCGGCCGGAGGAGCTTCATCTTCAAGGGCCAGGGTGAGCTCTGGGGGCATTCCCTGGGACCTGAGGCATGCTAGAGCCCTCAGATTCTCCAGGGGCTTTTTTTTTTTTTTTTTTTTTTTAAGATGACCGGTAAGGGGATCTTAACCCTTGACTTGGTGTTGTCAGCACCACGCTCAGCCAGTGAGCGAACCAGCCATCCGTATATGGGATCCGAACCCGGGGCCTTGGTGTTATCAGCACCGCACTCTCCCGAGTGAGCCACGGGCCGGCCCCCCTCCAGTAGCTTTTTAGGATGATGCTGTCCTTTTCACTTTCTGGATGTGGAGACTGAGGCTGGGGGTGGAGGGGAATCCAGGGGCTGAGGCTGTACCCACTTAGTAGCAGGTGACTGAGGGTACCACAATGACCTTCTCCCTGCTGGCTGGGGGCCTGGCACTGATTTGTTTCCCCTGCCGGCCGGCAGAGGCAGGGGCCCTGGTGATGGAAGTGGACCACGACCGGCAGGTGGTACACACAGAGACACTGGGGATCACTCTGCATGAGCCAGAAGCCCTGCTGGCTGCCATGAGACCAAGCGAGGAACATGTGGCCAGTCGCCTCACCTCTCCGATCGTCTCCACCCACCTGGACACTCGCAATGTGGCCTTCGAGAGGTCAGTCAGGGCCTGGCACACTGTGGGGGTAGCAGGAGCCACTATTTATGAGGGCAGGGCTGTCCTTGAGGTCCAGAGGCTGGCTCTGGCCTGGGAGGTCAGAGGCTGCTCAGATTGGGGGGGAGGGGCACACACATGTCTATACTGGCAGCTGGCTTCCCAGGGAGGGGGCTAGGTCAGCATGTTCCCACTTCCTTGACTTCTGACCTCACATATTTTCCCATAAAAACAAGGATTTAGGCTGTAATTCAAGACAGCTGTTTGCACTAATGTTGGCTTCTTGTTAGCATGGCTGTGTTTGGGGCACAGTCCTTTGTGGGTAGCTTAGGAACCTGACCCTTCTGGCAAGAGTGTTATTTGACAACATATGCCTCCAGTTGCAATAGCAGATTTGGGGAATACTTTTTTAAAAAAACAGCTTGGGACTGGCCGGTTAACTCACTCGGAAGAGGGTGGTGCTGATAACACCAAGGTCGAGGGTTTGGATCCCCATACCGGCCAGCCACCAAAAATTAAATAAGAAAACAGCTTTATTAAGATATAATTTTATGTATCATACAGTTCACTCATTTGAAGTGTACAATTCAATAGTTTTTAGCGTATTCACAGATTTGTTCACTATAATAGATTTTAGAACATTTCATCAGCTCAACAAGAAACCCCATACTCTTTAGCTGCCACCCCCCATCCACCATGCCTGCATCCCCTCCCACAGCCCTAAATAACCTCCAGTCTACTTTCTGTCTCTATAGATTTCCCTATTCTGTACTTTCATATGAATGGAATTTTATAATATGTTGCCTTTGTGTCTGGCTGCTTTCACTTAATAGAAAGTTTTCAAAGTTCATCCAAGTTCTAGCATATACCACGTCATTCCTTTTGATGGCAGATTCCATTGTGTGAATATGCTACATTTTGTTTATTCATTGGTCCATTGGTAGACATTTGGATTGTTTCCACCATTTGGCTGTTGTAAATAATGTGGTTATCAATATTCATAGACAAGTGTTTGTGTGGACATATGTTTTAATTTCTCTTGGGTACATACCTAGCAGTGTAATTGCTGGGTTATGTGGTGACTTGGTGTTTCATTATTTGAGGAATTGCCAGACTGTTTACCAAAGGGGCTGTACTGTACTGTTTTTCATCCCCACCAGCAGTATATGAGGCTCCAACTTCTCCACATCCTCACCAACACTTGTGATTCTTCATTCATTCATTCACTCATTCATTTGTGGATTATGACGATCCTAGTGAAGTGGTATCTCATTGTGGTTTTGATTTGCATTTTTTTTTTTTTTTTTTTAAAAGATGACCGGTAAGGGGATCTTAACCCTTGGCTTGGTGTTGTCAGCACCACTCTCAGCTAGTGAGCCAACCGGCCATCCCTATATAGGATCCAAACCCATGGCCTTGGTGTTATCAGCACCACACTCTCCCGAGTGAGCCACGGGCCGGCCCTATTTGTATATCTTCTTTGGAAAATTTTCTATTCCGATCCTTTACCCATTTTTTTAAATTAGGTTATCTTTTTGTTATTGAGTTGTAAGTGTTCTTTATAAATTCTAGATATAAGTTCCTTATCAGATATATGATTTGCAAACATTTCCTACATTTCTGTGGCTTGTCATTTCACTTTCTTGATTTTCACTTTCTTGTCCTTTGAAGCACAAAAGTTTTAACTTTGATGATGTACAGTTTATCTACTGTTTTTCTTTTGTTGTTTGCTATTTGGGTGTCATATCTAATTGCCAAATCTAAGGCAATGAAGATTTTCTTCTGTCTTCTAGAAGTTTTATAGTTTTAGCTCCTACATGTAGGTATTTGAGCTATTTTGAGTTAATATTTGTGGATAGTGGAAGGTAAGGATCCAACTTCATTTTTTGGCATGCAACTATCTAGTTGTCCCAGCCCCATTTATTAAAAATACTCTGCTTTTACTATCGAATGATCTTTTTTTTTTTTTTTTTGCTTTTTTACTAAGAGTTTATAATATAAACCTACTAAAGAAAAACACCTTCAAAGATCTTAGAGAGAACACTTTTTTTTTCATACTGTACTCCATCTGTATGGCAAATGTTTGGTTTTTTTTAAAATTAATTAATTAATTAATTAAAAATATTCATGAGATACAAAGCTGATTGTTCCCCTTCTTGCCCATGATGTGGGGGCCAAATTCATATTGGGGACATACCCATTACCAGAAATTGCTTTTGTACCCTTCGTCCCCTTCCAATTATCCCCCAACCTCCCTCCCCCTCCCCTACTATTGAATGGTCTTGACACCCTTGTCAAAAATCAGTGGACCATAGATGTGTGGGTTTGTTTCTGGACTCTCCATCCTATTCCTTGGATCTGTAACTCTATCTTTGTGCCAGTACTACACTGTCTTAACATTGTTGCTTTGTGGTAAATTTTGAAGTCAGAAAGTGTGAGTCTTCCTCCTTTGTTCTTTTTCAGGATTATTTTGGGTATTCTGGGTCAGTTATATTTCATATGAATTCTAGATTCAGCTTGTCAATTTCTACAAAGAAGTCAGATGGGGAGCTGGCCAGTTAGCTCAGCTGGTTAGAGTGCTGGTGTTATAACTCCAAGGTCAAGAGTTCATATCCCCTTACTGGCTGGCCACCAAAAAAAAAAAAAGTCTGATGGGATTCTGATAGGGATTGCGCTGAATCTGTAAATCTGTTTTGGGAGTATTGACATCTTACCAATGTTAAGCCTTCCAATCAATGAACATAGGATGTTTTTCCATTTATTTAGATCTTTTAAAATTTCTTTCAACAATGTTTTGTAGTTTTCAGAGCATAAGTTTTACATTTTGTGAAATTATTCTTAAGTGTTTTATTCTTTTTGATGCTATTATGAATCATATAGTTCTCTTAATTTAATTTTTTTGATTTTTTCACTGCAAATGTATAAAAATACAATTGATTTTTATATTGATCATGTACCCTGTAACATTCCTGAAGTTGTTTATTAGTTTGACTAGATTTTTATTGAATTCCTAGGATTTTTTAATATATAAGATCATGTCATCCATAAATACAGTTTTACTTCTTTTCTTATCTAAAGGCCTTTTTTTTTCTTTTTCTTTCCTAATTGCTCTGGCTGGAACCTCCTGTACAATGTTGAATCAAAGTATGGAGAGCAGACATCCTTGTCTTGTTCCTGATTTTAGGGGAAAAGCATTCAGTCTCACCATTGAGTACGATGTTAGTTGTGGGTTTTTGGTAGACAACCCTTATCAGATTGAGGAAGTTCTTTTCTATTCCTAGTTTGTTGAGTGTTTTTGTCATGAAAGGGTGTTGGATTTTGTGAAGTGCTTTTTCTGCGTCTATTGATATGATCAGTGATTTTTTAAAAATTCTATTGATATGATGTATTACATCAATTGATTTTTGGATATTGAACCAACCTTGCATTCATGAGATAAATTCTATTTGGTCATGGTGTATAATTATTTTCATATATTGCTGGATTGGGTTGCTAGTATTTTGTTGAGGATTTTCTGTCTATATTCCTAAGAGATATTGGTGTGTAGTTTTCTCTTCTTGTGATGTCTTCGTCTGGTTTTGGTATCTGGGTGATGCCTCAGAATAAGTTGGGAGGTGTCACTTCACCTATTTTTTTGCAAGAGTTTGTGAATAATTGGCATTAATTTTTCTTTAAATGATTGGTAGGATTCAGTCGTGAAGCCATCGGGGCCTGGGTTTTTCTTTGTGGGTAGTTTTTAAAATTATTATTACCAATCAATCTCTTCATTTGTTATAGGTCTATTCAGATTATCTATAAGTTAGTTTTGTTAGTTTGTGACTCACTAAGAATTTGTCCTTTTTGTCTGAATTATCAAAATTTTTGGAGTATAGTTATTCATCATATTCCTTTATAATCCTTTTTTATTTCTGTAAGGTCAGTAGTAATTCCCCCTCTTTCATTTCTGATGTTAGTAATTTGAGTCTTCTCTCTCTCTCTCTCTTTTTTTTCTTGGTCAGTCTAGCTAAAGGTCTTTCAATTTTGTTGATCTTTTCAAAGAACCAGCTTTTGTTTTCGTTGATGTTCTCTATTGTTTTTCTATTCTCTATTTCATTAACTTTCACTCTGATATTTATTCTTTCTTTCTTTTTTGTTTTTTTTTTTTCTGCTTGCTGTGGGTTGTTTACTCTTCTTTTTCCAGTGTCTTATTGTGAAAGTTTAGGTTATTGATTTGAGATCTTTCTTCTTTCTTAATCTAGGCATTTACAGCTATAAATTTTCCTCTAAGCATGGCTTTAGCCATGTCATATAAGTTTTGTTATGTTGTGTTTTCACTTCCATTCATCTCAAAGTATTTTCTTTTCCTTTTTTTTAAAAAAGATGACCGGTAAGTGGATCTTAACCCTTGACTTGGTGTTATCAGCACCATGCTCTCCCAAGTGAGCCACAGGCTGGCCCTCAAAGTATTTTCTGATTTCCTTTTTGATTTATTCTTTGAGCCATTGGTTATTTAGGAGTGTATTGTTTACTTTCCACCTGTTTATGAATTTCCAACATTTTTTTGTTATTGATTTCCAATTTCAGTCCATTGTGGTTGGAAAAATACTTTGTATGACTTCTATCCTTTCAAATTCATTGGAGATTCTTTTATGACCCATCATATTTTCTATCCTGAAGAACGTTCCATGTGCATTTGAGAAGAATGTGTATTCTGTTATTGTTGGGTGGAGTGTTCTAAGAATGTCTGTAATGTCTAGTTAGTTTACTGTGTTGTTCATGTCTTCAATTTCTTTGCTGATCTTCTACTTGTTCTATCCATTATTGAAAGTGGGGTATTGAAGTCTCTAACTATTATTGTTGAATCAGACATACTTTTATTTTTAATGTTTTATTATGGAAAATTTCAAACATATATGAAAGAAGAGATAATGTACTTACTCATTACCCAGCTTCAATATTTATGAACATTTTTACCAATATTATTAACTCTATCTTTCCCTGCCTTTTTTTATTTTCCTGGAGTATTTGAAAGCACATCCCAGATGTCATATCACTTCAACAGTAAATGCTTCTGCAAATGACTCTAACAGATAAGGTTGTTTTTTAATCCAGTCCTGGAACTATTATCACACCCAACAAAATTAATTATAATTCCTCAGTATCTTCTAGTCCCCAGTCCTTGTTAAAATGTCCCCAGCTGTCCAGGCACCCTTTTCAAGGCCCATTCATATTTCACAGTGGGGAGGGATCCTGGGAGTTGGGCAGCCAGGGCAGGCTAATTTGGAGGGGGGGTTGGAAGGAAAGGGTGTGGAGGGTGCAAGTCCTCACAAGCTCCTATTTGGTCTGTTTCAGGAACAAATGTGGTATCTGGGGATGGCGGTCTGAGAAGATGGAAACTGTTAGCGGCTACGAAGCCAAGGCAGGAGAGGCTAGTGGTGGAGGGCTGGGGGTAGGAAATGAGGCCCAGGAACTCAGCTCCTTCTCCACATCCACTCCAGAGTGTGGAGGGAGGGAGAGCTGGAGTAGCCCTTGGGCTCTGGAAACCCTGTGCAGTCAAGAGAACACAATGGGGTCCATGTACCCAACCCCTGCTGAGTGTATAGGGATCACCCACAGCACGGGCCCCCACCCATGGTACCAAGATCAAACAAGGAGCATTTTCCTCTTAACCCTGGGGCTACATCCCCTCATTGGTGACTCTCCGGGGCTCAGACCCTGCCACATCCTCCATTGTGGAGGGTGAGATCTTGTCTATCTCTAGCGATAGGAAGACTTGGGTCCTGAGCTGGTGAGGCTGAGTGTGGGGAGCAGGCTCTGAGCCCCCAGCTCCCCATGTCCCCCCTGCTCCCCAGGTGTACAGTGCCACCAACGTGGAACTGGTGACACGCACACGAACGGAGCACCTCTCTGATCAGGACAAGTCAAGGAGCAAAGGTAAACCCAGGTGCGCCTGCCTGCTGCCTGGTCACACTGCATGGTGGGGGTCACCCTGGGGTCGGGGGCCAGAGTATCCCAGGACAAGGTGGGAGGCCTCCCCTTTCCTATCTGCTCTCTCCCACCTGACAGGAGGCTCCCAGGCTGGAGGGTGGGTGGGGGCAGTCTGGGGACAGTAGTACAAAGTCCCCTCATGGGCTCCTACCCCTTGTCTTTAGGGGGGAAGACTCCATTCCAGTCCTTCCTGGGGATGGCCCAGCAACACTCCTCTCACAATGGGGTGAGCCAGGGCTGGGGGTGGAGGGCTGGGCCAGGAGGGGCCAGTGTGCCATCCTGAGTGCTAAGTGCTGTCCTGGGGCCCACCCCAGGCTCCTGTGCAGCAGGCAGCCAGCCCCACCAACCCCACAGCTATTTCACCCGATGAGTACTTCGACCCAAACTTCAGCCTGGAGTCACGAAACATTGGCCGCCCCATCGAGATGTCCAGCAAAGTACAGAGGTGAGGTCTGGGAGCTGGCTGTGGACTTCCCTCAGAAATGGGAACCCTGCCTGGACCCTTGCAGACTGCTGTCACACACGGGGCCCATCATAGTGAGGGACCTGCTCACCCAGCTGGCTTCTCTCTGGACCATGCTCCTTGAGTGCAGGAACCATGTCTGTCTTATCCATGGTCTTCAGCACCCAGCACAGGGCTTGGCCCAGAGAACTGGCCATGCTTCTTTGATGAATGAATGAATGTGTGGCACCACCCACCTATGGTTTTCTATACAATATGATGAGCACCTGCTGGGGACCAGCACATGATGGAGTCGGAAGGGCCCATGGAAGGGGCCTGGGGCTCTGCTGCTGGGCCCAAGGAAATGTCTTCCCCTCCCCAAGTCTAGTTTCTTCTTCAGTGGAATGAGAACACTTACACTTGTCGGCCCACCTGCCTCATGAGGGTGTGATGAGCAGGTGTAAGTGGTGACAATGGACACATAGGGCTTTCAGCAGGCCCAGCACCCCCCAGCTACCTCGCGTGGATCCTGTGAGCCACCCGTGATGGAGCTGGGATTCGTGCCCCAGCAGTCTTGACCCTTGGGCTGTGCGGACATAAAAGTATGGCTGAGTGTGAGGCGCTGGCCAGCTCTGGCCTGAGGAAGAGGCTGTGGATGAGGCCCAGAGGGGAGCCCACAGCCTGGCCCTGCCCCCTTCTTCCAGACCAGATGAGCTGGCACAAGACCATCATGAGCCCCAGTGTGGGCCCAGGGTGTGGGGGCAGCTCGGGCCAGGGGGCCACTACACAACTCCTGGAAGAGGCAGGTAGGGGCATGTGAGCGGAGAGCAGGGCACCCCAGACCCCTGGAAGGTGCGAGCGAAGGCAGGGCTCAGAGGGGGCAGCCTGAGCGGAAGCGCCGCCCGAGGTTCCTGACCCACATGCGTGGTCGGCTGGGCAGGTTCAAGGCCACACTGTGGCTCAGTGAGGAGCACCCGCTCTCCCTGGGTGACCAAGTGACACCCATCATTGACCTGATGGCCATCAGCAACGCCCACTTTGCCAAGCTGCGTGACTTCATCACCCTCCGCCTCCCTCCCGGCTTCCCGGTCAAGATTGGTGAGCGGGTGGGCTCGGGGTAGCGGGGGGCCGCTCCTGCAGAGCAGGGTGGGTGCGGGGCCAGGGGTCAGGTGCAGGTGGGTCTCCGCAGGGCGGCTCAGGCACGGCTGTCTCCTCAGAGATTCCTCTTTTCCACGTGCTCAACGCCCGCATCACCTTCAGCAACCTGTGTGGCTGTGACGAGCCCCTGAGCTCAGTGTGGGTGCCGGCCCCCAGCTCTGCTGTCGCAGCTTCAGGTACCACCATGAGAGGAAGAGGGAGGCTGTGCAGCTCTCTGGGGCTGAGCCCTGGGGGTTGAGCATGGCCCTTCTGCCATCTGCCCAGGGGGCCCTTTCCCATGCGAGGTGGACCCCATGGTGTTTGAGGTGCCCAAGGGGTACAGTGTGCTGGGCACAGAGCTCAGTGAGCCCCTTCGCGACGAGGATGACGACCTGCTGCAATTCGCCATCCAGCAGAGCCTGCTTGAGGCGGGCACAGAGGCAGAGCAGGTGCGACTTAGGCAGGGGGTGGGCCCCTGGCCTCTGCAGCCACAGGGTAGAGGTGACAGCTCTGGGCTCTGGCGGCTGCAGGTGACTGTCTGGGAAGCCCTGACCAACACCCGGCCTGGTGCCCACCCTCCTCCCCAGGCCACAGTTTATGAGGAGCAGCTTCAGCTGGAGCGGTGAGGCCCTTGTAGGACCTACTGGGTCCCGCTCCTGCCCCACTCTGGCTCGAGCACCCAGCTGGCCCTGGCTTGTGGGATAGGGTTGGGGAGCAGGGAAGTGCTGGTCCCAGGACCCCATGCCCTCTCAAGGCCACCGTCCATCAGCCATGCTGCCCGCCACCAAAAGTGGCATGAGGGATAGGGAGATAATGCCCTGTCTTGTCTCTTCTCCTTGCCACCCTGTCCTTGTCTTCCAAAGCTAAGTCCCCAGCCCCTTGGCTGCCTCCCCAGCCTTAGCACTCACTGGTCTGCTCTTCCCTCTTACACCTTGCCTGGAAGGGCCCTCCAGGAAAGCCTGCGGCTGTCCACAGAGCCCAGGGGCCTGGGGTCCCCACATAGGATGCCCCCAGCCCCCCCAAGCTTTGAGGAGCAGCTTCGCCTGGCCCTGGAATTGTCATCGCGGGAGCAGGAGGAGCGGGAGCGGCGGGGGCAGCAGGAGGAGGAAGACTTACAGCGGATCCTGCAGCTGTCGCTCACGGAGCACTAAGCCACCTGCCCCTGGGAGGGCTGTCCGGGGCCACTCCCTCCACCCGCTTTTGTAATTTATTTATTTATAAACTGTCTGCTGCAGAGCTTGGGGCCTGGAGCCCTGGGGGTGGGCTTGCAGTGGAGACCAAGATGGAAATAAAGAGACGTCAGCAGCAGGCTTGCTCGGCTCAGTGGGCTGGAGGTCGGGGAGCATCATGGTCAGCGGCCTCAGACCTGAATTTGAATCCTGGCCATGGCCCCCTTAGCCTCTCTAAGCTTCAGTTTCTTCAGCTGTAAAATGAGACCACCCCCACCCCTCAGAGCTGTTGGGAGGGTGAAAGGAGCCAGCCCATGTCAGGTGCCTTCACAGAGCAGATACTCCATACGCGTCAGTTCCTTGAGCCCTGTCCCCCGCTGGAGGCCCAGGCTCCTGCCATCCCGCTTGGCCTTCGTGTAACCCGGCCCGTGCTCCTCTTGGGGAGAGGGAAAGGCTGAGCCTCCAGACCGTACTCAGGCGCAGCTGGGAAGAACCCCGCCCCCATCCCCTGCAGCCCAAGTCCAGGTTCCCTGACTCCAGCGTGTTCTGTCAGCTGCAGCTGTGAAGCAGGCTAGCCCTGCCCGCCTCACCTCCGAGGGGGAGAACCCCTCGTGAGCTTCATGAGTTATTTCTGTCCCGGTTTCTCCTGAGGCTTTGCGTGTCTTCCAGTGGTTCCTGCAGAGTGGAAGCATGAAGGCCAGCCCGCAAGGGGAAATATGTTTGGGGTGGGGGCCCCTGACTTAAGACCCACTGTGCCTGATCCTCTAAGACCTGGGTCTCCAGCCCCTGCCTCCCTGGGACACACCTCTGCTGGGTAACAGAACGCTGAGGCCCCAAACTGTTCAGGTGACCCAAATGAGGGCAAGGACGCTTCCTTGGGGAGGGAAGGAGACCGAGCCCCGGAATAAAGGCAGAGGTGGCCAGGACCTAGGGCAGCTTCTCTCCGGGTCGCGAGCTCCGCACCTGCGCCCCGCCCCGGCCCCGCCCCCGCACGGTGAGGGGCGGGACGAGGCGGGCAGACCCCGGGAGGTGGGAGGGGCGGGGCCGCGGCCGCCCGCTGCCCGCTCGGCAGGCAGCGCTGGGCGGGTGTCTGGCCCTTTAAGGGCCGTCCCTGAGGAGGTGCCAGGCCCTGGTGGCTCCGGTCTCTTCTTCCTGGTCCTACGGGGCAGGGACTGCCCGTGAGGGAGGGGGCCGTGCCCGGTGCCAGCCCAGGTGCCCCCGGCCTGCCCCCATGGCCCTGGTCACAGTGAGTCGCTCGCCCCCGGCCAGCGGCCACTCCACGCCTGTGGCGCCCGCGGTGAGTCTGGCTTTGCTGTGGTCCTGACCACGCAGTTGGCTACCGGCTGGGCCCGGGGGAGCACGTACTGCCCCCCGGCAGCCTCCCCTAGAGCCCGGGGCTGTGCGGAGGAGGGCCTCAAATCTCAGGCTGGAGGGGATTGCGGGGGGGACTCAAGGCACCCAGGAACTCGCCCCAAGGCAAGATCCGGAGCCCCGAGGGCCAGTCCAGTCCGCGGAGGCCCATATTTGGGCTGACCTTTCCCACGCCCTCAGCAGCCACCCCACCTCCTGCTTCCCTCCATACCTGGACTTGGGCTGGGGCTCCCCAGTGCTTCCGGTGGGCAGTGGACTGGGGAAGAGAGAGGACTGGCATCTGACACCTTTTCTGCCCCTGCCCCACAAAGGGAATCCCCAGAGCCCCCACCCCCACCCCCACCCCAGCAGCCCTGAGAGGAGGGAGAGGAGGAGAAGAGGGAGGAGGGTGCCCCTGCTCCCACTGGCCCCTGAAGGCTGCTCTCTCAGCAGGACCAGGCGTTCAAGCCGAGAAGCCGGCTCCAGCGAAGGTGAGCACCTTCCTGCCGACACAGATGCTTCCATCCAGTCCCCAGGCCTGCCCGCTGCCATCCCGGACTCCCGGTGTCAGCGTGGAAGGCTCACTGGAGGGCTCGCAGCCAAAGTTCACGGCTGCATATGTGGGCGATGTGACCCATGGTCTGCTGGCTGCTTTGCTTTTACCTTCCCCCAGTCAGCTGGGGCTCCTTCACATAGTACCTAGGACTTTGGCTCAGGCCTGTAGTCACAAGTCAAAGGGCAGGATGGGACGACAGAGCCTGAGGACTCCTGGGTCCCTCTCCTGAGTTAGGCAGGCAGGAAGGAAAAGGGAACGGCCTCCTCCCATCTCAGACAAGCCAGAAGAGCTGGGCCAGGGACTTGAGAGCCCCCCAGGCTGGCACTCAGTGCGCTAAGCAGCAGCAGGAACTGGCTAAAGTGCATTCTCAGGCCCCCACTGCACACCAATCAGCTCTCTGGGGATGGGGCCCAACATTGTGTTTCAACAAGCCCTCCAGTGGATTCTGATTCAGGCTGAAGTTTGAGAAGCCCTACCTACCCTAAGGGATGTGAGGGGCCATAACGATTTCTCCTCCACCCTGCCAGGCAGAGCTTCGCAGTGCTCCATGGGGCTGTCCTGGGACTGCAGGATGGAGGGGATAATGGTGATGCAGTGGAGGCCAGCCCTGAGCAGGTAGAGGAACCCCCGGGTGAGGAGCAGCCTTACGGAGACCAGGCTGACTGCGGGCAAACACCCCAGAGTCCCCAGAAACAGGAGCAGAGACAGCACCTGCATCGCATGGTGGAGCTGCTGAGGTCACAGGACGACATCCGCCTGGTGAGGGGCCTGTTCAGAGCCCAGGAGAAGTGAGAGGCCCCCATGATGGGGGATGGAGCCAGCGTGTGTGTCTGTTTGGGGAGCAGTGGTGTGAAGGCAGGGGACATCCGATGAGTGTAGGGATCACCCAAACCCGATAACTCTGCTGTTTCAGCCAGAGATGTTTTCAAAGGGTGAGGTCATGTCTGCAGCGATCCAAGGGCTGTGAAAGGACAGGGGAGGTTTGTCCCGTGTGAGCCCATGCAGCCAAATTAGGTGCAAGAGTCAGGACTCCCATGGAGGTAGGTTTCCCCTCAACCAGCAGAAGACTTTCCTGGTAATGTGAGGTGTGTGTCAACAGACCGGCGCCCAAAGAGGGTTTGCCAAGGCTGGTGTGCCAGAGGGGCCTAGGTAGAGGGTAGAAGCCTCGAACACCTATGAGGGCTGAGTACAGGTGGGAGCCTGTGGACACAGCCCGCTCTCCACGGCAAAATGTGGACAAGCTGCAGGAAGTCTTTTGTGAAGCTGAATTTGTAGCACAGGCACCGTTCTTTATTGTAAGATTGTGTCATTAATACTTCTCCGGTGATAAACATTTCTTGAATGAAATGGTAGTAATGGAAAGTAATAGGGTTTTTTTTTTTTAAATCTCTTTCCTAGGTAGAAACAAAAAATAGGTGACCTAAATCAGTCTCATTGTCACCTTTTTCCCACACACTGCCCCTTTATGAAAGATCTTTGTAAAAATTTTGTTGGACCATAAAATCTAAAAGTTGGGAACCATTGGCTTGTAACCACTGATCTTGTACCTGGGAAGAGCGGGTGGGAGTGGAGGAAGCAGGCAGGGCTGTTCTGGGCCCAGGGGTGTGTCCAGGTGGGGTGGGGGGAGCAAGGGCCTCGGACCACTGTGACTGTGGGTTTCTCTGTCCCCACCTTTCCCAGGCAGCCCAGCTGGAGGCAGCCCGGCCCCCCAGGCTCCGCTACTTGTTGGTCATTTCCACACGAGAACCTCTGAGTCAGGATGAGACAGTCCTCCTGGGGGTGGATTTCCCTGATAGCAGGTGGGAGCAGGGACAGGAAGAGAGGGGGGCGAGGAAGTGAGATGCTGGGGGACAATGGCTTTCCCTTTGTCCCCTGCCAGTTCCCCCAGCTGCACCCTGGGCCTGGTCTTGCCCCTCTGGAGTGACACTCAGGTGTACTTGGATGGAGATGGGTAAGAGGTGGCAACTGGAAAATGAGGGGGGGGGAGGGCCAGGTGGGCAGAATAACGAAGTGTGATGTATGTGAGAGCGGCTGGGCACTGGGGAACAGCAGAACTCGAAGCTGGGGGTCTGGGGCCTGAGGCTTCCTCTCAGCTCTACCTCAGATTCACTGTGATCCTGGGTAAATCACCTAACTCTCCGGGCCTCAGCCTCCATACATGGGCAGGCTCTCTGTCCCACAGCCTGGAGTTTGGTTTCACCCCCACCTGGTCTCCTGTAGGGGCTTCAGTGTGACGTCAGGTGGGCAGAGCCGAATCTTCAAGCCGATCTCCATCCAGACCATGTGGTAAGGGCTGGGGCTGCCCAGACTCGGGCCAGCCTCATCTTGGGAGATGGCTGCAGGGCCTGGGTAAGGGCAGCAGGGAGGACAGTGTGACCCAGCCTCTCCTCCTGTCCCAGGGCCACGCTCCAGGTGCTGCACCAGGCCTGTGAGGCAGCTCTCAGCAGTGGCCTTGTTCCTGGAGGCAGTGCCCTCACCTGGGCTGGCTACTACCAGGAGAGACTGAACTCTGACCAGAGCTGCCTCAATGAGTGGATGGCCATGGCTGACCTGGAGTCTCTGCGACCTTCCAGTGCTGAGCCTGGCCAGTCAGTGCAGGGAGGGGTGGGCCTGGGGGAAGGGGGCGGGCTGGAAAGGGCAGGGGTGCCACAGTGGAAGGGAAGGGGCCCCTGACGGAGCGGCTCTGCTCCCAGGTCCTCAGAACAGGAGCAGATGGAGCAGGCCATTCGGGCTGAGCTGTGGGAAGTGCTGGACTCCAGCGACCTGGAGAGCGTCACTTCCAAAGAGGTGGGCAGGTGGCCAAGGGGCTGGGGACTGCCCAGCTGGGGCCACGAGCTTGCCTCTCCTTGGAACCCTTCCTTCCCCCTCGCTTTCCTCCCGTCCTGAGCCCCTGTGATGTCTTGGCCTCAGCCCCATGTCTGGCCTCAGCTCCACTGTCTAGATGGGAGAGGGTACTCAGAGGCCCAGAGGGAGGGTTGGAGGATCAGGAAGCTGGAGAGCCAACCCCAGCCTCTCCTCCCTTTGGGCTCTGTCCACAGATCCGTCAGGCCCTGGAGCTGCGCCTGGGACACCCCCTCCAGCAGTACCGTGACTTCATTGACAACCAGATGCTGCTGCTCATGGCCCAGCAAGACCGGGCCTCCCGCATCTTCCCCCACCTCTACTTGGTGAGCTGCAGGCTGGTGGGTGGGGTGAGGACCACTGTGGCTGGAGGGAAGGGAGAACCATGCTGCTCTTCTCTCTCTGCAGGGCTCAGAGTGGAACGCGGCCAACCTGGAGGAGCTGCAGAGAAACAGGTAGGGGTCATGAGCCTGTCAGGACTACCCACCCTCTTCCCCTTCTTCTCTTGGCTTCCCCAAAAGGGGAAGCCTGGCCAGCCTCTGCTTCCAACTCCCCCTTGGGCTGTGCCGTTGTGTGGGACAGACAGCAGCCTCGCTGCCCTGCTGGCCAGCCCAGGCCTGCTCTCTTACCCTCCCTGCACTGTAAAGCAAGTGCAGAAACAGGGCCTCAACCACTCCGAGATGTGGGCAGCAGCATGTGTTGCTGTGCCTGCCTTTTACTAGTAGAAGTCTCCTCTCTGCCTGCTCATGTCTCAGGGGAGAAGGAACTACCCTTCTCCTGGTGGAGACCTGGCTGCCTGCTCTGATAGAAACCTGTCATCTGTCCACCACGGGCTTCTGGGAGACCTGCGATAGCCCTGCTCCCCCACTGATACAGATCCACCCCATCTCAGCTTAGCTCCAAAGCTGTTCTTCAAGAGTAATAGAAGGGTTAGTGTTGCAGTTGGCCTCAGCTATCTGGACTAGATGGGGAAACTCAAGCCCAGCCGGGTAAGATGATTTGCTCAAGGTCACAGTCATGTGACAACTGGTTTAGTTCTCCCTCTATCACTGCTGCCTCCACCTGACTCGGAACTAAGAACTAAACAGAAAGGCCCAGGGTGTGCTGGGTCTGATGGCCAAAGAGCCTGGTGTCCCTGCCCATATCAGCCTGGCCTTGGGCCCTCTCGTACAGGGTCAGCCACATCTTGAACATGGCCCGGGAGATTGACAACTTCTACCCTGAGCGCTTCACCTACCACAACGTGCGCCTCTGGGATGAGGAGTCCGCCCAGCTGCTGCCCCACTGGAAGGAGACGCACCACTTCATTGAGGCGGCGAGGTCAGGCTCCTCCTGGCTCCCGCTGCCCACCCTTCAAGCTGTCGCCAGTGCCCTCTTCCTGCCTGCCCTGCTATCAGCTCTGTTACCTTTTCTGGCCCCCAGTGTCCTTACTTCCTCCCTCTGCTCTCCCTTTACCTGCCCTTCCCCCGCTGTGCTGCAAGGCCCCTCACAGAGGGGGTGGGGGGAGCTAACCATGTTCCACCTCCCAGAGCACAGGGCACCCGGGTGCTAGTCCACTGCAAGATGGGCGTCAGCCGCTCGGCGGCCACGGTGCTGGCCTACGCCATGAAGCAGTATGGCTGGAGCCTGGAGCAGGCCCTGCACCACGTGCAAGAGCACCGGCCCATCGCCCGCCCCAATCCCGGCTTCCTGCGCCAGCTGCAAACCTACCAGGGCATCCTGACTGCCAGGTATGGAGCAGGGCAGCAAGCAGCAGGGGGTGAATGTACGTGTGTGCTGGGGGTGGCTGCTGGGTCGATCAAAGCTGACTCAGGCCAACTCCTCACAGCCGGCAGAGCCATGTCTGGGAGCAGAAAGTGGGTGGGGTCTCTCCAGAGGAGCCCCTGGCCCCCGAAGTCTCCACACCATTCCCAGCTCTTCCACCTGAACCGGGGGGCAGTGGGGAGGTGAAGGTTATCGGCTTGGAGGAGACCCAGGCAGTCCCAAAAGAAGAGCCTGGGCCAAGGCCCCGTATCAACCTCCGAGGGGTCATGAAGTCCATCAGTCTCCTGGAGCCCTCCTCGGAGCTGGAGAACACCTCAGGGGCCGGTGACCTGCCAGAGGTGAGGCTAGGGGAGCTCAGTCTGCAGTGGCAGGGGAGCATGAAGAGGAGGGAGGATGGAGAAAGACCAGGACTGGCTCAGCTTTAGGCCCTGAGCAGGGGGACCTGGACCCACACTGGGATCCTCATCCAGGGTCTCCTGAGACGTCAGGACGCTGGGGGCCTGGTCCCTGTCTTCCCCACACTGTCTGCCCAATACCTCTTAGCACCAGGCATCTTGAAATGTCCCATGAGTATACCTGAGGACAGGGACCACATCCTGGGCCCTTTCATCCTCAGAGCAGCCAAGAAGACCCAGTGAGGGCAGGTGAGGGCTCTGAAGGCATAGTCTGGAAAACTGGAGAGCAGTCACAGGATTAGGGGCAAAAGGCATCACCTGTTCTGAGGGCTCCTTGATAAGCCAGCCCCAGAACGCAGGCAAGTTTCCATGTGACCAAGGGACTAGCTTCCTAAGGGGCAGGACTGGAATGAGCGTCCTTCCCAGGCCACAAGCTCCACAGCCAACTGCGGACCCTGGAGACGATTCCTACCCGAGATGGGGGTGGGTAAGATGATCTCTGAGGCTCCTCTCAAATCTGAGGCGCAACAGTCAAGGGTGAGGGAGGACAGGGGTCTTGGCACCCACACCCCCTGACTGAGTACTGACTGAGCAAGCACCCTCTCTGCTAAGTTCTGTGGGCACGAGTCTAAGACCTAAAGCTGGTCCTTGCATTAGGAAGCCAGGCCCCACATGCACCTCGAGGCCAGATGGCTGACCCAAGGAAGGAAAGTCTATTGAGGATGGGAACATTTGGGAGAGGCTTTCTGGAGGAGGCATTGGGTGTGAAGGATGGGGAAGCATGGAGGGCTGATGGATGGGCAGGCATTGCCAGAGGCAGGGTGTCTTCACCCCTCACCAGCACATGCATCCACACGCCCCATTCCAGGTCTGGCAGCGGAAGGTGTTTCCTCCGTGACTCATAGGCTGACTACAAAGGCAGAGGGTCAAGAGGAGGAGCGGAGGGCCAGTGAGGTCTAGGTCTACAGGCAGGGGCAGGCGCAGGGGGGCTGAAGGGCTTCTTGGGGCCAGAGGACACTACAGGCAGGTAAGGGTCAAGGAGCAGGGGCAGTAAGGCTGCTGTCTTCTGTCCTAGGAAAGTGAGGACCACAAACGGCCGTTTTTCTGTTCACATTCAGCAGACATTCTGCACCTACCTTTCTGCAGGCTCTGTACTTGATGCCCCGGCCTGGGAATCCTGCCCCATGCTGTTCTTCCTTGTACTTTCACCCATCCAGGTTTTCTCTTCCCATGAGTCTTCAGACGAAGAGCCTCAGCAGCCCTTCCCTCAGCTCCCAAGGGCCAAGCTCCGCAAGGGGCCTTGGCCTGCCCTGAAATCCCGCCAGTCTGTAGTTGCCCTCCAGAGCGCCGCCCTCGTGGCCAGCCGGACCCGGGCCTTCCAGGAGCAGGGCCGGGGGGAGGCTGGCACTTCCTCCACCCCCAGGCTTCGGAAGATGGTGAGGCAGGCCAGTGTGGATGACAGTGGAGAGGAGGGTGAAGCCTGAGCCCCACACATGCCCATGTCCCCCTAGACACTAAATAGAGGCTAATGATCCACAGCTCCTCAGACAACACCCCTCACGCTTGTTGGCCTGTATACACCTCTCTTAGCTCTTCCCCTGGAGTACCCAGACCCCTGTCTCTTCAGCCTCACCTCCTACAGCCTTAAGTCTCAGACCCATGTCCACCTGTCCAAGGGCTCAAGACTGTCTGCATAATTGGGGATTTGGTAGAAAGACCGAAGGTGCCTTTGGGGGGAATAACACCCTACTTTCATTCTCAACCCTTGCCCTGAAAGACTCACTTGCAGCCACGGAAAACAGCTTCCCACTGCTGAAAGGTCCATGCCTCCCCCTCCTGTCTGTCCCATCCCTGCTCCTCCGGCTCTCCCCCTTTTCATTCCTGGAGCCAGCAGGGCCAGAGAACCAGTGGGCCCCAAAGGCAAGACGAGCCTCAGTTCCCAGCCCCAGGAGGCTCCAAGGGGGCTGGCAGATCGCCTCCCTCACACACCTCACACCTGGCCTGAGTCTTTTCCTGCTGCCCTGGTCCTCCCACGGCACTGCACTTGGTCACGGGCACTGGGCCAAAGAGTCTTCTTTTTGAACTTCACGGCCTATGGCCGATTTTTCATTGTCTTAATAGTATCTGGCTTTGTACTGAGAAATACACGTTTTCATATTGTTATTTGCAGTTTTATGATAATGCCATCTTTCAATCAGATCCTTCTGTTTACACAAGGAGTTTGGCCTCCCTTCACTCCTTACAGTTCTGTCACAATTCCCGGGTGGCTCGTGACAGACCTGTTTGGGGGAGTGGTGTATTTGGGGTGGAGTGGGAGGAAGAATGGGGAAGAGAAAGGAGGCGGCCAGTGCTATCTCCCTCATCTCCTAGGGCAGGGCCTGGGTAAGTGGCGGCTGCCCATGCCCCTCAGGCGGGTTGGTGGTGGGAAACAAGTCTACACTGGGCAGCAGGCATTTGGCTCTGTTGGCACAGCTGAAGGGAATTACCCATGAGGTCGTGGAAGCTGCTGCCGCCTATCTGGACAAGACTAAGCCTGTTCCAACAGCTAAGATTCCTTCTGGACACTTGATGCTAGTTCTCAAGCACGTTTTGGGTCCCAAGAATATCTTCCTCCTGCTATAAAACATGAGAGACTGATTTTCCAAGCCAGCCCATTGCTGCCAGGGAAGAACCCTCAACGACTCTTTCCCTCCTGCCTAGGGGTTCCTTCTGCTTAATTTTAGTGTTCAGGAAGAGTTGGTGGTTCCATCTTTGTTGCTTCTATCCCCTCTTCACAAGACCATACTCTCTGCCCTACGACACACTATACTGGCTTTGGGGGAAGGGGGCAGTGCTCAACTCCTTCCCTCAAAGTAGGTCTCAGAGGTAGGAGCTGGCACCAAATGTTCTCAGTGACTGAGATCTCCCGCCCAGTTTTAAGAACGAATCTCTCACCCAGACCCTGGTGAGACTCCCAGCACAAACCCTAAAATGCCAAGACTTGGATTCTAGCCCTGGCTTCACCACTTACATGTTACTTCACCTTGATTCTCTGTTTCTTTATGTAAAACAAAGGGATTACACCAGGAAATCCCTAAACACCCCTCTTACTTTTTTTTTTTTTTTTTTTTTTAAAAGATGACCGGTAAGGGGATCTTAATCCTTGACTTGGTGTTGTCAGCACCACGCTCACCCAGTGAGCTAACCGGCCATCCCTATATGGGATCCGAACCCATGGCCTTGGCGTTATCAGAACCACACTCACCCGAGTGAGCCACGGGCCGGCCCACCCCTCTTACTTTGATACTTAAAAAAAAAAAAAAAAAAAAAAATACATGTCATCTATATATATAGCTAGAATTCAACCTCTAAGTGCTGTCCAGAAGAGGAATCACTTGCACCTGTCTGGGTGGCATGCCTAGGGTCTCAGGATGGGGTTCAGGGAAGCTAGTTCTGATTCCTGATCCATCCTGCTGAGCAAACACTGGGGGCTACCTGACATCCTGCGGCCAACCAGGAGTCCCACCCAGACCGCCCTTTCAGCAGTCATAGGCTGGGGCTGCAGGTGGGTGGAGGTGACAGTGTCAGGAGGAAGCCAAGGCCAGGCCCTGCCCTCCTGCAGTCTGTGCAGCTCAGAAGGCAGGGTCCAATCATGAACTGAGGGCTGTGGGTCCGACTAGAATCCATGAGGACTCTAAGAAGTAAGAATTCGGCAAGCAGGGAAACAAAAGACTGGAGAAGAAACTATTAGCATCAATAATACAAATGATTAAGAACCATATGTATACACAAAGCTCATGCAAATATGATAAAGGGGCAACAAATAGTAAAGAAGGATATAAAATGAAAAGTAAATCTTCCCTCCCTGTCCTCCAGTCTTCACTTTCATTCTTCACAGGCAATGACTTACCGGCTTCTTCAGAGTCCCTCCAAAGACACTCCATGCTTTATATAATCAAATATATTGGTACATGTATTCTTTTCATTAACATACTATTCTGCACTTTGAAAATATTTTCATGTCATGAAGAGTTCCACATATCGGTATAAAGATTTGCCTCATTTTAAAAATAACCACACATATTCCACTTTATGGAATCCATCATTTATTTAAGTGGTCATTTATTGATGAACATTTAAGTTGTTTACAGGTTTCTTTTTCCTTATTCCAGGTAATGCCTCATTAAGTACGTTTGAATATACTTTCCTATGCACACATGGCCACTAAATCTGTTGGACGTATTTCTAGAATTGCTGAAGCAAAGGCTATGTGCAATTTTAATTTTGATAGGCATCGCCTGATCTTCCAAGAAGTTGCACCAATTTATAGTGAATGAGAACGTCTGTCTACGTCCTTAAAGGGCTGTCCAGCTGACACATTAATATCACCTGGCAACACCCCCAGAGGAAAAAGGGGCAAGCATTATAATTACCACCGTTTTTAGAAATGAGGAAATCGAGGCTCAGAGAAGTAACTACTGAGTCTGCACAGAGCCTGAATAGTTCCTAGGCTTCTAAATTCCTCAGTCCAGGAGCCTAACTCGGGAATGGAGAGGATGGTTCCTAGGCAGTCAACTCCCTGCTTCCACAGCCCAGCAGGGCTTGGAACCCCCTGCAGAGGGCCAGGATGACCCCGCTCCGGAGCCCCCTCGGCTCCCACCTGATACAGGAGCCTCTCAGCAGCGGGCGCGGCCGCCCAGCCCCGACCCCAACACTTTCTGCGACGAGGAGCTCGCGTCCCTCGGGCAGCCGGTCCCCCTTGGGCCAGCCGGAACGTTCTCCCTCCGTCGAGCCCCGCTCGGCCCGGGCTAGGGCGGGGTCTCGGACGTGGCCACTCCTCTGCCCCGAGCCAGGGCAGCCCCCCGTTAGGCCAAGTTTTCAAACGGCGAAATCAAACCGCGCCTCCTTCTCTTCACCCCGCCTTCCAGACGCCTCAGAGCCGCGGCTACCCACAGAAACGACAGTTCGGGCCTCCGCGGCCTCTCCTACATCGGCAGCGCCGGGGGCCGGGAGACGAGACTCGCCTGAGTCGACCACGACGCTCGGGCGCCATCTTGCGTCAGCTTCCCTGGCCTCCAGCTGAGAATCCGGAAACCACATTTCCCAGCGTGCCTAGCGTTCCTGCGCAGGCGCAAAGACTTCTTCTCGTTTCCATGGGAACCTCGCCCCTAGAGTCCTAGCGGCTTGACTCCGCGGAGCGGGAAGGTGTTGTTTCCTTCTGAGGGGCACGGGACGGGGTCTGCAGACGGCTGAAGGGGTGAAAGTATGTGGCTGGAGGGGAGGAGGCCAGGCCAACTTCGTTTCCCGGGACCAGCGCTCCCAAGTTCTGCTGGGCGTCCCGGCGTCCGCGCGCTCCTGGGGCATCGGCGTCCTGAGGCAAAGGGGTCCGGGTCGGCTCGGGTCGGCCCAGGTCGGCGAGACCAGGGTCCGGCTCTGGCCCGCGCAGGCCCATTCGTCCTGACCCAGTGCTTTGTCACCCCCAGCCGAGGGCCTACGCGCCGCCGACAGGTACTCCTGGGGCAGCCGGCAGGGATGGTTCGCGCTGCAGGTGAACGTGGAGGTAGCGTCGGGCAGGGCCAGGAGCTCGCTCGGGGCTGGACGCGGCTCTGCCTCTGATGGATTCGGGACCTGGGGCGACTCCCAGCTCCTGTGGGGTTCAGGTTCCCCGTTCTGGAAGATTCTGGTGCCCGTTGCGATTCCGTTGCAGAGCAGCCCCCGGCTCTGTGTGACCTAGAGAACAAACTCCTTTATCTCTCTCAATCCGTTTCCTTCTCTGTGACAAAACGGTTGAAGCAGATGATCCCTAAGGTCCCTTCTAGCGGTGTGTTTTACATGCAGCTGGGTTCATTGGCCGTTATTGCACACCAAGTGCAAGAAGTAGGAAAGGGAACTGGTGTGGTTTGAGCAAGACTCTCAGCTTGAAATCTGGAGTCACTATGGGCAAAGTTATTACATCTCTTGACCCCCAGTTTAGTTATTTGCAAGACTGGGAATAATGGTAGTACCACCTCAGGGTTTTGAGGATTAAGCGAGATATTGCACCTCGGTTTTGGCGGGGGTGTTGGTGGCTGGCCGGCTCGGGGAATCAGAACCTGTGACCTTGGTGTTATAAGGCTGCCCTCTAACAACTGAGCTAGCTGGCCAGCCCTTTTAACTATCACTTCTGATAATTTAAAAAACATTCTTTAGCCACTGTAAAACCTTTTCCTAACTTGTCGGGGAGGGTGGCTGGTATGACGATCCGAACCGTTTTTCCTAATTTTTGAAGTCACTTCCTTTATTTCTTGGCAAATCCATTCTCCTTTATCCAGGTTGGATGCTCAAGGCCAGTGTGTATCTCCTCTCTTCAGCTGTTGTCTGGATTATATAATTACTGTACAGCATCTAGGGAGAATGAAAGGCCCAACACCATGTAGTAGGGACAATTCTTTCGATTTTTTCATTCCTTAAGATTCACAGAGGAGCGTAGCCTTATGACACCAAGGTCATGGTTCCTATCCCCAAACCAGCCAGCCACAAAAAAAAAAAAAAAAAAAAAAAAAAGATTTGTAGAGGATGTGAGCACATACATGTTATGGTGCAAAAACATATAAATATTGAATTATATTTAAGACTGGATACACACACAATTTTAAAGAATACGTAAGCATCCTATGCTGCTTGAATTGAGTTCAAGCTTTTTGGGTTTTTTTTGTTTGTTTGTTTGTTTTTTAAAAGGTGACCGGTAAGGGGATCTTAACCCTCGACTTGGTGTTGTCAGCACCTTGCTCACCCAGTGAGCAACCGGCCGTCCCTATATGGGATCTGAACCCATGGCCTTGGTGTTATCAGCACCACACTCTCCCGAGTGAGCCACAGGCCGGCCCCTCAAGCTTTGTGTTAATGGGGAAAATCTTAACAAGGAGCTTTGAATTAGTGATAAAAATGTATTTGCTGGGCTGAGCCCGTGGCGCACTCGGTAGCGTGCTGCGCTAGCAGCGCGGCGACGCTCCCGCCGCGGCGGGTTCAGATCCTATATAAGGATGAGCGGTTCACTCCCTGGCTGAGCGCCGGTCACGGAAAAAAAAAAAAAAAAAAAAAAGTATTTGCTATTTTTTTAAGTCTGGGAACTCCCAGTACCTTCACAAAGAAGACTCCATTTTTCCAACAAACATCTTTATGGGGAAGCTGCATTCCATGAACACTTTTTTGAGCATCTGTTATGTACGTGCTACTGTGCGGGGTGCTCTGAGGGATATGAAGATGTATAAGACAATCTTTCTCCTCAAGAAACAGAGTCTAGTAGAGAAGACCAATTATGCTTACAAAACACATGTAATTCAAGTAGAAAGTGATGTGTCATAACAGAGGTGCAGGTAACTGTGCTATGAAGATTCAGAGGCAGGAGAGACCACTGCTGAGTCACTGTATAATAGGAGAATCAAGGAGGAGGCAGCATTTGAACCTCCTAAAGGATGTAGAAAATATGGATATGCCAAGAAGTAGGGAAAAGCTATTCTGGGCACCTTTTCCACAGCCTTGAGATACATGGAGAAGTGTCTGTAGCCCTGACTAGTTGGTGAGCTCCTAAAAGGCAGGGACTGTGTTTTGGTCAGTGTTTTACTCCCCCACATGGCAAAGTGGGCACGCAGTAAATATTACTGAATGAATAGAGGCTATGAGTTTCCTGCAGGGAGGAACCAAGCTGTGGTCTCTATATTACCCGGAGGCTGTTTTATTAGACGGGCATGCCCCTTTACAGCCCCTCTTGAGGGGGAGAATGTGAACAGGCAGACAATTATGGGGCAAGGGCGATATTGTTGACATATTTAGTATAGTACCAACCAGCTGAGAGCCCAACAAGTTCTCATAAACGAATAGGAGGGTTCGTGAGCCTCCTTCCCTGGAATCAAGGTGAAAAACCACAGGGGAGGAAACTGAGGCACAGGATTATGAAGCAGTCTGGATACTCCTTTGGCTCTTGTGTCCATTCTTGGCTCTTTTTCTAAGGCCCACTCCTCCCAAGGGACAGTTATCTCCCATCTGTGACCCACTTGGGAGTGGAAAACCATGTCCACCACATCAACAATTGCCAAGGCCTGCAGCTGCAAAGGAATGAAGTTGGCTTTAGCAGCACCATCTTCAGGCTGACTTTCGGGGCCCTGCTCTTCTCCAGTCCGGCCCAGGGCTGAGCCTGTGTCAGGAGCTAGTGCTGAAGTAGACCCCTCTGAGACAGGTGTCTAGTGACCTTTGGAGGGGAGAACTGCCTCAGGACCTGGGATGCAGGTGTCTCTTGAGGAGGGCACAAGTGGGAGAAGATTGAAAGGAGGATGGCTTGAGGATAGGGTACATCCTTCCAAGTCCTGTTTAACTCCTCCAAGGTCTAGATTCCCTCTAGAATCCTGTTGCCCAGAGGGTGCAGTCATCCTCAGAACGAGGAAGCTGGGGAGAGGTTAAGTGGATACAACCAGAGAGGGGATAGAGCACGACTGACTGCCTTTTTTGTCCCTAGATAGTGGATGGTGCTCGACTTCTGAGGACCACAAATGCTTCTTTTCCTGGAGCTGCACCCCGAGGTGAGCTGTTACATCATTTTTCTGTCAGCTTGTGCTCCCACATGGAGCCTTGCTTTTCCTCTTCATCCTGCCTCCCCACTTTGCTTGCTCTCCAGTGGCTACAGGTAAGTGCCGACAGAATGTGTCAGGATTCCTTTGTAGCTAAGCACCATGTGAAGCCTTAGTAACTCCAGGCCTAGCGCTTGAGAGGAGGTTGTGAGAGCTCAGTGCCTACATCAGCCTTCTTCTGGGGCATTATGAGTCCTTTACAATTTATAAAACTGTGTCACTTTCCTGTGATCTCATTTTATCTCAACAACAGCTGGAAGCTCTTGTACTATAACTTTCACTTTTCCATATGAGGGGGCTGAGTGCTTGGGTTATAAGTCAGAGAGCCAAATGATGGCACTGAGACCAGTGATCTCTCCACTGCCTCTGTTATCACTGAAGGGATGCCATCTGGCTGCTGGTGAGGCCATGGTCCTAGGCTAACCTGAAACTAGACCAAGACTCTCCTTCTTTCCCATTTCAGCCAGAATTTCCTGCCCATTTTCCTCAGTTTTCCATCCCAGCCCAGCTTATCTCTGTCATCAGACAAAGTTGATCAGAGCCTGTCATTCTCCTGCCCTTGCTAGACACTGACTTGTTCTCACAGCAGCAGGTCCTATCAGGGAGCTAGTGCTCCTCCCCTTGAGTCTGCTAGGTTTCCCCTCTCCCAGGTGGGCACCCTGGATAGCTGGGATACTTTAGGGGATTCTGCATCTGGGCTAGAGGAAGAATAGGAAAGCTGGTCTCTCACTAGGCGGGGAGGGAAGTTAGCAAAAATTTGACTGATGGGACTGGCCTGGGTGGTAATGCCACACCCCACCCCATTGGCACCCTTGGCAGCAGCTCAGTGAGCCTCAGAGGTAAAGGTGGTGAGGTGGGTGTGGCAGGGAAGGGCACAACAAGTTGTAAGCCCAGGCTAAAGCAGCATCCCACATGCTGGCCTAACTCAAGCCAGACACAGTTGTGGGAGTGGGTTCAGCTCTGGGTGAAGGAGGATGCCCTGGAGGCTCAGGGGGGGAGAGGGGGCTGGTTATATGCATCCTGCATAATTTATCTTCATATGGCCTGAGAAGGCTTAGAGCTGGGCAGGTCTACCCAGGACAGCACACACTGCTACGCAGCTCATCTCCTGGTTTGGTGGACTGGCTCCTATTCTATGAAGGCCCACAAGTGACCTTTTCCATACCCTCCACCCTCACTTGTGGCTCCTCTAGCTCTGTCCACAGATGGATGATCTCATCATCCCAAATGTTCCTATGCTAGGTGGACCTATGCCTCCTCAGATTGTCCTCCTTCCTGCCGACCCGAAGCTCTTTTTTTCAACATAGAAATGGGAAATTGGGAGTGAGGCTGAGTGCCATGGTGGATACAGTAAGTGGTTAGGGGGCAACAGATGGAATTACTTTGGGGTCATTGGGATCCCTGAGCTGGTAAGCAGAGATCCCCCCACCAGGTACTCCTTTTGTATCACATTTGGTGGGTGGGGCTGGCCTAGAGTGAGGCGTACATACTGTCACTACAGCAAGATCTGCAGGTTGTTACACTGGCCCACCCACCATCCTCTTCCAGCCTCATCCTCCACCTCAGCCCTCCGTGTTTATTCATCTCTCCCCTCTCTTCCTCCTTTCCTCCCTCTTGGCAGTACCAGCAATAGTTGCTGACCACAGGGGCACATACCCTTGCCTGACCCACCCACAGCTGAGCTTCCTAGAAATGCCTGTGTTGGCCTGCACGCTGCAGGACTTGTGCTCCTGGGCTGATAGGTCTGATTCCTCTCCTCTTACAAAAGAAAAAGGACTCAGATGAGAGACGAGGTTAGGGCAAGAAGACTAAGAACTATGTTGAGGCTAGATGGGAAGGAGCTAGGTTGAGGGGGTGCTACCTGAGAAGAACTGAAGGCCCCAATAACCTGAGAGAGCCGTAAGAGCCTGAAGGTCCCTGAGAATGGGTGTGTGGCCACTTGAGGCTGGTCTGATGGAGGGTCTGTCCTCGGAAGGAGAATTCTGTTTCTCTTTGGACCCCTGTTTGAGTCTGATGGACTGTAAAGTATCCATTTGATAGGAAGGCTGAGATAAACAAAATCTTGAGCTCCAAACCAGCCACTCCTGCTGACTTCTATTTTCTCTAGTCTCCTGCACCCAGGTATAAACCTCAGGGTGATAACTCTCACTTTCTACATTTAATCAGTTATCAAATTCTGATGGTTCTTCATAGAACAGTTGCCTTTTAGTCCCACTTCCTCCACCTACCTTCCCTGTTCCCTTGACTCAACCACTGTAATAGCCTCCTAACTGGTTGTGCCCTTTAGTCTGTCTGAAGCATCATGACTAAATTCACCTTTCAGAGCTATTCCACCACTGCACAGGCATTACTCCCATGTTCCATGCCTTTGGCATTGCTCTCCATTGCCTGCCAAATGCAGTACAGGTTGTCTGTTCTTTTACTTGGGGCCTTTCCCAATCTGGCACCAGCCCACCTTTATGGCTTTATCTCCCAGAATGTCCTAGTGTGTACCTTTCACTGTGATCAAACTAGACTACTATTTCTCAAAAACACATTTTCTACCTCTTCACCTTTGCTCATGCTGTTCTCTCTATCTGGGAGGGTCCCCTCCAGCATTCATCTCACCATTTAAAAAATACCTATTGAGCACTTTCTTTTTATTTTGAAAAATTTCAGACCTATAGAGAAGTTGAAATAATAATATGATGAACATGCATATACTCTACATATAGATTCACCAGTTATTGTCACATTTCTTTCTTCTGTCTTTTTTTTTTTTCCTCTGGACCCATTGAAAATAAGTTGCAGGAATTGTGACACTTCACCCCTAACTATTTTGGCTCATATCTCCTAATAATGATGACATTTTCCTATGTAACCACACTATCCTTTTTTTATTAAAAAAACAGAATTGTGGTAAAATGTACACAACATAAAATTTACTATTTTAGCCACTTTGAGGTGTATAATTGTGGCATTACGTACCTTCACAGTGTTATGCAACCATCACCATTATCCATTTCCAGAACTTTATCATTACAAACAGAAACTCTGTATTCTTTAAACAATAACTTCTTATTTCCCTCTGATAACCTCTCATACTTTCTGTCTTTGTGAATTTACCTCTTCTAGTTACCTCATGTAAGTGGAGACCCACATTATTTGTCCTTTTGTGAGTGGCTTATTTCACTTAGCATGATGTTTTCAAGGTTCATCCATGTTGTAACATGTATCAGAATTTCATTTCTTTTTAAGGCGGAATAATATTCCCTTGTATGGATATACCACATTTTGTTTATCCACTCATTTATGGATGGACATTTGGATTGTTTTAACCTTTGGCTATTGTGAATAATGCTGCTATGAACGTTGGTTTACAAGTGTTTGTTTCAGTCCCTGCTTTCAGTCCTTTTGGGTATATACCTAAGTGTGGAATTGCTGGATCATATGGTATTTCTATGTTTAACTTTCTGCAGAGCTGCCAGACTTTTCCATAGCAACCAAGAAATTATGATGCAATATTGTTATATAGCCTACAGACCATGATTACATTTCCCTAAATATCCCTAAATTTTCCATTACAGCTTTTTAGTTTTTTTTTTTTTTTTTTAAAGATGACCAGTAAGGGGATCTTAACCCTTGGCCTGGTGTTGTCAGCACCACGCTCAGCCAGTGAACGAACCGGCCATCCCTATATAGGATCCGAACCCATGGCCTTGGTGTTATTAGCACTGCACTCTCCTGAGTGAGCCACGGGCCGGCCCCATTACAGCTTTTTAGAAAAATTTGATCCACGATCCAATGAGGGATCACAGATTATGTTTGGTTGTCATGTCTCTTCATTCTTCTTTAATCTAGAATAGTCTTCCTGCCTTTTTTTTTAAACAGGTGAAATTAATTTTAGTATTATAAATACAACATATACAGAATATATGTATAAAATTATTAATGAGATACTTTTTTTTTTTAACTTTTAAATTTTTATTGAATCAAAATTGATTAAACATATTTTTGGGGTTCAACATTGACATATGTTGATCAAATCAATATTACTAGCATATATATTGTTACAAATCATACTTATTATTCTCTATGCCACTTGTCCAATCTCTCCCCATCCCCCTCTCCCTCACCCCTCTAATTACCCTAGATTTCTTCTCTCCTTCTGAAAGAGTAATGGTTACTCTGTTGATTTGTTGCCTAGATGATCTGTCCAATGCTGAGAGGTGTGTTCAGGTCCCCCAATATTGTAGAGCAGATACTTCTTATGTCACTCTGGAATGGGCTTTGTGAAGAGAGACATCCTCTTCTTTTCTTTATCTCTGCTGGCGACTCTCCTTGTGTCAATGCACTCCAGTGGTTGGCGGACCATCTGCATGGTGGTTTTGGCGTCTAGACACTTTTGTGGCAGCTGTGGTTATTGTGGTGGCTGTGGTGGACCACCTACATGGAGGTGATGTTTTTGGCATGCTCCTTGGTGCTGGTGTTGTGCCTGGTTGTGGGAGGGGGTCTGGTCCCCAGATCCATGCCTCGGATCCCCTGGCAGGCCCTGGGGCACTGACATGGTGTGCCTGGTTGTAGGAGGGGGGTCTGGTCCCCATTTCCATGCCTCAGGTCCCTGGGTGGGCTAGAAGGCCCTGGTGTGGTGTTCCTGGTTGAGGGGAGGGGGTCCAGTTCCCTTCTCCATGCCTTGGGTCCCTGGCGGGCCCCAAGGTGCTGGCATGGTGTGCCTGGTTGTGGGGAGGGGGGTCCGGTCCCCGATCCAAGCCTCAGGTCCCCAGGTGACCCCTGAGGTGCTGGTGGTGTGCCCGGGTGTGGGAGGGGGCTCTGGTCCCTGGCTCCATACCTCACATCCCCGGGAGGACCTGAGGTGCTGGTGGTGTGTCTGAGATGGAACTAATTTTTTTGTCCTTTGCTTACTTCTAAAGTGGGGGAACTTCCTGTTGGGACCAGTACTTGAGCTCTGTGGTTTAGCTAAATTGCTGCTTTGCTGCAGTCTTCCCTAGGGAAGGCTTTTTGTGGCAGGTTATAATGGTTGACTTTATAGGTACTTCCAGCTCACCAGAGACCTAGTGCACGTGGGTTGTGTAGAAACTCTGATCTGGGCCAGAGTCTTCTCATCAAACTTCATCCCATGCATTTCTATATTCCTGACCAGTCTCCTCTGAGTGGTCCTATGCTGATTGGGGTGCAGATCAGCTGTCTTTGCTATGCCCCAGTGTCCTCCCGGTGGGCCTGTCTCTCCCACTGCCAGTGCTGCAAACACTTCCCGTGCAATGGTCTGTGCACCAGTCCCTTGCAGTGACTCACCGGCCTCTGAGTGGCTCCATTTCTTCAGCTGTTCTGGCTCCTCACTCCTATGTGGGTCCACGGGAACCCTGTTAGTGGTCTTGCTGGCCTGGGGGCCACCAAGGCCCTCTTCTCCCCTGCCACCTCCAAGCAACTCCATCCGAAGGGCACAGCTGCAGCTTTTGCTGTCTCCTGCTCTGTGTGCTCAGTTGTTCTAGCCTTAAAGCAGCCACGGCATGAAGTAGTCAGAGCAGTTTTTTCTTTCTCCCATCATGGCTTCTCCTGCCTTCATTCTTCCCCTGAGCTCTCGTGGCCCCAGCTTGGCTGTTGTTGCTTTTTTATATAGGTGTAATTTGTTGATTTCTGGGAGAGAGTGATGCTGGGGACCGCTTATTTCTCCATCTTGACTGGAACCCCCTTCCTGCCTTTTTGATTTTCATGATGTTGACATTTTTGAAGAATCCAAGTTAGTCGTCTTACAGAATATTCTTTAATCTGGGTTTATTTGAATGTTCCTATAGTTAGATTTAGGTTAAGCCTTTTTGCAAGAATACTGAATACTACTACAAGAATACTACATAAGAATACTACATTAGCTGGCTGGTTAGCTCACTTGGTTAGAATATGGTGCTGATAACAGCAAGGTCAGAGGTTCAGATCCCAGTACTAACCAGCTGCCAAAAACAAACAAAAAAACAAGAATAATATGTTCTTCCTGTTTGTTGCATTACTTTAGTCATATAATGTTACTTTATCCCATTATTAGTGATACTGAGTTTGATTACTTGGTTAAGATGGTATCTACAAAATCTCTCCATTGTCAAGGAACCCTTTTCCCTTTTTAAGTAATCTTCTGGGTGCTAAGTTGAGACCATGTGAATATCCTGTTTCCCAACAACCTATCAACCCCTGGTTTTAACATCAAGTGATACTCTTTGCCTAAATTATTTGTTTCATTGTGCTTTAAAAATTATACCATTCCTTCTACATTTATTATGCATTTAACATATGTTTTAGTCTGTTTTATGTTGCTATAACAGAATACTTGAGACTGGGTAATTTATAAGGAAAAGAGGTTTATTTGGCTTACAATTCTGGAACAGCTACATTTGGCACGGGCCTCAGGCTGCTTCTACTCATGGCGGAAAGTGGCAGGCAGCCAGTGGGTTCAAGCAGATAACATGGCGAGAGTAAGCAAGAGATTGAGAGAAGGTGCCAGGGTCCTGTGAACAACAAGCTCAGCAACTAATAGAGTGAGAACTCACTCATTACTCCCCCTCCCCCAGGGAGAGCATTCATCCATTCATGAGGGATCCGCCCCCATGACTCAATCAGTTTCCAACACTGCCACATTGGGGATCAAATTTCCACATGAGTTTTGGAGGGGACAACACATCCAAACTCCATCAATATAAGGTATTATTCTTCAGTAAAAAAGAATTTTCCTGTATCCCCTTTTTTAATATCGCTGTAGATACATCTGTTCTTTTTTTTTATTTAATGTGTTACAAGTCATGCAATTATTATCCTTTTTTTTTTTTTTTTTTTTTTTTTTTTTGTCGTTTTTTTGTGACCGGCACTCAGCCAGTGAGTGCACCGGTCAGTCCTATATAGGATCCGAACCCGCGGCGGGAGCGTCGCCACGCTTGCCAGCGCAGCACTCTACCAAGTGCGCCACGGGCTCGGACCTTATTATCCTTTTTGATGATCAAATTTTCCTATATTTGGCCATTGAGAACTTCTTCACGCTGGCCCCAGGTCCTTTTGTCATGTTTCTATTAATCTTTGAGCACTTTGTTGCTTTCTAGCATAATGTTTCAGATGCATGGAATCAGCCATTTGTCCAAAGATCCCTGGTTTCTTTAAGTGGGAAAAGATATTTAGAAACTAGGATCAAGATTCTAGGTGTGCTCATTGCTTCAAGAGTTGTATTGCTTCTAGGCCTTTTCTTTCTTTCTGTCTTTTTTTTTTTTTTTTTTTTTTTTTTGGCAGCTGGCCAGTACAGGGATCCAAACCCTTTACCTTGATGTTATCAGCACCACATTCTAACCAAGTAAGCTAACCGGCTAGCCCTGCTCTAGGCCTTTTCAATGGACAGAGAATTTTAAAAATTTCCCTTTAATCAATGAGCTTTAAGACTTCTGCTTCTGGGGCTGGCCCGTGGCGAGTGTGGTGTTGATAACACCAAGGCCATGGGTTCGGATCCCTATATAGGGATGGCCAGTTAGCTCACTTGGGAGAGCATGGTGCTGACAACACCAAGTCAAGGGTTAAGATCCCCTTACCGGTCATTTAAAAAAAAAAAAAAGACTTCCGCTTCTAACCATATTAGAGCCTTTCCATGGTAAACAACTATAAAACTGGGTAAAATATATAGGGTGACTATTATTAGGCTTTCAACAATAGGCAGGATTGTGATTACTGAGAGGAGAAAGATATTTGAGTTGAGCCACATGTTAACCTTGGCCCTTAACCTCTGCTTGGAGACAGTTTGCTGAGCACAGCACAGAGGTGGAGACTAAGCAGAACACAACAGTTCTGTTGAACTGATAAGGCAGAACTCAGAGCTGAGGGCAGCTGGAAATTACAGGGCAGGATGCTGGAGAGGTGGGAGCTGTGCAGAGGGGGGGATGCTCAAAGGTCTGTATGTGGGTTTTCTGTGAATCCTTCGCTGAGAGCTGAGCTGCACTTGTGTAGGATGAGACTCTGTGAGACGTGGCAGAGGCTGCTGCTGCTGTGGGATTGGGAGTGGAATGGAGATACTAAAGGTCACACAGTGCAGGTAGAATTTGAGTTCTGACCTAGCCAGGGAGGAAATAATTCATTAATATCTTGGGCATTGAACTGACACACCAGAAATGCCATGCCTCAGGAATAAGGACCATGACCTAGAGCAGGGGGAGGCAAACTACAACCTGCCCAAATCTTGCCCACTACGGGCCAAGTAGGGCCATGCATATTTATTTACATGTTGTCTATGGCTGATTTTACATTATAGTGGCAGAGCTGAGAGCTGAGTAGTTGTAACAAAGACGACATACCCTGAAAAGCTGAAAATATTTACTATCTGGCCCTTTACAGGAGTCAGCTCCATAGAGTAAGGGCAACTCTAGGCCTATCCTAATAAAGCTTATAATCAAGTCTCAGAATGATCAAGGAGAATTGCCAGAAATGAGTTTCTGGCCAGAACAAAGCTCTCAGCATTTTTTAAAAGAAGACAATCCAGACAAGTTGCACCATATAATAAAAACTTACTAGTCATTCAATGCAGAAGGAAAACATAACCCATAGTCAAGAAAAAAGCAATTAGTAGAAGCATACCCTCAGATGACTCAGACATTGAAATTAGTGGACAAGGTCTTTAAAGCAGCTACTATAAATGGGATTAAGGGCTTAAAGGAGAATATGGCGGTCTTTTTTTTTTTTTTTTTAAAAGATGACCGGTAAGGGGATCTTAACCCTTGACTTTGGTGTTGTCAGCACCATGCTCAGCCAGTGAGCGAACCGGCCATCCGTATATGGGATCCGAACCCGGGGCCTTGGTGTTCTCAGCACCGCACTCTCCCGAGTGAGCCACGGGCCGGCCCGAATATGGCGGTCTTAATGGGAAATCTCAGCAGAGAAATTGAAACTGTGAAAAATAACCAAAGAATGATTCTAGAATTGAAAAGGGCAGTATGTGAAATAAAAATCCATTGAATGGGCTTAACAGAAGATTGAAGAAGACGACTTGGCAGAAGAAAGGGACATGAGCTTGAAGACAGGTCTAAAGAAATTATCTCTACTGATAATCAGAGATAAAAATATTGAAGAGAAATGAATAGAGCCTCAGTGAGAGAGTTGAGAGAAAATGGGACAGACAGAAACACCTGAAGAGAAGATAGTAGTCCAGAAAATTCTGAAATTTGATGAGAAGTATTCACTTACAGATTCAAGAAGCTTGGTAAACCCCAAATGGGATGAATACAAATAAAATCATGCCTAGACTAGGCACATGGTAGTCAAATTGCTGAAAACCAAAGGTTAAGAAAATACAGACCATCCCTGACTTACAGTGGTTTGACTTAACTGATTTTTCAACTCTACGCTATGAGAAATGCTAAAGGAAGCTATTCAGGCTGAAAGGAAATTTAGAAACTTAGATCTATGGGAGGGAATGAAGAGCCACAGAAATTATAATATCTGGGTAAATAGAAAAAAATAGCTTTTTTCTTCTCTTAATTCCCATAGAAGACAAATGACTGTTTACAGCAAAAGTACTGTTATTTTAAGATATAGTTCATGATATATGGAGGAATAAAATATATGATAATAGCACAAAGAGTGTGGGAGTCAGTAGAATTATATGGTTATAACGTTTTTATATCTGTGAAATGTCAAGTGCAATAAGAGTATGATAAATTTGTGGTACATATGATAATTTTTAGAGCAACCATTAAAAATAATAAAAAGAAGTATAGCTAAAAAGCAAATATAATAATAAAATATAATAATAATTATATTTATATATTATACATTCAACATATAATCTTATAATATCTTATATTAATATCTTATATCTTATTATAAAATCTTATAATCTTATAATCTTATCAGATTATAGGTAAACATATTAGTTATATTCAGTTCCTCAAAAGAAGGCAGGAAAAGAAGAACAGAGGAACAAAAAACATGTGGGACAAATAGAAAACAAATATCAGCATGATAGACTTTGTTATGGGCTGAATTGTGTTCCCCCTCAAAAATTTGGATGTTGAAGTCCTAACCCCCAGTACCTCAGAATGGGAATGGGTTTGGAGAAAGAGTCTTTAGAGAAGTATTAAGTTAAGGTGGACCCTAATCCAATATGTATGGTGTCCTCATAAGAAGAGAAAATTTGGACACAGACATGTACAGAGGAAAGACGACGTGACCTACAAGCCAAGGAGAGAGGCCTAGAACAGATCCTTTTCTCATGGCCCTCAACAGAAATCAACCCTGCCAACACCTTGATTTCATACTTCTAGCCTCCAGAACTGTGAGAAAATAAGTTGTTGTTTAAGCCGTCCAATTTTTGGTTCTTTGTTATGGCAACCTGTTTTGGTCTGTTTTGTGCTACTGTGACAGAATACCTGAGACTAGGTAATTTGTAAAGAATAGAAATGTACTCTCTCATAGTTCTGGAGGCTAGGAGGTCCAAGACCAAGGCACTGGCATCTGGTATGGGTCTTCTTTTTTTTCCTTAGCAGCTGGCCTGTACAGAGATCTGAACCCTTGACCTTGGTGTTAAAGACCATGCTGTAACCAGCTGAGCTAACTGGCCAGCCCATGGCATGGGCCTTCTCATTGCATCCTCTCATAGTGAAGGTGGAAGGGCAAGGGAGAGCAAACCCTCTCCCACAAGCCCTTTTTATAGTGGCATTAATCCATTCATAAGGGCTTGCCCTCATGACCTGAACACCTCCCAAAAGGCCCCACCTTCCAACACTGTTACATTAGGGAGTAAGTTGCCAACACATGAATTTTGGGGACACATTCAGACTGTAGAACACTTTAGCAAACTAATGCAGACTTAAACCCAACCATATTAATAAATTCATTCAATACAGTCATGCACTGCCTAATGATTGTATTATACGTCGTTTTGGTCGATGACACTACATATATGACAGTGGTTGGAGCATATAGCTTAGGTTTGCAGTAGGTTGTATATACCATGTAGGTTTGTGTAAGTACTCCATGATGTTTGCGCAGTGACAAAATTGCCTAACGAAGCATTTCTCAGAATGTAACTGCCATTTAGCAACACATGGCTGTATAAAGACTTTAATTTAACACTCCAATTAAAAGAGATTGTCAGACATGATAAAAAAAATCTACCCAACTATGTAATATATAAAAGAGATATACTTTTAATATACAGATACAGAAAGTAAAAGGATGAAAAAAGATATCCTATGCAAGTAGGAAGCACTAGAAAGCTAGTATGGCTATAAATATCAGACAAAGTAGGGCTGGCTGGTTAGCTCTGTTAGAGTGCGGTGATGGTAATACCAAGGTCAAGGGTTCAGATCCCCATACCAGCCAGCTGTCAAAAAAAAAAAAAAAAAAATCAGGCAAAGTAAACTTTAAGACAAGGAGAATTAGCAGAGATAGAGAGACATTTAGAAAAGGATCAGTTGAACAGAGGGCTGGCCAGTTAGCTCAGTTGATTAGAGCTCTGTGTTATAATACTAAGGTCAAGGGCTCAGATCCAGGTAGTGGCCAGCCACCAAAAAAAAAAAAAAAAAAAAACCCCACCAGCGTCCAGGGTTCAATACCAGCAAGCTGCCAGAAGCAAAAAACCAGTTGAACAGAAATATATAGTCCTAGTAACAGAGCTACAAAAAAATGCAGCAAAAATTAACAACTAAAGGGAGAAACAGACAAATGCACATAGTCAGAGATTCAGAAACCCTCTGGAACATTAGCCAACCTAGATTATATCCTGGGCCGTAAAATAAGTCTCAATAAGTTTCAAAAGATGAAAATTTCATAGAGTATGCTCTCTGATCACAATGGAATTAAACTAGAAAGAAATAATATATAGAAAATCGCCAAGTATTTAGAAACTAAAGAATATAGTTATTTCTTATAACTGAGTCAAAGAAGAAAATACAAATGAAATGAGATAATACTTCAATCTGAAAGATAATGAAAGCACACGTATCTGTGTAGTGCAGCTAAGGAAGTGCTTAAAGGAAAGTTTGTAACTGTAAATGCTTATATCAGAAAAAAAGAGAAAGATTTAAGATCAGTATTCTATGTCTTTACCTTACAAAGCTAGAAAAAGTTTGGCAGCTTCTCAAAAAGTTAAACAGAATGTGACCCAGCAATTATACTCCATAGTATATACCCGGGGGAATCAAAAACATGTTCATACAAAAACTGTATATGAATGTTTATAGCAGTATTAGTCACAATAGCCCAAAAGTGGAAACAATCCAAATGTCCATCAACAGATGAATGCATAAACAAAACATAACATATCCATCCAATGGAATATTATTCAGCCATCAAAAAAATAAAGTAGTTGTATGCTACAATACAATGTGGATGAACCTTGAAAACCCTGTGCTAAGTGAAAGATGCCAGATACAAAAAGCCACACATTGCATCATTCCATTTATACAAAGTGTTCAGAATAGGCAAATCTATAGAGAGAGAGAGCAGATTAGTGGTTGCTGAGGGGAACTGGGACAGACTGCCAATAGCATTTCTTTTTGGGATGATGGAAATGTTCTGGAATTAGATAGTGGCAGTGGTTGCACAACATAGTGAATATCCTAAAATTAACTTAATTATACACTTTAAAATGATGAATTTTATGTTATGTGGATTATATCTCAAAAATAGAATAAAATAAGCTAGAAATAGAGCAAGTTAAACCCAAAGGAAGGAAATAATGAAGAACAGAAATTAATGAAATAGAAAATACATAACGGATAGAGAAAATTAGCAAAGCCAAAAGTTCATTCTTTGAAAAAATTAATAAAATTGATAAATCCCTAGCAAGACTGATTAAGAAAAAAAAGAGAGAGAAATGACCAGTTATCAGGGATGAAAAAGTAGATATCACCATGGATTGTTAGATATTAAAATGATGAAAATTGTGAACAGCTTTATGGCAATATATTTGACTTGGATGAAATGAGCAAATTTTAAAAAACAATTTACCAACTGTGGCCCTAGAAGATATAAAAATCTGAATATCCCTGTAGCTACTAAAGAAACTGAGTTTGTAATTAAAGACTTTTCCCACAAAGAAAACTCCAAACCCAGAGGGTGTCACTGGTTAATTTTATCAAACATCTAAGGAATAAAAATACCAATCCATATGATTCAAATGACATGATTTTTAAAAACAAACAAAAAAACGTATCTTATATAAATTCCTTTGGAAAATAGAGGAGGGTGCCCTTTACAACTCATCGTATAATACTGGCAAACTTAGAGAGCAAAACCTAAAACACAAACATTTCAAGAAAAACTTAAGGACCAATATCTTTTATAAATATAGATGCAAAATCCTCAACAAAATATTAGCAAATAAAATCCAACAATAGATAAAAAAGATAATGACTAAGTAATACAAAGTTGGTTCGCTGCTCAAAATCATTTGGTGTGATATATGGCATCAACAGAATAAAAGGGAAAAATGACTTAATGATCTCATAGGTGAAGAAAGACCATTTGATAAGACTCCACCCTCATTCCTAACAAAAACTCTCAGGAAACTAGGAATAGAAGGGAATGTTCTTAATCTGATAAGAGACACTTATGAAAAGCAGCTAACATTATACTAAATCATGATATACTGAATGCTTTCCCTCTAAGGTAAGGAAAAGGAAAAGATATGTGCTCATAGCACTTCTATTTAACATTGTACTGGAGGTATTTGAGGCACTAAAAAGAAAAAAAAAGACACAGATTGGAAAGAAAGAAGTAAAATTCTTTATTGTTTACATAGAAAGTGCAAGGAATTGTCTAAAAATTACTAGAATAAATAAGTGGATTTAACAAGGTGGTAGGACATAAGGTCAATATACAAAAACCAATTGTATTTCTATATCCTAGCAACAAACAATGGGAAAATGAAATTTTTTAAAAAATCCATTTATGATATCACAAAAAAATTCTTAGGAATAAATTTAACCAAAGACAGGTAAGACCTCTACACTTAAAAATAGAAAACATTGCTGAGAAAATTAAAGAAGATAAAGAAGACTTATATGCATGCAGAAGTATGCTGTGCTCATGGTTTGGAGGAATCAGTGTTGTTAAGATGTCATTTATCCCCAGATTGATCTATAGATCAATAAATGTAATTCTCATAAAAATACAAGCAGTTGTTGAAATTGGCAAGCAGGTTCCAAAATTTATAGGAGCTACAAAGGATCTAAAAGATTAAAAAGACAAAACAAAACCCAATTTCCAAAAAGACAAAGTTGAAGGACTCTTTTCTGATTTAAAGCTTTATTGTGAAGCTACACTAATCAAGATGACATTGACTTAAGGATGGACAAGCTTATCAATGGGACATAAAAGAGAGTTTATCAATAATCTCACACTTATATGGCCAATTGATTTTTGATGAAGCTGCCAGGGTAATTAAGTGATTAAAAGAAGTCTTTGAATAAATAGTGCTGTAACTGGATATCCATAATAAAAAAGAAAAAACTAGTTTCAAACCTCGAACTTTAACTCTATTAATGAAATAGAAAATACGTAAAGAAAAAAAAATTTTTTTAAAGAAAATATACAAAGATTAAAGACAGCACAGCCAAAAGTTGGTTTTTTGAAAAAAATAAAATTGATAAATCCTTAGCAAGATTAAGAAAAAGGGAATATATAAATTATTAATTATCAGAAATGAGAGTGGAAATTAATTCAAAATAGATCTCAGACCTAAATGTAAAAGCTAAAGCAATAAAACATCTAGAAAAAAATATAAGAGAAAATATTTGTTACCTTGGGATAGATAAATATTTCTTAGTTCATAGAAAGCACTAACCATAAAAGAAAAAAACTGATAAATTGGATTTCATCAAAATTTAAAACTTTGATTCTTCAAAAGACACTGTTCAGAAAATAAATTAACTCAGTTGGTTAGAGCACAGTGTTATAAAACCAAGGTCAAGGGTTTGGATTTCCATACTGGCTAGCTGCCAAAAAGAAAAAAAAAGAAAGAAAGAAAGAAAAGGGAAGCTACAGACTAGGAGAAAATATTCACAGTACATGTATTTGACAAAAGTCGTGTTTCCGGAATGTATAAAGAACTCTTATTACTCATTAATAAGCCAAACAAAGGGCTGGCCCATGGCTCACTTGGGAGAGTGCGGTGCTGATAACACAAAGGCCATGGGTTCGGATCTCTATATAGGGATGGCTAGTTGGCTCACTTGGGAGAGCGTGGTGCTGACAACACCAAGTCAAGGGTTAAGATCCCCTTAATGGTCATCTTAAAAAAAAAAAACAAAAAAACAACAACATGATTTTAAAATGGGCAAAATTGGGGCTGGCTGAGTAGCTCAATTGATTAGAGTGTGGTGCTGGTAAAACCAAAGTCCAGGGTTTGATCCCTGTACCTGCCAGCCGCAAAAAAAGTAAATAAATAAAAATAAAAATAATTTTTTTTAAAGGCAAAAGACTTGCAAATACACTTCACCGAAGAAAATATATGGATGGCAAGTAAGCCCATGAAAGGATGGTCAGTGTTAGGAAAAAGCAAATTAAAACCATAATGAGAGTGACTAAAATTTAAAAGACTGACAATATCAAGTGTTGGTGAGGATATGAGGCTACTAAAGCTGTCATCCTATGCTGATGGGAATGTAAAACAGTGGAACCACTTTGGAAAACAGATTGGCAGTTTATTCTCACTAGCAATCTGATTCCTTGGCATTTACCCAAGAGAAGTGAAAACCTGCCCACACAAAGATTTGTACATGAATGTTCATAACAGCAGGATTTATCAGAGTCCAGAACTAGAAACAGTCCAAATGTCTATCAACTGATAAATGGATAAATACATTTTAGTATATTTATACAAGAGAATATTACTCAGCAACAAAAATGAATGAACTGCTGATACACAACAGCATGGATGAATCAGTCTCACAGACATTATATTGAGGAAAATAAGCCAGACATGCTGTATGGTAGCATTTATGTGAAGTTCTGTAATGGGCAAACAAATCTTTGATTATAGAAATCAAATTGCCTTGGGTGGAGGAGGGGGGATTGGGTGCAAAGGAGGGTGAGGGAACTTTCTGGGCTGAGAAAAATGTTCTAGGTCTTAATGTGATTGGTGGTTATACTAGTGTATACATTTATCAAAACTATACATTTAAAATCTATAATTTTGTTGTAAATAAATTGTACCTTGAAAGTTGATTTTTTAAAAATCTGCATACCGATATCTCCAATTCAAATCCAATACTTGAGGATTCTTCCTCACTTTCCCCCATTACATATTTCATCTCCCTTTTTTCACAGTGCAATCTCTGGTTTCCAACATCCGTATACAGTATTTATTCATTTTTTTCTATTCTTAACACAAAAATAGTAAAACAGTTTTAGAATTACTACACCAATACCATTATCAGCAAGAAACCTACTAGGTAAAGTTCAAGATTTTTTTGTAGTTCTTTTATTCTTAGGAAGTCCATGAACTGTGTTTACAATTTACTTGAATTCTTGTATTCTTTTTTCTTGTGGTTATACTATCACCTGGATATATAGTGAGGTTCATTTGTTATTGTTTGTATTTGATTTTGGATTTTAAAAATCTCTTTTGATATGATATTTTTAACTACACAAAATATTTATATGATTCAAGAGCTGAAACTGTCTTTAAAAATATACTTACAGAAGCCTCACTTCCATCTTATCTCTTCTGCCCCATCCTTTCCTGCTCCCAACAGTAGCCATTTTATTCATTTCTAGTTTACCCTTCCTTTATTTCTTTTTTCAAATATATACCGTATTTCCCCTTCTTTCTTACACAAAGGTAGCATACTGTATATTTAATAATATATCCTGGAAATCACTCCACATCAGCTAATGGAAATCTTCATTTTTTAAATAGCTACACAGTATTCCATTGGGTAGGTTTATTTAATTGATCTCCTTTGGACGGGAACTTAGGTTGTTTCTGATATTCTGTTATGAGTTATGCCAGGATGAATACGCTTATGCACATGTTCTTTTATGTTTGTGGAAGTGAATCTTTGGAATAAGTTCCTAGAAGTGGGATTGCTGGCTGAGTCAAAGGGTAAATGCTGTGCTATGTCATCTTATTAGTATGTCGTACAAAATTCCCCTCCATACAGGCTGTTTCATTTTTCTCTTTCACTGTTTGAGTTTTTTAGCTTTTGCCAATCTTATTTATAGTGAAGTTGAGCATCTTTTCATGTATTTAAAGGTGGACTGAAAACTCTTTAAAGATTGGGACCCAAGCTGTATTTTCCACATACTACTCTTACTGAGTATACTATATGGCACTTGTTAAAGGAATAAATGAATGAACTGGTTGGATTTATACTGAACTCATCATGTTTGGACTCTTGTAAATACCTGCTGTCTTGACAAATTGCCCTTTGTCTCAGTGTGGGGCAGTGTCAGGTGCCTGGCAGAGATCTGGTAAAAGAGGAGGTGGGCCTTCTACAGGGAGCATGTCCTGGACCTTCCCTCTTCCAGGACAGAGATGGGTAGAAGACCCTTCTCTCCCGGTGGAATGTGGTAAAAAGAGCACAGCATCATGAGTCCAGAGATTACCACAAAATCATTGCACTGCATGGTATAATAGCCCTTTTATGCTGGTGGAATTGTTTCCATTATTTTTAGTATTTGTTAAATATGTTGACGTGGACATGGTAAGAATTTTTTCTTACTGATTGATTATATGTAATATGTATGTAATATTGTTACATATTTCAAAATTCAAAGTACTATTCAATGAAAAATTTCCCTTCATTACTAATTTCCAAGCCACCAAATTATCTTCCTCTCGAAGACAAAATAATATCAATTTATTGGGTGTCCTTTTGGAGATATTGTATGCAGAATATAAGCAAATACACATATTTTTATCCAGTCTGTACTATATTATACACACTGTTCTGTAAATCCTTTCCCCCTCCCACTTTCCTGTATATTTTGGAACTTATCCTATAATCTATTCCAATATGTAAAGAGCCTCCTGAAACTTTTTTACAGTATCCTATCTATTGTGTACTATTTCTTACTTTACCGGTCCCTATTGATAGACTTTAGGCTGTTTATAGTCTTTGCTGTTACAAAGAGTGCTATAAGAAATAAACTTATTGATGTTATTTTACACATATGAGTGTGTCTGTAGGATAGATTCCTAGATATGGACTGAAAGGAATATGTACATTTTAAATTTTGGTAATTGGCATCCTTGGAGTTGTACAAGCTTAAACTCCAGCACTGTATGACTGTAATAGTAGGATCCTGGCCAGCCATCCTCCTGAGAGCATGTAGAGAAATGAGCTAGATGGTCCACTGCACTCTAGATGTGACTGTCTCCACCCTGCACCTCAGAGGGCCTCAGATGAGCACTTCACTGGCTAGCCCAGCAGAGGCATGGGCTTTGAAACAGGAAATGAAAAGGGACCAGCTTCTGAGGTTGACAGCTTTGATGCCTGCCTTGCTGAGAAGCCCTAGGGAAAAGTGGCTTCTGGCCATGCAACCCCCATGGAGAAATGACTTGGGTAGAAGAAACAGAGTTCACTGAAGTTTAGGACTGGCCTTCACAACTGTCACATAAATGATTCTCACAGGCTGGACAGGACCAATGGGCCAAAAAGTAGATGTGAGTGAAGTGGGAAGGTTCTGTTGGGTTTGAGTGCTTACTGTATAGCTGACCCTGTGCTAGGTATACACCAACAAGGATTAACACACGCTCTAGCAGTAGAGACAATGAAATGTATTGTAGCAATGTGACATGCTATAATAAAATATAAACAGGTTACTATGAGGAGCAAAGAAGGAATCTTTAACTCTTCTTAGGTAGGGCTTGCAAGAGTAGGAACCATCAGCACCTCTAGGTGAGGCGAAGGAGGTACCCCACAAGATCAGTATAAGGAAGTTCACACCCCAAAGGAAGTTTCTAGGAAATGTCTTTTCCTTCAAGAGACAAAAGACCAAAGTCAGAATCAAGAACAACCCAGGACCCAACACATGGGCCACCATCACTTGCTCACCATGTGAAAGCCTACTCGTCCTCAGATACTCAGCTGAAAGGCTATCTTCAGGAAGTCTCTGACTTCACACAGGTTCCTTTCACACCTTTCTTGCAACACTGTTTGAAATCTTCTTGCCTGTCTTTTTTTCTCTCTCCCCTACTACAGTAAGTTCTTGGAGCCTAGGGACTGGGGTTCTAGTCTTTTGCGTCTGCCATGACTAGCACAAAGTTACTGTTTCTAGTTTCTAGTTTAGGACTCAGGTGGATGAACTGGTGACCTACCTGCACAGAAAACTAGGAATCATTTTGAGAATCCCGTAAGTCCTAGAGGTGGCATTAACCCAAATCTGCCTCAAGCTGGCACTGTTGTAGCTTTCTTCTGTTTCTAGACCAATTCAGAGACTTGTTCCTTTCCCTTATTTACTTTAGTTTCTTGGTAAATTAGCTCCTTAAACCTTCAAGCTAATAGTGAGTTTGAGGGTGGATAAATGTTGCCACACCTGAGTCAATAAAGAATGAATCAGTGTGGCCCTCGTGGATGGGTGTGGTGCTGGTAGTTACTGTGACAGCTGGAGATCCCAGAGAGAACTACAAAACTGGGACAGAGGGAGTGGGAAAGGCAGGAGTGGAATTAGGGTAAGCCTTCCTATCTCCTTTACCTTCTTCCTAACGATGTCTTCCTTGGTATCTCTGCAGCATCTCGCTGTTGACTGCCACTTGTGAAGTCCTTCACTGACCTGTGACACTGCTCTACCTTGCATCTCCTGCCTCTCTCCCCTCTGGTGTGCTGGATCTTCTTCCACCTTCTTCTGGAGAGAATTTTCCTCAGTGCCAGCCTGGTCCTCTCTTTGCACCCTCTCCCTGTCTCTCTTTACTCTCTCAGAGAACTCATCCATGCTCATGGGTTCACGGGTCAGTTCTATGCAGATGACTCCCCTCTGTCCCCTGGACACCTCCCTCTTCCCTGACCTCTCTGCTGGACTTGAGCTCTGTGTTTCCATCGCCTACCAGATGTTTCCTATAAGGTGTCCTGTCATCATCTCAAACTAAACAAGTGTGAAAGTTGAGCCTGTCTTCCCGACACTCCCCCATCACCATTTTCCATTTTTCTGCCTGTAGCATCAGCGTTCTCTCACCCACCCAAGCTCGAGACCTGAGTCAGATTTGGTGCCTCCTCCTCATCCTTCCCTTCCCAAGTTTTTGTTTGTTTGTTTGTTTAAAAACGATGACCGGTAAGCGGATCTTAACCCTTGGCTTGGTGTTGTCAGCACCACACTTACCCAGTGAGCCAACCGGCCATCCCTATACAGGATCCGAACCCGTGGCCTTGGTTTTATCAGCACCACACTCTCCCGAGTGAGCCACGGGCCGGCCCTTCCCCTTCCCAAGTTTTGCCAGCTTCCTTTGCAACTTCTCTTACAGTTCTTTGCCCTTTCCATTCTATCTGCCAATCCAGGGTGCCTGCAGTTTCTTCCCCTCTAGTCTCTCATTCATACCTGGCCAGATTTTTTATGTTGTCTTTCTCCTGCTCAAAAACTTTCAGGTGCTCTCATCACCATAGATAAAGTCCAGACTACTTAGCCTTGGGCTCAGGAGCCTTTTTTGGCCCCGGCTCACCTCACTGGCATTATCGTACATGAATAAGAGTACACACTCTGGAGCCAGACTCTGGGATCAAACCCTACCCTCAACACTTACATGCTGTGTGACCCTGGGCAACTACTTAACCTTTCTGTGCCTGAGTTTGCTCTTTAAAATCATTTTATATGAAGTTTTATAATCATTTCTCAGGTTGCTGTGAGGTTAAAATGCACTTAGACCAGTACTGGCTACACAGTAAGAGCTCAAATGCTAGCTTTTTATTGCACTGGTTTTCACAAAGGGAGGGCTGCACACTGCACACCTCTGCACACCTCCTCCTGGACACACGCATTGACCCCCTCTTCATCGCGTTTGCTCAGCCTATTCCCTCGGTCTAGCATGCTGTTTGCTGCCTGCTGACTTCTACCCTTCAACGGCTGGTTACCTCCCATTTCCTTCTGGTAAGTGCTTACTTAGCATTTCTGTACTGCTGCTCAAATTGACCAACGTGGTGTGTTGGGTATATGAAGCCAGCCATAGGCCACACATGGCACGTTTTCCTGAAGGGTTCATTTTACTTGATAATAAATAATTTCATCTATTTTTATATTAAAACAACTACTCCCAGACATATCATGAAGTAGTATGCAAAATTGGCAGAAGATTTTTAAGATAAAATACAAAACTACTTAGAATATTCAGAGTGGAGCTGTCTTGGGCTAACCCCCCAGTCCCAGTGGGGTGTCTGCATTCAGTCTGCAGTGGAAAGGTCTGAGAGCAGGGACTCTGGGAGTCCAAGGGGCTAGGTGCAGATGAGAGAAGGCAGGGTTAACACCAGTGCAGTGGGAGGTGACAGGCCCTATACTCCAGGCCCCTGCAGGAAGGTCCCTGTAACCCATGGTATTCTCTCCTTCCTGACAACTTGGACACCTCAGTGTCTATTTACACGCCTAGGCTGCCTCGGGGTAGCATTTGTATTGCATGGTTTTTAACTTTCCATGTATGTAGGCCTTATCTCTTCAACAGCATCCTAAGCATCTGGAGTGCAGGTGCAGCGTGACCGAATGGCAAGACAGATCTGGCTGTGGATTCAGGGCCTAGAGTTTACTGATTGAGCAAGGCACTTTTTCTCTCAGTCTTGGCTTCCTTATCTGTAGAACATAGACAATACTTACCTAATGAGCCTGTTCTGAGGATCCAGCTAAATAACGCACGTGTAGCATTCAGCACAGCAGACAGCAGGGACACTTAGGAATTGTCAGCTCCCTCCCAGCGGTGCCAGCTCTCAATAAACATCTTATTTTCAAATACTCCCATCCGCAAATATATCCTCCTACCTGCACCTACTCCCACGTGCTCTGCCTCCCTTCCTGTCACAGTGGACGCTCCTGTCAAAGGCCACCCTCTTTCTTGTGTGCTAGTTCCTGGCCCTCCTCACCTTCGCAAAGACCTCACTCATACAATTACCTCCCTGTCTCCTACAGCACCAGTTTCCCTCCCTATTGTATCACTCTCTTCACTGTGTAATTATGCTGCAATATCACTCTATCTAAAACGAAAGATAAAACATTAAAAAACCTTCCTTTGATCCCACATCCATTCTAGTTATCACCCCATTTCTCTGCTCCCTTTACAGTAAAAAATCCCCAAGAGAATTGACATACTCCCTGTTTCCACTTCTGTTGCCACTCCAGGCAAGCTCCTGTCCCCGTCACTCCACAAAACTGCTTTTATCAAGGTCTCCAGTGACCTTCGCATTGCCATATCCAGTGGGCCGTTCTCAGTCTGTTTTAACAGCCTCTCAGGAGTGTCTGAGACCTTGAAACACCTTCTGCCCTGGCCTCCCAGACCCTCCACTCTCCTGATTTCCTCCAGTCTTACTGGCCACTCCTCAGTCTCCTTTGCTGCATGCCCCCTTCTCCCTGGCCTCTAAGCATAGGAGGGCCCAGGGCTGCCCTTGGACCACTTCTCATCTCTGTACTTACTCAGGTAATGTTTTCCACTCTCATGGATTTAAATGCCATCTAAAAGATTCCCAGATTTTTATCTCATATCTAGACCTCCCAGAATTCCAGACTTAATATCTACTGCCTATACCCCATCTCCACTTGGATGTGCCACAGACACTTCAAATCCAACATGTCTAAAACCGAACTCTTGATTCCCCAGCCCACCTTTCCCTCCCCATAAATCTTTCCCATATCAGTAATGGGAACTTTGTCCTTCCAGTCATTCAAGCCAAAACCTTGGGAACTGTCCTTGGCTCTTTTTAAGTCCCACAGTCAGCCCATCAGCAAATCCTGCCTGTCAGTTCTCCCTTCAAAATACAGAGAGAATTGGCCACTTTACCAGCTCCATCTCCCCACTCTAGTCCAAGTGAGTCTCCTCCTCACTCATGAGGCTGACTCCAGTAGTTTCCTGAGTGGTTTTGCTACCTCTCTCTTTCCTCAACTCTACAATCTGTTCTCCACTAACAGCCAGAATAATTTTTTTCAAAATATAAGTTTGACTATGTCATTTATTGGCTTAAAGCCCTCCAAAGGCCTCCCCTCTCAGAGTAAAATCCAGATTTTTTTTATCACGGCCTGCAAGGCCCTATGGGACTGGCCTGCTACCTGTCTGGCCTCATTTCCCACTGTCCTCTTGCTCCCTCTGTCCCAGCCTCACTGGCTCCGACGCTGTTCCTTCAAGAGCCTGGAAACACTCCTGCCTTGGGGAGTTTCTTTTTGTTGTTGTTTCCGTCTGGAACACTCACGAAGGTGCAAGCCTTGCTCCCTTACGCCCCTCAGGTCTCTGCTCAAATGCCGCCTTACCAGAGGGCCTTCCCTGATCAAGCTCTCAAAAGTAGTACCCCTGGCATTCTCTGACCCCTAATCCTAATTTTGCTTACCACTGACTCCCACCTGACATAATTAATTTACATGTTTGTTTTTGTCCATCGTCTCACCGTTAATAACACCCCAAGGGGACCTTTGGTGCCTGGCACATAGTAGGCGCTTGCAGATGGTCAGGGGCATAGTATAGTGTGGGAGAGCCTACCTAACGCACATGGCCCCAAGTCTCTGCACTCCCACTTACCTGCTGTGTGCTTTGGGGCAACTTAACCTTTCTAAGCTTCAGTTTTTCTTTCTGTAAAATCTACCTGGAAGGTTTTTTTTTTTTTTTAAAGATGACCAGTAAGGGGATCTTAACCCTTGATTTGGTGTTGTCAGCACCACGCTCTCCCAAGTGAGCTAACTGGCCATCCCTATATAGGGATCCGAACCCGTGGCCTTGGTGTTATCAGCACCATACTCTCCCAAGTGAGCCATGGGCTGGCCCCTGGAAGGTTTTTTTTTTTTTTTTTTTTTGTCTTTTTCGTGACTGGTACTCAGCCAGTGAGTGCACCGGCCATTCCTATATAGGATCCGAACCCGCGGCGGGAGCGTCGCCGCGCTCCCAGCGCCACACTCTCCCGAGTGCGCCATGGGCTCAGCCCCCCCTGGAAGGTTTTTTAGGAGAATTAAAGATAATACATTTAAAGTACCTGAGACGTGGTCAATGCTCAACAAGATGGGGGCTAAAAAGGCCACTTAGCTGCTTTCCAAGCCTTTTTCCATGGAGTTAATAGTGCTGTCTCTATCTGCCCCTGGGGCAGAGAGCTGATATAGCAAAAGAAGGTAACACTATGTAAGGGGTTACTGATTCCATTTTCCATGTCATAGCTTGATCCAGAATCCTCTAAGCATTGTTTCTGGATCCAGCCAGTTCCCTACCAAAGCCCCTCAGATGATGGTCATGTCTGAGCAGGTCCTGCAGGTTGACACCCTCCCCCAGCCCTACTTTGGATCAAGGTAGCCCCCGATGTGGGAAGCAGAGGTGCTTTCTGGGATGTGTAGGCCTGTCTGGACATTACGAGCCATGGGCCCCACGAATCCTTCTCTGGCAAAGCACCCATGTTTGTGAGGTGGGCAACGCTGGGCAGGCCTGGCTGGTCAGTGAAGATGATTAAAGAGTAGTTTCCCTGTATACCACCAGGGGGCGCCAGAGGTTGTTCAGCTCTTGACAGGACTCTGCTGGAGACTGCCAGCCAAAGCAGGGTCACATTAAGGGACTGGAGGCCAAGATTCCAGGCTCAAAGTTCTTTATTGATAAGCATCAGTGAACTCCTTGCCCTTTGTGCTCAGCCAGTTCTGCCCACAGATTCCCAGTCTTGGGTGGGGAGTTCATCTTTGCCTCTCAGATCATCTGCCTGCTTCTGGCTCTGCCCACAGCTATATCTAATTTGCCACACCACAGGTCAGGGAGGCATGTGGCAGGTGTCAGAAGGGTCATGGCCAGGTCCTTGTCCCCACAGACCACTCTCCATCTAGGAGGTGCTCAGCTTCAGCTGCATGGGCTCTCAGAGGGGGCTCCAAGAGCCTGTTGGTTAGACGGAAGAACTGAACTGCTGAGACATACAGATTCAGCCTGTCAAATGTTCCTCCACAGCAGAGCTGAGCAGCAGCAACTGGCCCTTGCTTCTGTCCTGAGGTTCTCGGGTGGCTAGCAGGAGTGCCAAGGGCAGGAGGTCCTAGGCAGTGCCTCATAGGGGATAGAGATGCCAGAGGCTGTGGAAGATGGGTGGGAAGGAGGGATACACCAGAGAGAGAGTGTCAGTTAAGTCCCTTGTTCTAATTTCACCAGCCCCAGTTCTTGTCCATGGCAAGTCCTTCAATACTAAATAGATAGTCCCTTGGGCCCTGGGTGTGCCCTTCCCCCACCATTATCTCGTAGAGACAAGAATTGTTAAAGCAACCTGTCCTCCCAAGCCAGGCACCCTATAGAACCTTCTTGCCTACTCAGCAGGGACCCCCAAGCCTGCATCCATTTCTCCCTCAGGTCAGGGCAACCACTACCTGGGCCAGCAGTGTAGGGGTACCTGGAGAAGGCCCTGGTTCCCCTAAAAGCCCTTCAGCCTGTCTCTGACCTGTACTGGAAGCGGGGGTCTCCAGGGTGGGTCTTCAGCACCTGATGCACTTCTGGGGGAGGCTCCAAGCCCATTTGTTCTGCTCGATACCAGCGCTGCAACCGTGTGATCCCTGCCAGGGTGGGAAGAAGACTCTGGGGCTTCATGGGGGGTGGGGAAGAGTCCAGGCTAGAGGTAATGTGTGTGTGGAGTGGTGTGTAGTCTTGGGAGACTCACACCTCCCAGTCTCGGGAGACAGTGCCCAAGAGTCAGACAGGCACTTGAGTCTCTTCAGAGACGCATGGAGTGACAGGATTGGCTCAGAGATTAGCTCCATGGGGCCTGAGTGGAGTTCTCACCTGTGCAGGGCCCGTACTGCCAGGCCAGATCAAACTGCCTCAGCAGCTCCAGCTCCGCTTCATCCTCGTTGGGGGGCTGGGGCTCCTCCCCTGTAATGACATGCTGCTCCTCAGGCCTGCCCGGGCCTTTGCCCTGCCTCTTGCTCACAGCTGTGCCACTATTCCGGGCCGTCCTCACCACTCCTTCGCCTCTGCCATCCCGCAGCCAAACCTCGTGTGGGAAGTGGAGGACATGCTACATTTCCCCTTCCATCTGCCCCACCGCCCACGTCTTCCCAGGTCCCTTCGTGTCCAGTCCTCCTGCCTCCCCCACACCTCAGAGACCTAGCTCTGGTGCCAGCTTCCCCTTGCTGTGCCCAGCGGGCCCCTCCCTCGTCTTCACAACAGGGTAGGAGTCAGTGATGAGCCGCTTCCGGCCCATGGCGGCCACCCAGGCAGGCGGAGAAGGAGGCGACTGCGGGGAAGAGAGACTGGCCAGCGGGTGCGAGAGAGACAGCTGCTGAGAGAGAGAGAGAGATGGGCCAGCAACGGGCAGACGAAACGACCCAGACAAGCCGAGAGGAAGGCACTGCTTCCAGGGATGACGCCTGTCGCCCTCCCCCGCAAGCACGCAGACATCAAAGACTGGGCCAATGGCAGGCCGCCACTGCGGGGCGGGGCCCCGGCTTGGCCAATGGCGGGGGGCGGGGGCGGGGCCGGGGCAGCTGCTGCAGCTGTGTCCTGGGAGGAGGGGTTAGGCTGGGGTGGGGGAGCTGTCAGGGTGCCCCGGACTTCGCCACCTCCTCCTGGCCCCCATTGGTCCGCAGGGAGTCCCAAGGGACTTACAGCGTGTTGTCCTCAGCCTCTCACTTCCCGTTTTCCCTTCCTAGGCAAATGTTCTTTTCAGCTTCACTAATCCCCGTGGCCGGTTTGTAACTCCCCAGAGCCCAGCTGGAGCCTTCCACTCTGGCCCCTTGGCCCGCCGACCGTTGTGGGGGCAGGACTGGAAGTCCGAGGAGAGTGTGGACTAATCCAGCCCCCTTCCTTGCCCCCACCCCACTCCCACCGACCCCAGGAGACCTGGCTGGAGAAGCCCATGGGTTCTTAAAGCTCCTTTCTCATAGTCTGCGCCTGAAGACACTGCCCACTCTTAGTCCAGGCGGGCATTTGCCTTGTCTGCTGTCCTGGGGTCCCATAGCCTGCACCTGCCTGTCCTCCAGTCAGGAAGATTCCTTACTGAGCAGGGCGCCAGAGAAGGGGTCTAGTCCCCATTCACAATGTGTTTGGATCCCCAGTTCATTGGCAAAATCTGCCATGTCTGTTACAGTAATGTGAGTATGAGCAGAAAATACTATCAATAAACCTAATGCTCATATCGCACTTACCATGTGCCAACTGCTATTCTGAGAACTTTCCCACGTGTTAACTTAATTGAAATAGATGTAAAAAGGTTTTTGAAAGTAGGAAGTACAGATAAATTATGATCACTGCTGATAGTCACAGGCATTGTGAGGCTCAAGTAAAACCACAGTTCCTCCTTGCACCCCAGGAACTCACAGGAGTATAGGACACATGGATGACAGTTGTCCATGCAAGGCTATAATTCCTGACAAACAGAAGAGAGGGACAGGGGCGGGTCAGAGGTTAGTTAGGACCATAAGGATAATTAGCATTGGAAGGCCTCCTGGAGGAGGTGGTCTGCTGTAAACAGTCTCTCAATTCTCCACCCATGACCTTTGTCCCTTGGGCTCCTGTCATCGCTGACTCACCCCTAATCCCGCCTCCCCCTCACCAGCTTCCTGGCAGCAGGCAAAAGTGCTGGCCAGTGGGAGTCTGGGAACCAGCACAGGGTCCAGCCCAGCTCTAATCACCCTCTAGAGATCCCATCCGGTTCTTCCTTCCAAGGGTGCAAGGGCTGGAGGGTGAGGCAGAGATGCCAGGGCTGATGCCTGCTCAGAGGCTTCTCCTTCCTCCTTTCCCACTGCTCTGGGGTCTGGATGCTCTGTGTTAGGAAGAGAGCTGGGCTCCTGGTATGCGTGGGAGCTAGGGGGAAGAATGCTGTGGAGAGCTGACCACCACAGGGGAGGAGAAGCAGGCCATGTCCTCAGGGGCCACCTCCTGTCTGGTTCTCCCTGTCTGCTTCCTTGAGGAGGGCCCAGTGGAGGAGGGAGCTCATGGGTGCATTGCACAGAGCTGGAGGGCCCTTCCCTGCTTTACTCTTTGGCTTGGTCTAATCTCCCATCTGCCTGGTGGACTGAGTGGGGCCCACAATCAGGGAGACGGGCCCTACTGAATTAGGGAGGGAGGCAAGGAGGCCCTCTCCATCAGAGCTGGGAAGGGCTTAGGTGTTGAGTCCAGTCAGGCTTGAGCACTCTGGAGGGACGGCACGCAGGCTCTGTGGGATGACCAGGCCCTCCCCAGAGGACCTCAGCAAGGGGATCCTGGGCTGTTCCCTGAGGTGTGTGGCACCCACCTCCTGAGTCCACAAAGCCCTGAGGGAGTAGGGAGCCATGGGTGGGGCAGACCCCTTTTCATTCCTGGTCCCTCCCACCCCTGAAAGCTGATAGCCGTGGGGCCCTGCCACCGCCCAGGGAGCGTGAAATAGGGTGTGCCGCTGGGCGGCCACAGCGGCTCCTACTGCCGCCTGGGCCTATTCCCTTCTCTCCTCTGGCAGCCTCTGGCACCCTGACCTGCTCTGTGAACACTGTCTGGGCCGTGCTTTCCAGCTGCCCCCAGCTCTGCCTGGCCCAGGACTTGTTAGTCTCTCCCACCCAACCTGGAAGATGTCTCCCTTGGGCTTCAGCCCCACCCCCACTCCAGGGCCCAAGAAAGAGAATCAGAGGGGTCAGCTCAAGCACAGGCATCCTAGGACTGGGAGTCTGGCCTGGAGTTGGAACTCTCTGCAGGCAGCATTGCCCCCCTGTGCCAGTCAGCGGTGGGATCAAGCCCCAGGGAGGAGCTGGCATCCAAGGATTTTGGAGCCATCCCTGTCCAAAGGCATGCTTCCCTGACTCAGCATCTGGACTGCTAAGGTGTGCTGGCAACTAGACTGGACCTTGGCCTGCCATCCCTCGGGTCTTTTCCTCCTTGACTCCCCAACCCTCTTCACTTCCTGTCACCTTGCCTAGAATCCCTTCCCCTACTCAGGCAGCCTCCTGTGCCCATTCCCAAAATTGTTGTCCTGGAGTCTGTCACAGTTCAGGCTTCAGGCTGCAGGGCCAGGCCAGAGGTCTGAGTTGGGGACTAAGTTCTCTCTCTCTCAGGAAATGTCCTGAAACCTAGGCATGGGTTCTTTGTGTCAGCTCTGACACCCAGAGGCTGGTGATGGCATTAGCAGGGCGACATTTGCACCTTGGCCTGGGAACACTCCCAAAGCCAAAGTCCCGGGGAGCTCAGAACAAAAAAGAACCGAAACAGGAGCCCAGCACCTTCATGAAGGCTGAGGCCCACCAGTGACTGCTTCAAGGGGAAGGAGGATTAGGCCTGGCTTAGCTCAGACAATGTGGCAGAATGGGGGACCTCAGCACTGTGCCTGTGCCCTATGAGCCCCTTCTCCTCCAGTTCATGATGGAGCTTGTGGGGAGAGCAGACAGAGCTGGGAAGGAGGGAGGGGAGCAGCTTCCTGGGGCCCAGTGGGCTGTGGGGTATCCAGCTCTCCTTCCCTCTCCCCAGCACCCCCCTTCCTCAAGCCCTTGGGCCCTGCCACCTACCCTGAGCTGAAAATCGGGCTATCTCAGGAGATTTGGGGCAGCCAGACTAACACTCTTTGGCCCCCAACACACTCACACACCCTGGGCCCCATTCATCACCCTGTGGGCCAAAATACTTCCAGGCAGCTCCTCCTAGTCCCTCACTACCCTCCCAAACACCCCCTCCTCTCCCTGGTCCAGGTTCTCTGGCCTAGTGGTTGTAAGGAGCAGGAACCTGGGGGAAGGGAAAGGTTCCCCTGAGTGTCTGGTGTTTTCTGCCACTGATGTCTCTTCTTCCCTGACCCCGCCATCCTCTGCACCTCCACTGGTCACCTCCCCCTTTCACCTTAGCCATCCTGGCTCTGGAGAAGTTCTGGGGAGATTTGAACAGGGGCTCTTCTGGCCATTCCTCACCTTGGCCACCAGGTGTCAGACTTTGTTCAGCTGGGAGGATGGTTCTGTTAACCATTTCTACCTTATCAGCCAGGCCCTGGAGATCAGGGCAAGTTGTGGGGGTGGGAAGGACACACTAGAGGTGTCCTCTGAGTTAGTGAGGCCGAAAAGGATCCTGAAGACTGAGACGGGGGAAAGGACCGGAACTCTGGCTCTAAAGCTTTTTCACAGTTATTCCCTCGCTCCCCCCCCCCCCAGCAAGGGCTTTGTCCCCTGCTGGGAAATTCAGGAACCAGGCTGAGTCAGGGAGCTTAAGAATTGAAGGGACAAAGGCAGAAACAGTTGTAACTCTAGAGAAGAAGGGGGAGCTGAGAGGAACCTGCTTATCAGAGCGTTCAGCCAGGCCTGAATCATTGTCCCTTGCCCTCTAGGTTAAGGGGAACAGAGGGCCTCCCTTTGCCCTTCCCCATTTGGGGTGGCTGTGGCAAGTGGGTGATCGCGCACGCGTGCGTGCGTGCATGCGTGCGTGCGTGTGTGTGTGTGTGTGTGTGTGTGTGTGTGTCTGTAAGATGAATGCTTGAATGAGTCTCCTCACATAATGAAGGGGCCCCTGAGTCCTGGATGTTGGGTAAATCTTTGCAAAAGCGGGAAGCTGGCAAGGTCTGACTGTTTTGCCACCTCCCATCAGAGCCTCCTTTATACCCACTCCACCTTCCTGGAAGTTGCCTCCTCCCCCAAATGACAGTTCTCCATCCTGTGCTCATTCTCTCACACAAAGGTATGAATTTCCAGGCATCCAAGATGACAGCAGGATTGCTAACCTACCCGTGCTGTCCGGCGACCGAGAGGGAGGATGCCCTTCACTCCCTCCGTCCTACTCTCCCTCTCCCTGCCTTCCTGAGGACGTAAGGACTTCTAGAGATAGTGCCCCCGCATGACTCTACAGGGACCCAGGCATTCTAGGTTCTTACATTGGCCTGTGGATACCTGGGCCCCTAACCCTAAGGCCATGCTTAAGAGGTGGAACCTAGATAAGCAGTGAAACTTCATCAAGTTCCTGAAGTAGCTATGGCTAGAGAACCAATGACAAACTCACTCACAGAAAACACTGTTGACCTATCATTTACCAGGAGCGACCTGTCCTGTGGTGCTGGCGTTTCACAAGAGGCACGGTGCCAAAACCTGAAGGAGGGGCTCGCATCCCTGCCACTGTCATCAGGAACTATTTGGGGGAGGGTTCAGGAACTCAGACTCTGAAAGTACCTTTTCAGACTGTGTGCCCCCCATGGGAGCTCTCTGCATCCTCACAGGAGTGAACTCCAGTGCTCCCCATTTGGGATGCTACTTCAGGTCCATTTGCTTCTCCCAACATATCCCTCCTCTGTTTCCCTCTGCTGACCACCCTGCCCTCAAATGCCACTCAACAATACAGCTTCTAGCGCCTGAGAGTCCCTCCATTGCCCCCTGATTCTCAGCCATTACTGTCTTGCAAGTCCTCAGCCTTGAAAAATGCCCTCTGGCCATCTCTGGCTTGCTGGGGAATGTCACAATCCATGCTGAATGATATCCCTGCTGATATCACTGGGCTCCACGTGGCTGCCCAGTAGCCCTTCTGATTTTCCTCTGGCTGTCTCTTCATTCCATCCCAGACTTTTCCATTGTTCTTCAGCCACCATTTCCTCACTCAGCAACAACATGTTTACATCTCTTCTGTTTAAAAACCAACACAACAGCACAAACAAACCTTTCTTGGTCTTACCAATTCCTCTAGATAATCCCTTTACCATCAAACTCTGAGGGAATATATGTACCGTTTCTACTGTCTTCCCACCAGATCCTTCTTTACTAACAGTTTGTTATCTGTGTCTCACCTGCTCCTTCAAAGGTCACCGTGACTTCCTGATTCCCAACGCCAATGGAATTTTCTCCAAATTCTTCTGTCTATTCCTCTGGAGCATCTGAGACTGTTGATCAGCTGCCTCCTTCACATTCTTTTTTCTCAACTTCTAAAACACTATTGTCTTGACACTCTTTAAACCAGTTTAAATCAAATTATTGAGTACTTTACCATGCCAGGCATTTTGCTACAATGCTGTAGGGGATTGGCCGGTTAGCACAGTTGGTAGGGTATGTGGTTACAACACCAAGGTCAAGGGTTTGGATCCCTGTACTGGCCAGCTGCAAAAAATAAAATAAAATAAAATGCTGTAGGGTTACAAAGATCTGTAAATCATGGAGCCTGGCCTCAAGATGCTATCTGCTTGAAAAAGAGACAACACACTTTATTAAGTCTTATCCTGCACCATCTCCATCTGTCTAAATTCTGCCCATCCTCCAAGAATGGTGTTAAATCCTACTTTGTGCATTTATGCAAAAGGTGGCTGTTGAGCACTTGCTGTGTGCTAGGCACTGGAAATACAGTAGTGACTTCAAACACCATTTCCTCACCTCTAGGGCTCACAGGCTAGAGTGCCTGCACCCAACTAGATGCAGTCACACCTTACTTGACTTCCATAGTATTTTTCCTGGGTCTGTCTTTCTGCATGTAATCAAATTCTGCTTTGAATTCTACCATTTGTGAGGAGGGGTTCCTATTCCCTTTTCTAGATTGTTTAGTTCAAAAACTAATTGAACACCTTCTTTAGGTTGGGTTCTAGGATAGAGAAAAGAGGAAAACTCAGAATCTGCCCTAAGAAACTCACAGTGTAGTATTGTGCGAGTTCTGTGATCATGGGACCTACACCTTACTTATCTCTGTATGCCTTATAGCCTCTTGCTTAGTGCCGTGCACATCACAGGGCCTGACTCATTCTGCCTGTGCATGGAGACAGCCCAGATACCCTCTCCTTTCTATCTTGTTAGGCAAGGAGCAGGGCCTGCAGGTGCCCCTGGCCATGCCTGGGCAGATGTCTCGGCCTGAAGAGTATGGACCCCTCAGGGTTGGGCATGTTCCCTCCAGCTTGGGCCAGGTGACTCAGGGACATTCAGCAAAGCCTAGCTCACCCCACCCACACACAAGTCCAATAGCTCCTGTACATACACTCTGACCCCTCCCTTTTCTAGTGGCTCATGCACTTGCTGGTACCTCCTAGTCTACATGGCACATGTATGCTTTTGTCCCTCATTACTTCAGGTAAGCTGACCTTTTCTTCCTAAGTAGACTGAAAGCTCCATAAGGGCAGGAGCCGGGTTAGATCTTAGACTTCTTTTGGCTTTCCTACAACAGTTAGCACAGTGATGGGCAGGTAACTAGGTCTTCAGAATATTTAACTGATCGACAAATCATTTATTACTTCCTTAGCTTAAGACATTGTCTCTAAAAAAGCCCTTGTAAAATACCCATGTATTACCTGGGATCAGTTAACCTATTAATTTACCCAGTGGTTCTTAAGTGTCATGATATGCTGATATATCCCAAATAATCTGTAATTATTATAATTGCTGTTGCTATAGCCATGCATCTTAGCTTTATTGTTTCTGTTATCCTTTCCCACAATCTTAAAAGGATATTTAGTTATTCCCATTTTACAGATGGGAAACTGGAGAATAGGAAGCTTTAATTTGTCTAAGGTCATTCAGCTAGTAGGTCATGAAGCTGGGGGTTGATATGCTGTCTTACTTTGGAGAGAAAGGAAGTCACAGCTGAGAATTCTGACTTGGCCACAGTCTGTTGCCCTCCCTAGGAGAAGAAGGGAATGGAGGTGAAGGTCACCGCTCCTAGCACCCCAGCAGGCAGTCACAGGTGGGTCCTAGGGAAGCTGGACCTGAATGCCCAGGTGCCAACAGCTTGGGGGAGAGCATGAGAGGGGCAGATGAACAGCTTTACTCACCATGTGGAGGGTGGGCTAGAGGGAAGAAATTCAAGGCAGGGATACAGACCTATGAGACCATTAGAGCAATCCGGAGAGGTGAGGATGACTAGGCAATGGCAGGCAGAAGGAAAGCCAGCGACAGACAAGCTACTTGGGAGGACTGAGGGATCACATGGTTGGTGGTGAGAGCAGGAGCAGACAAGTCCAAGGTGTGCACGTCACCCCAGTGCACACAGGGTGGAGAGCCTCTTCCCCCAGCTCTGTGCATCTCTACCCAGACTGCGGTGGGAGGGTGGGAACTGGGGGTGTGCAAAGATCAGGACAGCCAGCGATGAACACCAGGAGGAGGGGCAAGGCCAGGCAAGAGACTAAGTTCTGGGGCAAGCATTTTATTTGTTAATACAAGAATAGAAATTCTGCAATAAATATCATCTAATAAATAACATCTTCAAATAAATAAATATTAATACAACAAACTTAGAATCATGAGTAGGTGGAGCTGGGGGGCAGGGCCTGGGGGAGCTGCCACCCCACACCCCAAAATGCTACTGTAATGTAAACTTTCAGGAAATCCTGTGGCTGTGGCTATGGTTGCCCTCCCCAGCCTGAGTAACCCACAGATACACTGGGAAAGGGGGTGGAGAGGAGGCATCATGATGCCGGGTGGTGCCAGGTGGTGCCAGATCATGCTGGCAAGAAGATTCGAGGCAAGGTCCTGATGCACGGCTTTTGTTTGCCACCCTGTGCCACCAACAGCCTTGGTGAATCCTGGGTCCAGTCTATCCCTGCCCCTCTGCTTTCAGTATTATATTATCTCTTCTAGTTTATAGGCCATCTCTAATGCAGACCCCACCCCTTCCATTTTAAATCCCATCTGTTATCTAGACCCTCCACCATGTTTGTTTCCTGAATTGGATGTGTAGAGTTATTTGGGGATAGGAGAGCAACACCCATCCAAGGAGAGTGGGGCAGCCAAAGGGCTTCACCCCAGAAAGGCACATGCTGTGGTGGCCCTCCACCCCTGTCCTCCAGGTGTGCTTCCTGGAAGTGCCACTTGAGGGGCGGGTGGTTACTGGCGAGTGGAGGGTCAGAGACTGTGACAGCCTTTGCACCAACCTGAACCACTTGGGACTCCCTTGAGTATTACTTCCTGTGGAAACAGGACAGGGCCTATTGCACCTCTTCCCCAGACCTGTAAGACTTTGGGAGGTGGGGAGGGGACATGGTTTATCTCATCGCATCCCCATCCAAGCCCAGGGGAGGGCCAGAAGCTCATGGCTTCTGTCTCCTGGCTCAACGAGTGTTGGCATATGGGTTTCTCCCTCCCAAAGTAGGTCAGGGTTTGAAAGAGGAAGGAAGAGGAGGTGGTAAAGGTCAGAGATCAGAAGCCATGGGCCTCCAGGTGCAGGGTGACCGCAGCTGCCGGAGGCTGCATCTTCTTCTTGAGCCGGTTGAAGTCCTTGGCTGAGCGCCACAGCCAGGTCTGCAGCTCCTTCAGCAGCCAGAAGTCATCCATCTTCTGGAGGAAGTCACTGTGGGCAGGGCCAGGGGCCCAGGTGGGCTCAGTCCCAGGCAGAGGTTGGGGCAGTGGGTAGCCGAGAGCTGCCATGACACCCGCAATACTGCCCAGCAGGCCCTGGAGGCTGGTGCAGAAGTGGGCTAGGCTGCGGCGCAGCTCGGCCGTGGCAGCCTGACGATTGAGGCCACGCAAGTAACATAGAAGGTGGTTGTAGGCCTCGTAGTTCTGGGTCAGCCGCAGTTTGTCATTGAGGCTTCGCCACACTTCCAAGTTGACAGTGGCCCTGGGCAGAGTCTCTGCTCCCAGCCGAGGTGGATTGAAGTCAGGCTCATTGAAAGGGGGCCCCAAGTAGTTCAGCTGTGAAAAGGAGAGGGCAATGGAAAGGAGGGCAGAGTGGCCAGTTGCTACTGAGGAGATCCCTGCCCCCAAAACTTCTATTTATTGTGTCCCCTGACACTGGCTCTGTCTCCATACTAGTCCTCTCAAGTTCACAGGCCTCCCCTATGTCTCTCCAACAAGGATGTCATGTGCGTGAAGGTGACAGTTGAAGCAATGGGGGTGACGAGCTCGTCTATGGAGAGGTGTAGAAAGAGAAAACCACGCAGGAGCCACTTGGAAGGACGCGCTGGAAGGTTGGCTGGCAGGTACGCGTTGGGAGAGCACCCACCATGGGGGCAGGGCAGAGAGGAAGAGGAGCCTGAGGAGCCAGGAGCGAGGCGGAGAGGTGGAAGGTGGACCAGGAGAGTGCAGAGGCCAAGGAAGAGGAGCTCAAGAAGGCAGCAGTGCTCACAGTGTGGCTGCAAAACAGAGAGCGAGGAGAATGAGCCTAGGAGATACTGGTGGGTTTGGCAAGAAGGACGTGCCTAGCGACCTTGGAGAGAACCACTGCAGTGGCCTGGAAGCCAGATTGCAGGGGGTTAAGGAGTGAGTGGGTGGAGAGGAAGTGGAGGCAGAGGGTGTAGACCACTCCTTCGAGAAATTTGGCAGGGAAAGCCAGGAGAGAAAAAGGGTCGGGAACAAGAGGGGGTAGCAGAGTCAAGCAAAGGTTTTCTGCACGGGGAAAGTAGAAAGAAAGTAGGTGTCGAAAGGCAGAGGGACCCATTGGCATCAGAGCTCCATTTGCCTCTTTGACATGCCCAGTCTCACCATCTGCAGGGATAGGGGACAGAGGGTACTCACACCCCAATGGAGGGTTCGGCTGATAGGAGCAGGGCTGTAGAAGGAAGAAGCTAAGGCAGTCCCAGGAGTGGGGCAGGAGGAAGGATATGGAAGACAGTACAGTATAGGGAAGAGGGCAAAGCCCTTGCCAACCCTCAGGGGAGCGGCCTGGGGCCCAGGGAAAGGGATGAGGGAGATGTGTAACTGGGAGAGGAAGAGAGAAGAGAGGGGCGAGGCCTGGGATAGGCAAGGGCCCAGGGGGAGGTTCACACGCTGACAAGCACAGAGACAAACTAATTTCCTCGGTGTATCCTGGGGCTGGAGCCAGCTCCCCCGCCACCTCCTCCCTTTCCTTTCCCTGGCTCCAGAGTAGGGTCTGGGATGTGGAAGAGGAACACGGGAAGAGGGGGCCGGTTCCCCATGGTCCTCGGCTCCTCTGACTCTCCTTTCTTCTCTCCAGGGCTCTCTGAACACCTCTGGACTGCCCCAAAATCCTTACAGCACAGCCTCCATCCACACCCTGAACCCCCTGCCAGCACTGCCCTGGGTTCCTTGCAGCCCCCTTCCCTCAAGACCCCCCTAGGAGGCCCAGCCAGGATGGGAGAGGCAGACAGAGGGAGGCCCATGGGTCCAGAGCAGCAGGGCCCCAGGTCTGGGGGCAGAGGCGAGCTGGAACACAGGCATGGGAGGTGGGGCCCCCCTCCATCCCCACCCAACCCCGCCCGTACAAGAGACACCACAACACGGTGTAAACAGAGGAGACTTCCCCGGCCCCCAGGGGGAGGCGGGTGGCTGGGCTGGCAGCCAGTGGGGCAATGGGCCAAGGCGGGTGCGAGGCCTGCCCACATGCCTAGTCCTGGGGCCAGGGATGGAGTGGGGCACCTCAGAGGGAAGGGCAAGGAGATAGGCCAGACAGGGAGGCTGCTTGGAGCCAAAAGGCCCCTCCCCATGACCCCATCATTCACCAGGACCCCTCCACCATTCTCTCCCTCTTGCCCCAACTCTCAGACTCCTAAGCTGGGTACTCACATAGGTCCCCGCCAAGCTGCGGAGTTGGTGCTCCAGGTAGCGGGTGAGGTCATAGGTTTTCTGGATGGAGGGGCCAGGCCCTGGGTCCCCCGTGCGATTGAGAGCTGGCACTGCAGGGATGTGCCAGAGCACCGTGCACAGGCAAGCTAGCATCCCCCACGAGTCCCCTGTGGACAGGATGGGCAGGAAGCATGAGGTGGGCCCAGGCCCAGGCAGGGAAGCAGCTGGCAGCCCCTCAGGTGTCTGTCCCCACCTTGAGCTGGGAGCGGGGGTGAGGGTGGGACACCAGATGGGCGGCAGAGCGGGGGGGATGGAGGAGGGGAAGTATGTCTGGCCTGAGAGAGAGAGAGGAGAGGGGGCGTGCGTGTGTGTGTGTGTGCGTGTGTGCGTGTGTGTGTGTGTGTGTGTGTGTGTGTGTATGTGTCTCTATCAGTAGGTATTTGAGAGTATATCTGTGTGTCAGCTGAGAAAGTCTTTGGCCTGTGTCATGGTGTATGTGCCAATGTGTGTGTGTGTGTGTGTGTGTGTGTGTGTGTGTACACAGAGGGATGTGGCCAGGTCTAGGGACGGAGAGTTAGTATGCCTGGGTTCCCGTTGTACACCAGCCTCCTCTCCCAGTCTCCCAGTACCACTGCAGCTTGAGGGGAGCCAAGGATTGAGAAACTGCATGTCATAGCTGGCAAGCTGAGAGCAGCCAGCCCTAAGGTGGGCTCAGGAGAGAGCCTGCAGCCAAGAATGGAGTTGGCCATAGGAGGCAAGGTGTAGGGTCAGGCTGAAGGATGCAGGGCTGGCTGATGGAGTCAGCTGTGGGTATATTCTAGGATATGACTCCTGGGTGTGAGCAGTGTAGGGCAGGGTTAGACTGAAGGAGATTTAGCATTCACTGTCTTGGATTGGTGGCAGTGTGGAGGTTCACCCCATTCTTATCTATGGGATAAAGAAAAGTTTGACTTCGGTGAGGCCCTCCCATCAGCCTGCCCTTGAGGGGGAGGAGGCGACAGAAAGGGGAGAGCTATGCGTTTGCCAGCTGTTGGCACTGGAGAGTTTGGACATCCCAGGATGCCAGGGGTTGATGCTGTGAAGAGGGACATAGATAGCTGTCCTTTTTCGGGCTTTTCCAGGCTTTTCGGTGAGGTCCCAGGTCAAGGTTCTTCAGTGAACATTTGGGAGGGGTAAAGACGATTAGGGTTAGGATTGAGTAGGGATATAATTGGTATTGGGCTAGGTTAGGTTTAAGAACTGCGTTCCTCTTCAAGTTCAGATTAGTTTAGATTTGGGATTTGCTTGATTGAGTGTGGTTGAGATTTGAGTCCAGCAGGGGGATGTGGTTAGGTTTGGGCAGGCAGAGGTTTAGCTGGGGCTAAGATTTGTGAATTTGTTGATTTAGATGTCAGACGGGGCGATGCTTGGCATGTCACTAAGAGTAGGGCTAGCTTGGGTTTTTTAAATTTGAATAGGTGTGAGGTCGCGAGTCGTTTCTTTCCTCTAGTTTGTATTTCATACTTTCAAATTTTTCTATAATGACATATGTTGCTTTGACGGTTAGAAATAAGTTGGAGAGGTTTAACAATTTGACTGTATTTAGAATTAGGATAGGGTTTGGAGTTAAGAAAGAATAAAGACTATCAGTTAGAGCGTGGTGTTATAACACCAAGGTCAAGGGTTTAGATCCTTGTACCAGCCAACTGCCAAAAAAAAAAAAAAAAAGAAATCAAGAATGAAGACTAGGTTAGGTTTAGAGTAAGTAACAATGCTGGGTCAGGGTTTTAGAGAGTCTTACAAACCAGCAAGGGTTCAGGATTCAAACTGTTTATATAAAACATCTCTTATAGAGTACAGGGTCAGGTGGGGACTTTTGCCATAGCCCAACTGGTCAGTTTTGACTCATTCAGGTGCTTGACTGGCTGGCCTTACTGATGGAGTGTGGGAGTGCGGGTGCCAGCAGTCACAGGGACCCTGCTCTTTTGGGTAAAGGGTTCTTGGTTTGGGAGGGGGGGAGTTGCGCATGCACATGTGCACATGTGTTCTAGGACAGAGAGCAGGGTCAGGCACTTAACTGCTCCCTGGGGAAACATGCTCCCCTTTTCGTCTTCCCCATCTGCAGCCTGTGGCTTCCCTCTCAAATGCTCCTTTCTCTCATTCTTCCCTTCCATTCCTAGCTCTGCCTCTCAGAGTTCCTTTCTATCCCTGTTCTTCACATCCCAAGACAACTCCAGGCCCTTCTCCTCTGCAGGAAGCCTTGGGCTATCCTCGGCCTGGGGATCTGGCTGAGTCATCTCCACCCTCCTATGGGTACCAGGTGGGGTTAGTTTTGGAGACTGGAGACCTGCTGAGATAGGCAGTGGCCCTTCCAGCCTTGAGGTAGCCTTCAGAATTGAATCTGGCCTCGCTCAAAGTGAATGGCAATGACAAGGGTCCCGGCTGAAGCAGGAATTGGGGGTTGGGCTTGCCTCTTTACCCCCCTGCCTTGAGCAGCCCTGTTAGCCAGAGTTCTGGGACTGCACTCTATCCCACGCAGGAGTGTGGTCAGGAACCCAGCTCTGGGCCTTGTTTCCCCCCTCCCCTTCTAGGCCCTGCGGGACATCCCTGGGGGGGACCAGCTCCCTACACAGGGACAGCAGGGAGAGGAGCCTTTGGATAAACAAGAGCTAAGTCATCTGGGCAGAAAAACGGCTCATGAAATTAACCAGACAAGGCCGGTGTTTCCAGGAATATTTCAGTTCTGAGGTAACTGTGTCATTGCAGGCTGGGGGGGTGAGGGGGGCAAGGGAGAGAGCAGAAGGCTCTGACTGACCAGCCCATGGAGAGAAGCAGAAAGAGGGAAGGCGTCTCAGGAGCTCAAAGGGAGAAGAAGCTAGGAGAGGAGAAAGGGAGGTAAAAGAACAGGGCTCTGCCCTCTCCTGTGGCAGCTTCCAACTCTGGGCAAGATGTGCCCATATCTCAGGCAGTAAAACTGCCTGGGGCAGAGAACACCTGTGGTTTCCTCATGAGCCCAAAACCCAGGCAGCTCTTAGATCACTGCGTCCCTAAGTGGGAATATGCAGTGGGCGTCCTGGAGCCCTCGTCCATCCTCCCCTCCAGGTTCACGGCGTGCAGGTGGACCCTGGCCCATTGGGGGCTGTGTCCTGTACCCCTTCCCCCAGTCCTGGCCCCCAGCCCAGCCCCCGCCTCAGCTCTGCCTCTGGCTGCTGCCCACTGATTGTTTACATCCCGTCTCCTCCTTGTGTTTATAAATCCGGCTGAGCACGTGAGGAGCTAATGAGTGCAGCTCACGTTTCCTGCTGCGGCCCCCCACCCCCATCCTGGCCCCCGCCCAGGCCAGCCCCTAATTCTATCCAGATCCCTGGGCCCTGGGAATCAAGGCCCCTTCATGAACACACTCACACACACACACACACACATACTCTCACACTCTCAGCCCATGCAAGGGCATGACACGGCTGCACGGGCAGGCACACACATGTACACTTCGTTAGCCAACTGCCCCTCAGCCCCTGGCCTGTATCCCCCATGCTGACCTCACTCAGTGAGGGTGGGGACTCAGCGGTGCAGATGTGCCAGGGTGGTTAGGCTGGCTAAGACCAGTCAGCAGGAGACTCCACACCTGAGACTGGTGGCTAAGAGCTGTAAGCCCTAAATGTTGGAGCCAGGGAGGCATTGCAGAGCTCCAGAGCTGGGGCATGATGGCAGCAAGCTGGGCTAAATATAGGAGCCAGAAGGAAAGGCCCTGCCCTCAGGCTGGACCAGGATCAGCATTTGAGTGACCTTGGAGGGGTCTGTTGAATGGAATTGGGGGGATGGAGTGGTTTAGGGGGCAGTATGTACAATGTGGTGTGAGATCCAGCAGGTGTTGTTATGGTAGGAAATCACCCTAGGGGTGCTTCCTGACCTGTCTTCCCAGGGAAGGCCCCATAGAAACCCATCTTTCCTCCATCCTCTGGGCTGGCTGCCCTCCCCTCTCTTCCTTCTCTTCCTTCTGCCTTCTCCTTGGTTCCCTTTCCCCCAGGCCTCTGAGAAGTAGCTTGGTGAGCCGGGACACATGGGCCTGGAAGACCTAGCTTTGCCACTAGCTCATCTGGTGATGTGGGCTTGTGTAAGGAGGCTGCACTATGCATGCTGTAGTTCCTCCCAGCTGAGACACTTGGGGCTCCATCTCTACTATCCTCCTCAGCATCCGCTTCCCTGCCCTTCTCATCCAGCCTAAATGGCAGAAAAAGAAACTCAGGTCCAGTGAAAGAAGCAGAGGGCAGGCCAGCCCCCCTCCCTTGTGAAGTCGGAAACTGAGACAGGAGTTGGGCTTTGGTTGGAGTGAGAAGGTTCCTGATTGTGCCACAAGAGGGCCCTGGGTGTGTGTGCTCAGGGAGAGCAGGGTGAAGGCGGGGGAGGGGGCTGAGCAGCCAGCGAAAGCAAGGCACGGGAAGAAGTGAAGGGAAGTTAGTCCAGGCAAGTGTGGGGGTGAGCTGCAAAGGGTGGTGTTCTCAAGAGTGTGCAAGAGGGTGTGGGCGGGGCCGGGAGAGTGGGCAGGAGCCACGGTGTGAATAGGCAGGTGGGATTGTGGGGAGGAATGTGAAGTGTCAGTAATCGAGTAGCTGGTGTGTAGGGGTGCTGTGCAGAAGTGTGAACGGGGCAGAGTGTGGGTGTGTGTGTGGAAGGGAGAGGGAGCCATTACACCCGTCAGGAGTGGACACTTCTGTGGCTGCTGGGTGACAGTTGCTACCATCTCTGCCTGTTCTTCCCCTGGTTGAGTGTGTGGCTCCAGGGCAGCTAGTGTGTCTGAGCTGGGAGCCGGGGCGCGGGGGGGGGGGGGGGGGGCGCATGTGGTCTGTTAGGGTCATATGTACCTGTGTCCCATGTGAGGGGCAGTGTGTGCTCGGGAGCAGGGGTGGAGGTCCTTCGGAGGCAGTGAAAACGAGATGTCCCTGGGTCAGGGTCAGAGAGCGGGTGCCCGAAAGAGAAGTGTGTCCGGTGTCCCCACCCCAGCCTCTCTCCAAGGCTCACAGGAGAGCCTGCTCCTGCCTCCCCCGACGGGAGGACCAGGCTGGGCCCCGGAGGTAACAGGGGTCCCTGGGTCTGTGGGGAGAGCTCCCGGAGCCCAGCGTGGAGTTGCTGGAAATGAAGGTGGGGAGAGCGGAGACGAGGGAACTCTGGCGCGGCCCCGGGCACTTGGGCTTTCCTTCGAGGGGCTCGAGCCGGGAAGTGTGCGGCGGCGGCCGCTCGCCGGCCCTCCTGCGCCGCGGTGACCTCTAGCTCCCGGACCCCTCCCGGCGACGGCGCCTTCCCCCTGTGTGGCCCCGGCGCCCCCGGCCCCGCCCCCCGCCCGCTCCCGCCCGGTCGCTCCCTTCCCGGCGGCGGGGGCGGGGGCGGGGTCCGAGGCGCCGGGCTCCGGGCTCGGCCGGGCCGCTGCCCTTTCCCGCGCGTCAACTCCCTGCCCTGCCCGCGCTCCTGCTCGCGGGCCGCCGGGCCGAGCGGCCGCTCCCGCCGCTGCCGGCAGCTCTCGGCGCTCCCCGGCCGGTGACAGACTTTTTCCTGCCGGGTCCGGCCGGGTTGCGCCCGCCCCCCCGCAGTAATCACTCCCAGGCCACGGCGGGCCGGGGGACTCGCTGCCGCCGCCCGCCCCGCCGCGCAGCCCCTACCTGCCGCCGCCGGCTCCCCGGCCCCGGGCAGCACGGAGGGCTCGCTGCGCGCAGAGCGAACGGCGAGTGCCGCGGCCCGGCCCGCCCGCCGGCCCAGGCTCTGCCCTCCGCCCGCCGCTCCCCTCTCCCCTCGCCCGCCCGCCTTCCCTCCCGCCCGCCTTCCCTGCGGGCGGGCCGGGGAGGGAGAGCGGCGCGGCCCGAGGTGTCGGCCTCCCCTCGCCTCCGGCCGGCCCGGCCTCGGGCTCCCCTCCGCCTCCCTCCCTCTTCCTCTCCCCAGCCCCCTCCTCCCCTCGCGCCGCTTCTCTCTCCCGCAGCCTCGGTCCCCGCCTCGGACTCGCTCGCCCCAACTTCTGCGTGGAGCTCTCTGTGCGCGGGTTCCCCGGGACCCCGCCTCGCTGGGGCTCCAGGTTGCCGCCTCCCCGGGTCTGCGGGGCGTCCGGGCTCCCCGCCGCGCTCCCGGCCACCTCCTGGCCCCGCCGAGCGGACTCCAGGAATGCCGCGTCCCCGCCCGGCCCCTCTCGAGGGCGCCCAGCCGTGCCTCCCCCAGCCCGAGCCCTGCTCCCCGGCCCGCCCCGGCTCGGGGCTCCGGGGATGGGGAGGGGGAGGATGGGACCGGATCTCGCGGCCGCTCGGCGGGGGCGGGGGCCGGGGCCGCGGACTCGGGGCTCCTACCTGCTCGGAGGTCCATGGGGCTGGGGGCCGGGCCGGCCGGGCGCGGCTCGTCTCCCGGAGGCTGGCGGAGTGGGAGGGCGAGCCGCGGCTCCGGCGAAGCTTTAATAATCCCATCCGCCAGGCCCACTCGCAGGTTTTTTTCGCTCGGTTTCGGGTTTTTTTTTTTTTTTTTTTTCGGTGTGGGACATTCTGCAAACTTTTTTTTTTTTTTCTGACGTGTAAAGCTGTAACCACAAATTGTAGCGGCCCTCCCCGGGGTGGGGGGAGGAGGGGAGGAGGGAAGGGAGGGCTTCTGGGGCTCCTCTCCCTCCCACAGCACCGAGGGGGGGTGAGGTGAGGCGAGACAGCGGCGGTACCACCCCGGGGCTCCTGGGGGAGGGGGCGGGGAGGGCATCAGTCCTCCTGCAGATTCCCGAGAGCCAGGGGCGTGAGCCGGCCTCGGCGTGGGGTGTGGGCTTCTCCCTCAGTGTCGGCTGGGGACGCCTGCCCCCTGCCCCCTGTCCCCTGTCCCTGCCCGGTGCGGGGTCCCTGCACCCACTCTACCTCTGCCTCCTGATCTCTAACCTTCCCTCCCCCTCCCCCTCGAGTAAATGCAATGACACATTCTCCCAAATGCCAGCGAGCTGGCCTCGAAGCAAGTGATGGTGTTTTTCCTGCTGCCCTTTGTCTGGGCTGACCGCCCCCCTTGCCTATTGTCCCGCCACTTGTCCCATTTCCAAAAGCTCGAACTAAGTGAGGCGCCAGGGGCTGGGGCAGGTGACTAACCAGCTCACAATGCCCCCTGTGGGGGAGGAAGAGGGCACCACAGACCCACTGCCCAGCTTGGAGGAAAGAAGAGGGCACTTGGCGGGGAGTTTTCCCCTCAAGTTCACAAGGTTCTTCATTCTTCTTCCCAGTGACCAGGGAGAGTGCACATGAGTGGGGGATTTGTAATTCATTAATCAGCACGAGGCACCAGTTTCAACACCAGAGGCTTCATGGGTGACTCAGCGAGAATGCTCCTGATTCAAGGCGATGGACAGACCAAGCGTCCCCATTTGTGAAGTGCTTCCCCATAAAGACACTTGGCATTCTTCTTCCTTTGGGGTTTTGGGTTGTTGGTTTTTTCTGGTGCTGAGGTAGGGGCGGTTTGGCTGTGCAGCGCTCTCTTTGCTTCCCTTAGGCCTGGGTTGGGACTTGCTGGGCAGGATACCTAGGGGACCCACAAGCCTAGACCCTTCCTGGAGGGTCTCCCTTCCTCCCTCTAGAAAGGGCTGCCAGGGAGAGCAAGCACAGAGGAAACAGCTCTTAATCTGGGGCTTGTAGACAACATCCACTTTGTGATTTTTCTTGGAGGACAGTCATTTGGTCTCCAAGGCTTGGGTGCTCTAGAACTACACCACCAATTAAATCATTTGGTTATAAGTTGCTCTCCTTGCTGTTGATGTTTCAAAGGGGGAGAGGCCAGTGGTGGGCCAGCCCTGGAAGGTGATGTCTCTCTCTGGAGTGTCATCAGAGCCTTTATTCCCCACTCCTGCCCCTGTGCCCCTGGGAAGGGAGGGCACTCTGCCAGGCTGGCCGCAGCCCCTCCAGCCTGTGGGTCAGAGCAGGCATCATGGTCATGGCCAGTGCTGGGTTCCCAGGGCAGCTTTTCCCTTTTCTGCACTTCAAGAACTGAGGTGGGGTGGGGGGGTGGGGGGGAAGAAGTTTGTTTTCAATTACCTCACTGGAGTGGGACAGACTTTGTTGTTGGGTTGCTTTTTCCCCCCCTCTCTCTCCCTCCTTTCTTTCTTTCTTTTTTATAAAATTTTTTCCTAAACAAGGAGAAAAAGCAAAGGAGAGCTGGTCTGGGGTGGGGGGCAGGGGACCTTCTGGGGCATCAGCAGCAGCTCTGATGAAAACTGCCTTGGAGGGGCCCTGGTGGAAAGTGCTCAGGGCCTCCCTCTCCCCTCCACCCCTCATCTCCTCCCCACCCCCCACCAGCCAGGACTCTGGAGTTTCAATGACATTCTTGGCAAGTTAGCCCAACGATCTTTTGATGCCCATGCCAAGGTCAAGAAGGCAGATGCCCATGGGTGACTGGCACTGAGGCTGGCCAGGAGGTCCCCCTAGCCGCTACCCTTTCAGAGGGAGGGCCAAGAAGGGAAGGGGGAGAGGGCGATGGGGAGCAGCTCAAGCCCTTCTCCCCTCTGCCGTGCAGCCTCACTCCTTGTGGAGAGAGTCTGCACAGACAATGTGGTTTGGATTTGGCTGAGCCCCCTCAGCACCTTATAAAGCACCTTGCTGAGTCAGGGAGAAAGCAGCCCCAATGTGGGAGAGGAGGAGGGGGCCAGGAGAGAAAGAGGAAAGAGGGCGGGGGAGCTGAAGAAAGGGAGGGGGGCACAGGAGGGAAGAGGAGTGAGAAGAGAGAAGGGACCAGGGGAGGAAAGAGGAGACACAAAGAGGCAAATGGGTGGGAGTGAGAAAGCGGGGAGGAGGCAGGAGCTGAAGGAGGAGGAGGGGGAGAAGCTGGGAGGAAGAGGAAGAGACTCAAGTACGAGAGGGGAGTTTACGATGCTGCCCCCAGCAAACACTCACCTCCTCACCTCGGGAGTCCAGAAAGCACGGGTTTATAGGAACTAAGGGCTGCAGCTCTGAACCAGGGACCCAGGCTGGGTGGGTGCAGGGACGACTGGCTTTACACATAACCCTCCTCTCTGCGCCACCCCCCCACCCACCCCCCCCACCCCCCCGGGCTCCCAGTTTGTCTTTGATTCTTAATGTAGTGACCCACAAGCTGGGCAAGTCATGTTCTCCCTCTGCCTCTTGTCTGGACTTGTGTCCCTGCCCTCTCCCCTCACCCAGTGGGGGCCAAGCTTCTCCCCTCCCCCAATCCTCCACACTGCCAAAGGGAAAATCAACTCCATCTCCAAGCTGCCAGTGCCCCTCCGCCATGTCTGGGCAAAGGCAGCTGGCTAGGAGCTGCCAGTGGGGTTGGGGTGGGGGCTGGAATAAAGACTGTGCCTTTATTCTGCCAAATCCCCAAATGGGGGTGGGCTGCTGGGATCTGGGGGAGAAGGAAGGAAAGAGAGGTGGAGCAGGAGCAGCCCCTCCGGAATTTCTGTGGGATGGGGCAGGACAGGTGGCTGCCCTCTGATTTCCAGCTGGGACACCTTGGGAAAATTCCTGCTCCTCTACAGCTCTCAGAAACAGAACTTATTAGGGGTCCCTCGCTCCAGATGAGTATCTTCAGGTAGAGAAACATTCCATCTGTCCCATGGCACATTGTGTAGGCATTTCCTCAGTTCCTATTGGGTGCTAGGTCTTGTAAAGGACAGAGGACAAGGAAAACCCACCCTTGCCTCCAAGAATTTCAGTCTCAGGACACTCATTAAGCCATCTGAGGTCAGCCATAGGTGGTCGTGGATGCGTTTAGGGCCGAGGGGAATGGTGAGAGAAGAACCTCAGGAGAAGGTAGAGCTTCAGGGTGGAAACGTGGGCGGACAGAGCAGGAAGGGCAGCAGCAACCACAGGTGGAGGCGCAGAGGCAGCACTGGGCATGGCCCACACAGTTCCCTGCAGAGGGCACAGGGCCAGGTTGAGACTGTCACCTCTCTGTGGAATGGGGCATGACCACCTTTGCCCTCCCCTCCACAGGATGGTGGGAATGTTCAGTGAGCTGAGGAGGGAGACACTGGTTTACCACCTTCATTGGACCTTCAGACTCCAGGTTTTACCATCCACGGGGGGTGGAAGATCAGGCACCAAGAGGTGTGGCTGGATGGGGGGCAGAGCTGGCCTCCAAGGGGTGAGGGTGAGTCATTACTGGCCAAGGGGCTAGCTAGTGTCCCACCCCCTCCTCCTGCTTTCCCTCCCTTCTCCCTATAACTGACATGCCCAAGGAAGGCTCTCTGGGTGCCCAAAAAACACCATGTCCTGAAAAGCTGTAGAATTAGTATTGAAGGGACCCTGACCCAGGGAGTGTCCAGATTCCTGAACTAGGGAAGCCTCTAGTGTGGTTCCCCCTGAGAGACAAGCAGGAATGTGGTATTGGAGAAGCCCACAGAGGTGGGTAGGGACATTCACCAATTCATCCATTTGTTCACCAAACATTCCCTGAGTGTCTCTTCCATGCCAGGTGCTGGGGACAAAGAGAGGAGCCCTAAGGGGCCATGGGGTGGAGGGGTGGAGGCTGACCAGGGGCAGGCCAGCGAGGCAGGAGCCTGCCACAGCGACCCCTGCCCTTCTGCTGCAGTACTGGCGTTTCTCATTGACATTTGCTTTGCTTAAATACTAACAATAGTTTAAACGTGCTAAACTTTCCCAGCTGTGCTGGTGCTAAGGCTTCCCATGCACTATTTCACTTCATACTTTCAATAACCCCATGAGATAGGAGCTATCATTTTCCCATTTCTACATGAGGAAACTGAGGCTTGGTAATGTGAAGTCACATGCCTCAGGTCACATAATCCTGTAAGAGGTAGAGCTAGACTGAAGCCCAGCATCTTCTGACCTCAGTGACATGCTCTTTTAATTATACCATGCAGGTGCCAGCTTGGGGCAGGGGGCATGGAGGCAGGGGGCTCTTGAAATGAGAAGAGGCTAGATGCTGAGAGCAGATTTCAGCAATAGCAGGAGCTGCCTCTGGTCTCCTCAGGACACTAAGATGCTCCTTGGGACATAAAGAGTGTCCTCGAGTGCCCGAGAAATCCTTGCCTGGGGAGGCCTGAGCTCTTCTGTCTGCCACCCACCACTGGTGTGAACTGACTGTGTGACACTGGACCAGGCACCTCACATCACCCTCCTGAGTTGGAGAGAGGGCAGACCCAAGAGCACTGGAGAGCTCAGCTAGAATTCTGGATTCCATTAGGGAGTCTGGAATCACAGATTGAGCATCAAACTGGGAGTTTGATGGCTACCGAGCAGCAGAACCAGAATCCTGTTGCTTCCTGAGGGCCCCACTGACGTCCAGCAAAGTGAAGCCTACGTGGGCTCGGAGGCCCTGCCCAGGATGCACCTGGGATTGTGCATCCTTAGGAGGAGCCCTCCTCTCACCACCGTGTGTGCACACCCTCCAGTATGTCTGTGTGCAGGCACCGGGCACCACCGAGGGCAAGAGGGGAAAGAAGCAGTGGGGCGCGCTTTCCCTTTCCCTCCAGTGGGCAGAAGCCCAGAGGGCCCTGCCTCACCCTGAGCTGGCCGTGATGTCAGCAGAAACCTTGGGGCAGAGGGCCTCCTCTTACCTCAGCAACAGCCCTACCCTGCCCTAGGTCCCCCACCCACACCTGACCCAGCTCAGGCCTCCCAAAGGACACCCCCCCACCACCACCTACCCCCTGCCACCCCTGTGAAGCCAGAGAGAAGCTGAGAGGAACCAGGTCCTACTGCCCACCTTTCCCGTGCCCTCCCTGGCCTCTCTCCATCTGCGAGGATGTCTGGGCCATGGGCGTGTGAAGAAGGCAGGGGCAGAAGGGATACCCCAGGTGCTCATCTCCTCCCTTGCCTGCCAGGAGCTTTCCCCGCCATTCTCCCAGGATGTTCCATTGCCCTGGCCAACCCATGCCGCAGGCTCTGTGACTCCGTCTCCCCTGGCAGAGGAGTGGGGTTACCTCTCCCTGGGCTGGAAGATCCTTATCCTGCCTGCCCTGCTGAGTCACTGTCGGCTCCTCCTGCTCTCTCCCCTCCCTCCCTCCCACCCGCCTCCCTCCTTCAGGCGTCTCACAGCTTTCTCCAGACTGTCCAGGCTCCTAAGGGGTGCTGGGGGTCAGAGGACAGACACCACCTCCCCTGGGGCTGTCCCTGTGATGCAGTGTTGTGGGGTCCCACCATGTGTGCCTGCGCTTCCAGACTTAGTGATAAAGAGAGAGTGCCTGCTCCACCTCCACCAGCTGTGTGACCTCGCACAAGTCACTTAACCCCTCACCTCGGGTTTCTCCTCTGTAAAATAGGGAGGATAATAATAGCAACTGCCTCAGAATAAGGCACTCAGTCGAGTTAATATACGTCAAATCACTGGCACTTGGGAGCAATAAATATTGCTGTTAAATAGTATTGCTACCTGTCCCTCATGCCTTATCCCTCTATCTCTGCTATCGATGTCTCCTCTACCTAGAATTCCACCTACCCCTGTTAAGTCCCTATGTATACACATCTAAACCTTATCTGGTGGCTGGCCAGTTAGCTCAGTTGGTTAGAGTGTGGTGCTGATAACACCAAGGTCTAGGGTTCGATCCATGTAGTGGCCAGCCGCCAGAAAAGTAAAATAAATAAATAAAACTTGTCTGTTCTTTCTTCTTCTGCCGTCTTCCTGAAGCCTGTCTCCATCACTCCCACTCTGACTCCCCACCACAGGGCCCTTGCTGCTCTACCATTTGTCATAAGCTCTATCTGAGGATATCTCATCACCCCCTCACAATAAACAACTCCTAAGGATGTGACCTTGTATCCCAGGCAGCATTCTTGTAGGATGTCAATGTGTTGAAGGAGGGTGGAGATGAGAAGGGTGGGTTCTCAGGGAACAGTTGCTCAGAAGGGAAGAAAGGAGCCAACCGATCCCATGCCAGCCCCATTCCAGGCTTTCAGGGCATCTGCAAGACATCGTGGTTTGTGTCTGTGAGGCGCTCACTCACTCCCAAGCACCCCCAGGCATCTTTGCGAGGTCCACCCCGTGTTCCTTAACAGTGCATTCTGTACATACTTCAGTTTCAGCCGTTAACCATTGAAAAAAATTTTAAATAAAACAGGAACTTAAGAAGGTGTACAAAGGGCTGTGAGGCAGAGCAAGGAGAGATCAGAGGAGGGAGGAGATGTTAGAGAAGACTTCACCCAGAGAGCAGAGGGATTTGAATGGCAAAAAGAGGAGGGTCACACCTGGCTTGGAACAGGTACAGGGTTTGGGGAGGAGCTGCTCAGACCTGTGGGGTCCAGTCACCTTCCAGAAGCTTTCTGAAGCACCTTGCTGAATACTGTGGACCAATGAAGACGCACAGCCTGCCTGCCAGGGGCTTGGGATCTGTTAGGACAGAGAGCAAGATGACTTCAGTACTGACCAGAGATGTGGGCAGCCTGCCAGGAGGTGCAGCATAGACCAGGGCACCAGGAGCAGACCTCCTCCTACCTCCAGCTCCCCAGGGAACTCTAGAAAGATGCCTGGATTCTTTAGTATCAGAAAACCCAGGTCTACCACGTACTAGTGAGCCTTTAGCCTTGCCAAGTCTCTAGGGTGGTGGTGAAGCTCAGATGAGATAATAAACTGAAAGGGCTTTGCAAGTTGCAAAGCTCCAAGGAGACCAGAAAGACTTCTGGACTCCCCATCCATGTAGACTATAGCTACTATTTACTGGGCACTCACTAATTGCCCAGCACTGTAGTGAAATATTTAAATACTTGACTTGACACAGACAGTCTCACATCGTCCTCCTGAGGCAGGTGCTACTGTAGTTGCCATTTTACCATGGGGAAACTGAGGCACAGAGTTACATAACTTGCCTAAGTTCACATAGGCAGGCAACCTGGCTCCAGAGCCACCCTGCCCTTAATTAGTAGCACTCCCCCACCACCGGCCCCACTTCCTTGAAATTTCCTCCCCACCCCCATCTCCCCTGTAGTAAACCCATCTTGGTCAGGCAGGACACCTTCTCTGCCCGCTTCCCCCTGTGAGTGTCTAGCACAAAGTTGGGCACAGAGCTGGCATCCACGGAAGCTTGTTTGACCCTATCTGAGGCTGACCTGCCTGGTCGGTTCTGAGAGCTGGTGTCTGTCTCCCTCTGCTGGTCCTTTAGGGGACATCCCGGCCAGGATGCTTTCCCCAAAACTGGTGGTGCCCTTGGCTCCCTCAAACAGTGGATGGCGAGTTTGGGGGATGTTGAGGAAAGGGCCCAGGGACTCAGGCCAGGCTCTAGCCTACAGGATCACCGACATTCCCTCCTGGGTTCCCAGGGGCCTGGGGACTCGGGCCAGGTTCTAGCCTACAGGAACACCGACATTGCCTCCTTGGGTCCCTGCAGCCAGAAGCCTGCCTCCAACAGGAGCACCAAGGGGTGGTCTTGGGGAGGCCAGGTGGCCTCCCTGGTGCCTTCCCAGGAAGACAGCAAGCCCCAAACATCCTCCTTCCCTTCTAACCCATGAATGAAGCTGTCATCCACAGATTTATCTAAACCTTTTGTGAAGCTATTTATATTTCCAATGGAGACCACATCTTGGGGTAATGAGTTCCATCGGTGTCCTCCCCTGCTGGGTGAAGCGCACTGCCTTTGATTTGTCCTAAACTTACCTCACTTATGCTCCAAGGGGGCCCTGTAGCTCCAGCCTGCCAGGTTTTGGTGAATAATCCCGAGCTTCCCCCTTCCCATCCCCACTATGAGTTAAAAAATTCCATCTCATCTCCCCTCCACCTCCAGCCGTGCAGACTGAAAAGACCAGGTCCCTCCTTTGTGCACAGTGTCCGGCAGTGTGGGCACACCCATCATCTCATGCCAGTCTCCAGCAGCCTGTGAGGAAGCCAAGGACTCACACTGTCCTCACGAAGCTGAGGAAACCAAGGGACCACAATTGTGGGGGCTGGCACGTGGGGCAGCTCGAGGCAGCAGCTTCCTCCTGACCTCTTCCCCCTACCCAAGAGTCCTCTTGATGTTTTCCAGTTTCTGGAGTGCAGACCTTTTCTCTGTAATATTGCTTTGGAGAGACTTTCCTCCTGGGTTTCTAGGGTGGATTTGCTGTGGCTTCATCTAAGGTCATGATTTGCTCCAGGTCTGACCCGAAGATACTGTTAGGATACACCCCAGAGATGAAGGTGTCAGGACAATGCAGTCATAATAATAGCAATACTAACAGCAGACTCCAAGAGCTGTTCTGTGTTAACTAAGTTAATGCTCACAAATGCCCTTGAGGTAGTGCTATGGGTTGAATTGTGTCCCACAGAGGTTCATGTATTAATCTCCACTGTAATAGTGTTGAGGGTGGGAAATACTATTATGGTAATTGAAAGATGGGGCCTTTAAGAGGTGATTAGATCGTGAGGACCATGCCCCAGTGAATGGATTGATCCATTTATGGAGTAATAAGTTGCTGGTTTAATGGGTGGTCATGGGCGTGGTTCTCTTGGCTTTATAAGGAGAGTGAATGAGCAGGTTAGCTCTCTCTTGCTCAAGCCATTCGCTGTGTGATACCCTGCATCACTGTAGAGCCACCACCAGGAACAAGGCCGTCACCAGATATGCTCCCTGTACCGTGGACTTTCCAGCCTCTGAAACTGTAAGAAATAAATTCTATTTCTTTATAAATTATCCAGCTTCAGGTATTCTGTTATAAGCAACAGAAAACGGACTAATACATGTTATGACCCCCAATACAGAGTAGGAGACTGAGGTTTAGAGAACAGAAGCACCTTGTCCATTTTCACACAACTTGAAAGTGATGGAGCCAGGACTCAGACCTAGGCAGCTGGCACCTAGAACCCCACTCTCCATTTCAACAGACAACCCTGGGTTCAAGTCTTGGAAGCTCTCTGAATCCCATATGCTTTGGTCACTCAACACAGACTTATTAAACCACTACTAGGTGCCAAACGTTCTTCTGCATGCTGGGGGAAATGCCAGGGAACAAGAAAGGCATGTGCAGAGCTCGGCATTGGGGGCGGCAGCACCTGGCGTGCCATAGACACATCACGAGCGGGCCGAGTAGTGCCCCGCCAGCTCAGTGCCCCCAGCAGCTTAGAGCTAGGGTCACTCCAGATCAACCCTATAAATACCATTTTCTGTGTGTGCACAGACTAGATCAAAACAAACCAGACTGAACTCCCAAGCTCTACACTCCCTGCCCTTCTGCCCTTTAGTTACCCCAATCTGGCAAAACTCCAACCACGAGTAATCCCACGTGTGCTGTTATGTCTATAAGGGGGCTGCACAGGACATCCCATGATTGGACAGAGTGGTGCCTGCAAATCATCCTCACCAATGGCTCCTCAGCAGATGTGCTTTTCTGGTCAAGTTGTTCTCCATGCCTCACCTCCCTCAGACTGCTCCTTCCTCCAGGAAGTCCTCCCTGCTGCCCCTTACAGCTCTACCCAGTGACATGCTCTTATAGCCCATGTCATCATCATTCCTGGCCCTTCTCAAAGGTGTAATTTCATATTTAGTGTGCTGATTCTTTGACTAATGTCAGCTTCCCTCCACCAGAATGTAGCTCTCCTCACCCTCCCCAGCTCAGGAACCCTGACTCTGCTGAGGGTGCAGGTCCTCAAACTGTCCAGGCAGACTGCCACGGAGAGCCTTGGCCTTGGCCATTCCCTCTACCTGGAGCACTCTTCCCCAGATGTCTGCAGGGCTCACCCATCACCTCCTTCAGGTGTTTGCTCAGGTGTCAACTCTTCAATGATGCCAGTGTGGCCATGCCATTTAAAGTCGAAGCCTTCCTCTCCCAACCCTCCTTTCTCCCTCTCCAGGCTTCTTTTTCCCTGTAGTGCCCACCACCTTCTAGCATACTATGTGATTGACTCGTTTATTTTGTTGTTTGTCTCTCTCCACCAGGGTGGAAGCCCCATGACAGCAGGGATTTTTGTCCTATACTCTTCCCCATACTTAGAAAAGTGCATCAATATCTGTTGAATGAGTGAATTACTGAGCACCAAGATCCGAAGCTTTGGGCTTCCTACAACTTCAGACCTAACCAGATGGGTGAGAAGTGGTGGATGAAGTGAAGAAATTTCCCAGCAGATAATTATTTTAAGGGTCTGAAATGGTAACCACTTCCATTCCATATCTGCCACCCCCCACCCACACACACATTCACACATACTTACATACTTAATTGTAGAAAGCCACCTCTACTGCGGGGTACCGCGAAGACGATAAATTTGGAGTTTGAAAGACTCCCAAGAGAGCATCTCATCCAATCCCCTCATTTTATTGAGAAACAAACAGGCCCAGAGGAGGGGCTTTGACTTGCTTGAGATCATCTATGAGTAGGGCTGGAGCTACACCCAGGTCTCCTGATGTTTAGCACAGACCCCAAATCCTCTTTGGGTCCCTATACTCACCCCTTTCCCAACACAAAGTGTTCCTAATAGCTCTGAGCTCCTCATTCCCTCCTGGGTGTGACTTCCCTCCTGGACCTGAACGGCATTATTGGATATGTCGACTGTGAGCTTGGAGAGGCTCCTTGGCCTCAGAGTGGAAAGCTCCCTTCCAGCCCCACAGGCTGGGGGCGGGGAGAGGGGAAGAAGCACGGCCGAGTACAGCTCCTCTCTAGAGCTGTGGGTAAATGAGGGGCACGCAGAAGCCGAAGGGACCCTTCAGGATCACAGTGCATCAAAGTTAAAAGGGACCTCAATGAGTATCACATATACAGATGAGGAAACAGCCTGAGACAGGAGAGTCTCGCACAAAGTCAAGAGCAAGTCAGTGCTGAATCCCAGATGAGAGACCCAGGTCTCCTGACTCCCAGCCAGGCTCCTTTCTGGTTTTATTTATTTTTATTTTTTGTTGCTGGCTGGTATGGAGATTTGATCTTAGTGTTACAAGGCTGTACTATAATCAACTGGGTAACTAGCCAGCCCTCCTTTCTGATTTTAAGTCCTTCAGAAGGTACAGATGATTTCTGACTTTTTGAAAGGGGGTGGGAGGGTGACTGAAAACTCATTAGGAGTCCTCCAGCCAGCCACCAAAAAAAAAAAGAAAAGAAAAAGAAAAAGAAAAAAAGTCCTAAAGAGCTTATGGCTCCCTTCCATTCTCCCTAGGGCCTTGCTCCAAAGACCTTAAGACCACAGGACCCTACAGCCCCTTAGGTGTCACAGGCAGAAACAGGAATATTATGTGAATGTGTGTGAATATTCACAGCCTTCCCCTCCTTTGCCTTCTGGGGAGGTTGGGTTTCTACCTCCTGTTCCAGGTGGGCTGCCCGGGTAATGGGTATGGGGCAGAGGTGGAGAAGCTGGGAAGGCTATGCTGATTTACATTGGAGAGGAAAAAGAGAGAGATCCAGAGCAGAGGAAAAGGTAAGAAAGCAAACCGATAATGCTATGAGGCTTTTGCTTTGTTTTTTGTTTTTGATGGGGAGAGTGTGGGCTCAGCTATCATACAGGGAAGGGTGGGACTGTGGGCACTGGGTTGGAAGTGGATTTGAGTCTCTCACCACAGCACTGTGCTAAGAGTGACTTAGAGGCAGCTCAGCTTTATTTGGTTCACAAATTTACTATGCACTTATTTGTTGATTATCTAGTGGGGGCCAGGCCCTGTGTGAAGTACAGGGATATAGCAATAAACAAAACAGATATGGTCCATACCCTGGAGAGGCCGACATCCCAGTGGGGAAGACAGGTGTTAGATAAGTGAACATATGTACGAAACCACGTTAAGTTGTGATAAGTGCTATGGCTAAAACAGGGCGAGGGCTGAGCGACAGATTACTGGGCTGGGCCGGGGCAGAGAAAGCCTAGCTGAGGAGGGGCAATTGCTGCTGAGCCCTGAGGGAGAGAAGGGCCAGCATGTGAGAAGTGGGAGGGCCATGCCCAGCGGTGGGAATAGCATGTGCAAAGATCCCCAGGCGGAAGCGGAAGTGGCACGTTGAGGGGACAGGGCCAGCATGGCTGCACAGGTGATCAAGGGGAAGAGACAGGTGGAGCCATGGGTGGGGCTGGCTCCTGCGTGATAAAGAGTTTGGATTTTATGGCAACCACTGGAGCCATGTAAACAAGGGAGAATCAAGACACAATCCACATTTAGAAAGGCCACTTCTGCTGCTGTATGCAGAGTGGACTGGAGGGGGCAGGGTGGAGGCAGGAGAGCATTGAGAGCCGTTACAGGTGAGAGAGGATGGTTGCCCAAGCAAAGTGGTGGCTGTGGAGACAGAAGGGGAAGGCAAAGTTGTCATCTGTTTGGGAGGCAGAGCGGTCAGGATCTGCTGAAGGTTTGTACAGATGGTGGGGTTAAGGACGCCCAGTTTACTGAGCTAAATGCCCTGGTAGAGGCGGTACCATTTACACTTGACCCCTCAGGAAGGGGAAAGGGCAGAATAACCTCCTCTAGGGTAGGGGCAAAGGCTGGGAGAGGAGGGGAAGTGAGGGGAAGGAGAGGGAAAAAGTGCGGGGCTAGAGGGCAAGGGGCCTCAGGCAGAATGTAGCCTCAGCAGTAACTACAGGCCCAGAGGGGAAAGGTGCAGGCCGGCCCTACAGGAAGCAGCGATGCCTAGGACTCTAAGAACCACAGAACCTTGGTGCTGCAGGGAACTAGGGGTCAGAGTCCCCTCCAAGACTTGCCTTTCACTTTACACGCGTGGGCACTGAGATTAGAGCTAGAAGACGACCGTCCACACGATGAAGCCCCTCCTTTCACACAGGCTGGGGTCTTTATTTTTCCGGCTGGCTAGTATGGGGATCCGAACCCCTATGGGGTCTTTTTAAAATGCACATTACCATGATCTACCCTCATAAAACATTTCCACTGGGCCGGCCTGTGGCTCACTCGGGAGAGTGCGGTGCTGATAACAGCAAGGCCACGGGTTCGGATCCCATATAGGGATGGCCGGTTTGCTCACTGGGTGAGCATGGTGCTAACAACACCAAGTCAAGGGTTAAGATCCCCTTACCGGTCATCTTTTAAAAAATAAATAAAAATAAATAAATAAATAAATAAAACATTTCCACTGCTTCCCAGAAGTGCCCCTCATCTGGCAGCCCCCACTCTCTGTGAGGCTCACACGCCCACTTCCCTCCACGCGGCAGAGCCCTTGCACGGCTGAACGTTTACTCTTGCTCTTCCCTCTGCCAGGTACACCCTTCTATCCCTTTCTTCCAGGGCAATCTTCTGTTCTTTCTTCCTGGATCAATGAAGGATCTTCAAAGCCAGAATGAACAGCCACCTCCCACCCCTCGGTCCTGCAGCAAGTTGCTTTGACCTCTTCTTAGAGCTGGTGGTTGCTGCGAGTGCCCGGCCCAGACTGGGTGCGGACGGTCTTGCCTCAACTCTGTATCCCCCGGGACAGACGCCCAGGAAGTGTGTACTAAATTAGTGGCCCACGGGGGGCTCGCCGGTCCACCGCACCAGGCAGCTCGCGCCCTGGGGTTTCGTCCTCTACCCCTCGCGTTCGGGTGCGCAGCCCGCCGCGTGGCCTCGTGCTCCGGGGCCGCGCAAAGGCCAGGGACGGTCCTGGAGAGCGAGCAGCCGCTGCTGAGGCCGGCGCACGGCGCCCCCCGGCCAAGTGACGACAGGGCCCGACCCCCCCCCCCGCCAGCGGACTGCGTCACGTGACAGCGGAACCTGCGAGCGTTTTCTCACGTGACGGAGGCTCCCGCGCGTTGACCAATGAGGAGGCGGGGGCGGGGGTGGCCGGTAGTCGGCGCGCGGGAAGGGATCCCTGGGCCCCGCGGCTGCCACGGAGCCCTGCCGTGTGGCCTCGCCGCAAGTCGCTCACGTCTCAGCCTAGTGGCAGGCTAGGCCCGGGTTCCGTGCCGGCGGCAGCATGAAGTGCCTGGTCACGGGCGGCAACGTGAAAGGTGAGTTCCGGCCGGCCTAGCGGGGGGCGCACGTGAACCAACCCGAGGCGCCAGCCTCACCCCCTGTCTGCTCTCCTGCCCGCAGTGCTCGGCAAGGCTGTCCACTCCCTCTCCCGAATCGGGGACGAGATCTACCTGGAACCCTTGGAGGACGGGGTGAGGGGCAGGGGCATGGGGGCATTCCACCCGGGAGGCTGTAACTTGGACTCGAGTCCCGCCTCCACCAGGCAGGATGAGCTTGTTTTCTCCCTGGTTAGTGGGGCGTCAGCTTGGGCCTTGTCATCTCCCATGCTGGTGTGTGAATTGAGGGCAGTCGTCCTCCCTGGAGCACCCAGTGGCGGGATGGGGCGAGGGTGGCGTAGACTTAGAGTAACTACGGGGAAGGGCGGCGTGTGTGGACCCGTGCCTCTAGGAGCAGTGTTGAGGCGGACTGGGAAGGCTCATGGAGCAGGTGCTCCAAGGAGGAGGAGGTTTCAACAGGTGATAGTGGAGGGGGAGGACGTTAGGGCAAATGCAAGCCAGAGGGCCGGGCCTGTCGCTGCCTCTGACCACGTCGCTCTCCGTGATTTTCGTGGCCCAGCTCTCCCTTCGGACGGTGAACTCCTCCCGTTCTGCCTATGCCTGCTTCCTCTTTGCCCCGCTCTTCTTCCAGCAGTACCAGGCGGCCAGCCCTGGTCAGGACCTGCTGCGCTGTAAGATCCTGATGAAGGTGAGGCTCTTCCCTCAGCAGCAGCACTTCCCCACCCCAGGAATCTCCACTAGCTGTGCCTCTGCTCTGGGCACTCAGTAAATGCCAGTTGGGGAGAGACACATGCAGGCACAATGCAGCGAGGAGCACAGCAGAGACATCCACAGGGTAAAGGGAGCTGTGGACAGGGCAACTGATTGAGCCAGGGACTTGGAGACAGTGGTGAGATTCACATTGTCCAGGCCAGGAAAGGTGAATGGGTCTTTCAAGGCATTCCAGGCAAGGGAACAGCATGAACAAGATCTGGAAGTGTGCAAATGCCCCACATGTCATGGGAGCCCCTATCCCGGTGTTACATGCTGGGCTCACGATGGGTCCGGGCCTACATGGGATATGAGAGCTGGTTGGTGGAGGTGTAGTGCAGGGCTGATGTGTCTTCTCCCACTCAGTCTTTCCTGTCCGTCTTCCGTTCGCTGGCTATGCTGGAGAAGACTGTGGAAAAATGCTGCATCTTCCTGAATGGCAGCAGCAGCCGCCTGGTGGTCCAGCTGCACTGCAAGTACAGTGAGTAGGCAGCTGTCCCATCAAGAGATCCCTGAGGGGTGGGAGGGAGGAGGTAGGTGAGGCCCACTGAGACCCCGTCTGCCCATCCAGGGGTGAGGAAGACTCACAACCTGTCCTTCCAGGACTGCGAGTCCCTGCAGGCCATCTTCGACCCAGCCTTGTGCCGCCACGTGCTTCGTGCCCCAGCACGGTGAGCACACCCCTGCCACACGCACAGCCCTAGGTCTCTCTCTTCCTTCTTTCGGGCCTCAAGGGTCTATTTAAAAGGATTCCTCCTCCATTTTCACTACAGGGTTTCTCAGAGACTCACCCAGCCCAGTGTGCTCTCAGTTCCTTTCCTGGCTCTTTAAAGGCACAGGCTGATGAGGAGGGGCAGGTGCCTTCTTGCTCCCTTCTCCTCATTGTCTTTACGAGTCTGCAGGCTGCATCTTGAAGGTCTGGCCCGGCTTTCTGGCCTGTCAGACCCATTCTGATTCCTCTCCTAGAGGAATCATCTCGGGCCTGCCGTCAAATCTCTTGTCTACCTCAGTAACCTTGAAGGTCTGTCCTTAACTATGCGACTTAGAGGTTCAAAACCCTTCTCTGGCCTGGTCATCCTGGGGATGTTCTCCATTCAAGGGCAGCCTCTCTTCCTAACTGCCTGAGCTCAAGCCTTGAAGCGCCCCCAGACCACGGCAAGAGGCTGGGCAGGGAGGTTGAGGTCCAGGAGTGCTGCCTGAACAATCAGCCATGAGGGTGGGGCCGTTCTGGTACTGTGCAGAGTGGGCTTGCTCCCTGCCCCGTGCTGGATGCTGCTTGCATTCAAGTATCCAAGGTCCCGTTCATTTCTCATGGTGACTGAAGGTCCCTGTGGGTCCTGACAGTCTGTTTCCTTAGGTTCTGTTGAGCTAGCCCTGCTCAGGACTCCTTTGGGTAGAGAAAGGAGGGAAGGCTATCACCTTGGTCTGCATTTGGGGGTTATTTCTTCCTCTCTTTCTCTCTCTCTTTTTGGCAGCTGGCCAGTATGGGGTTCCTCTCTTTTTAAAAATGATCGATTGTTTCTCTTTTTCTTATGAACAGTTTCAAATACATATAAAAGCAGATATCAGCTCCTGTCCCCAGTTGTCCTGAGGCAAATTCCAGATGTTATTTTATCTGTAAATCTTTAGCAATGTGTATCCTTGGAAAACAAGGATTTAAGAGTTCTTTTTGAGGGCCAGGTTTATAGGGATGGCATGACTGTGGTGTCCCACCCCACGGCCTCTCCCACCCCTGCATGGTCAGGTGCTGCTTGCCCATCCTTTCTGCTACGTTCTCTGGCTCTGCTCTTATCTGCCCCGTCCCTTCTCTCCCACCTTGGGAACATGTGTCCTGCTTGTCCTGTCCTCTCCCGCCCAGGGCACGTTAGGCCTGTACACATAGGCACATGCTCATGCGCATGTGTCCTCTGAGAGAAAAGCCCCTGAGCGGGGATATGCATCGGGTGTAATGCTCTGGTCTCCTCACAGGGTCCTGGGGGAGGCTGTTCTGCCTTTCCCACCTGCGCTGGCTGAAGTGACGCTGGGCATTGGCCGTGGCCGCAGGGTCATCCTGCGCAGCTACCAGGAAGAGGAAGCAGGTGAGGGAGCCAGATGTGGCCTGGGATAGAGTAGTTGGGAGAGGGGTGGGACCCAGGGGCCCAAGTTCCTCTTGTTCCTACCCCTACAGACAGCACCGTCAAAGCTATGGTGACTGAGATGAGCATTGGAGAGGAGGATTTCCAGCAGATGCAGGCCCAAGAAGGGGTGGCCATCACTTTTTGCCTCAAGGAATTCCGGGTGAGGTTCCACTGCCCCCCCACCCCTCAAGCTCACCAACCTTTCCAGCCTAGGGCCTCACCACTCTGCCTCTTCCCTCCCAGGGGCTCCTGAGCTTTGCAGAGTCAGCAAACTTGTCTCTTAGCATTCACTTTGATGCTCCAGGCAGGTAATTCCCAGCCTCAGAACAGGGGAGGGGAGGGATCTGGGATGACAGGAGCTGAGTGGGATGTCCTAGCTTGGGTTCCATGTCCCCTGCCCAGGCCAGCAATCTTCACCATCAAGGACTCTCTGCTGGATGGCCACTTTGTCTTGGCCACACTCTCAGACACTGACCCACACTCCCAGAACCTGGGCTCCCCAGAGCTCCACCAGCCAGTGCCTCAGATCCGAACCCACAGGTGAGAGGCCCCCACCCCCCACACTCCTCTCCCATCCCTGTGCACCCAGCCTGAGCCTGCTGCTTCCAGCTTTTGCACCTCCCCCAATGCACACGCTTCCTGTCAGGCCCTGGCCCCTCCAGTGCTCACAGCTTCCAGCCTTGCAGGCTCTGTCTTCAGGGTCAGCTGTACTCAGAGACCCCTCCCAACCAAGGAAGTGTCCCCAAGGTCCTGCTGGCTTGCTTCTCTGGCTGAGGCCTCCCCTCTGAGCCTCCTCCCAGGCCAAGGAGGGAAAGGGCTGCTGGGAGGCAAGGAGCTGCCTGGGCTGGGGGAAGCAGGTGGCTGGAAGGGCAGATGGGTTTGGGGAGGATGGGCCCAGTGTAGTTAAAGCAGAGGAAGTTTGGTCTGGCCTCCTGCCTAGCGTGTCCCTGGGCTCCAGTGCTCTCCAGTTCCTGTCCCCTGGGAAGGTGTGGGCTCAGGTCCCAAGTGGCCCAGCTCATAGGACTTGCTGCTCTCCTTCCCCAGCTGAGCCAAACTGGCCCCTAGGATGCCTCCCTCAGGCCCCTACCTGAACTCTGATTAAAGGGATTCCAGGCCCACCCCCTCCAGGAAGCCACCGCTTAACCTCTGCATTCTCTCCTCTCCAACCAAATCAGGAAGTAACAAAACCAAGAGATCACCAGCAGTCATGAGGCCCAAAAGGCCCCTCTCAGTCCTACAAGGTGGGGCCCTGCTGTTGTGCCCCCTCTTCTCTCCCTGATCCTCACTGATCCTCCTTTTTCTGCCTGCAGCACACCTCACCTGGATGACTTTGCCAATGATGACATTGACTCTTACATGATCGCCATGGAAACCACAGTAGGCAGTGAGGGCTCAAAGGTACTGCCCTCCATTTCCCTTTCACCTGGCCCGCACTCAGAGGAGGAAGATGAAGCTGAGCCCAGTACAGTGCCTGGGACTCCCCCACCCAAGAAGGTAGGGGCTGGAGGTGGAGGCAGCATGTGGGAGGTGAGGAAGGCAGCAGCCTCCAGAACTCACTTGGCCCCTGTTCTCTTTCCAGTTCCGCTCGCTGTTCTTTGGCTCTATCCTGGTCCCTGTACACTCCCCCCAGGGCCCCAGCCCTGTGCTGGCTGAAGACAGTGAGGGTGAAGGCTGAGTTGAGAACCTGAAGTCTTGTCCAGAGGCCATGGACTAGAAGTCCTAGCCAGCACGGGCCTGAATCTCAGCCCTGGGGCAGGGGGTCATAAAGGTGGGCTGTGCTGGAGCTAAGCTGGCTGTTCTGCTGCCTCCTGCAGGCCATTGACCTTGATGGGCCTGGGACCTGTAATGTCCTCCCAATTATCAAGCGATCTTGTCTGCTCCCAGGCCTGGTGCTGGGCAGCCATCTGACAGGAGCCTTTTTTTAACTGCAGAGCCTCAGGTCAGATTCTAGCCATCTGGCTTGGGCTGAAAGCCTGCCTTCCTCAGGCTCACCTAAGAAAAAAAAACCAGTGGGGCTGCTGGTCCCTGCTGATCCACCTTCTCTGCCAATCATGACCTGTCCCTCCCTCAAATCCTGGGCACACCTCTGGGACCCTCTATGGCCAGCACAGACTGTTTTTCTTGTTTTCCCAGTACTCTTTGGCCATGGCTTGGACTTCTAAGAACCTTTGGCCCTGAGTGTGTGGCTGGGATTGCCCTGGCTGGGGCCCTGTGCCCAGTAAGCCTGCCCTCTTAAGTGGCTCTGTGCAGAAGGGCTGCCAGGCCCAGTTTTTGGGACAAGGGAGACAGAGGCTGTGGCGAGAATCCAGCTTTGACCTTTATTCGAGAGACCAGATGGGTTGCCCCAGGATCAGCTGCCAGCCCTGAGGCCAAGCAAGGCTGGAGACCCACAATCTGGCCTGCCATTGCCCTGAGCTGCAGCCTCGGCCCCAGGATCCTGCTTGCAGCCACTGCAGGTGCAGACAGGAGGGAGCCCTGAGGGATTGGACGCTGCTATTCATTAAAAAAAAGGAAAAATACATGAAGTCTCCATGTTCCCCAAGACGGGTGGGCCTGAGGAGCCAGTGTGACACCCCCATATCCATGGCAGCGTGATTAATGTACAATCAATCCATCTGGGGTAGAGGAGCAGTACGCAGGGGCTATTTCTTGGCTTTGGCGGAGTTTCGGGGAGGAGTGATGGGTCGGCCTCCAGGGTTCAGGCCACTAAACTGCCCATATTTTCCCTTGTTCTTGTCGGCGGGCTTCAGGATCTAAAAGAGAAAGCTGGTCAGGCTCACAAGGCTAACCCACAAAACCCGTCAGCTTCTTCCCTACACCCACCTGGAAGGAGCACATGAGAGTCTCATCCACACTCATCATGGCGCCGGCATTGTCAAACTCGCCACAATAGTTGGGAGCTGAAAAAAGTGTTACCAGCTGCCGCTTGGCAAAGAACTCATAGCCATCTTCTACCACCTGGGTAAGAGGGGCAAAGTTAGTTCACAAGTGCTGGCCTGCCCATTCCTTCTCCCCATTCAGACCCTGAGCCACCGGCCCACCTGGTGTGCCCGACAAATAAGGTCCAAATCGTGCTTGTGCAGGAACTTGGCCACCACCTCAGCCCCAAAGGTAAAGGAGACACCACGGTCGTTCTCGCCCCAGCCCTGCACATCCTTGTCAGGGTCAGACCACAGCAAATCGCACAGCAGGCCCTGGTCAGGCACATCTGTGGGCCGCATGATACGCCGAATCTGCTCCATGGACTGCAGGTCTGGGGACAGGCCTGGGGGCAGAGGGGACAGGTCACTTCCTCAAGCCTGAAAACAAGGACCCCCTTACTCCAGGAAGCCTTTGCCAGTGAGCCTTCCCACTACCACCTGGCCCCTCTCCTGGACTCCTGGGAGCCCAGGCACCAGAAGTCATCACCTTCCCCTCGGCTTTTCCCAGTACCCAAACACAAGCACAGAGATGTTCCCTGTTCTCTGGGAGCACAGCACTCCCTGGAGAAGAGAGACAAGTAAATTCCATGCAGGATGCTGAATGCCACAACAGGAAAATGAGTGTGGCTTCGCAGTGGGGTGCAGGGGGGACCTCCTGGAAGAGATAATATATATGAGACCCAAGGGAGAGTTGTTCCAGGTGACTGGTAACATGTCCTCCAGCTAACAGCTTCATCCCCATGGATGTAGCCAAGGCTCCTTCTTCCCAGGCTTTCCCTCGGTACCTGCCCCAGAGCCACCCTCACCTCCGTGACAGCAGAAGATCTTCTCATCCACAATGGCTGCGATAGGAAGGCAGTTGAAACAGTCAGTGAAGGTTTTCCACAGTTTGATGTTGTAGCGTCTCTTGCCTGCGCAGGGGAAGGAGAAGGCTCATGAGGAGGCCTGCCCGCCCCACCCTCAACTTGGGTCTCTGGGCCCTGCAGGGCATTGGTGGTCTATTCAAACAGCTGGGAGAAGGGAGGGGAAGGCAGAGAGGGCTCAACCCCCCCCCCCCCAACACACACACACTACCTACCAGCCTTCCAGGAGTAATTCTAAAGCTCCTGAGCCCACAGGAACCTGAATTCCAATCTGGACCAACCTCACTGGTGGCACCCGTCCCCACTCCATGAGCAGAGCCAGGCCAAGACGATCTAGTTTATCACAACTGGCCAGCAGAGTCTAGTTCATATAGGCATGCTAAGTGCTTAAGTAACGGATGTACTGGAGGGGAGTGTCATCAGGGAGGGCCCTGAGGGAAAGCATTAGAATATGGGCAGCCTTCTAGTTGGCAGCCAGTCATTGGACCCCTCCTGACTGCCAGCCCCCATGGCAGGGAGGTTAAGGCAGACAGAAATGAACTGACCCATGCCCTGGCTTCATGGAGCTCATAGTCTAGCAGGTATCTGTCAGATACATCACTGCTGCTGGGCCAGTGTGAGGGTCCCACTGAATAGCAGGGAGTGCAGCCCCCAACCACTCACACTCATCATAGAAACCATAGATGCGGTTGATGCTGGCACACTCGTGGTTCCCACGGAGCAGGAAGAAATTCTCAGGGTACTTGATCTTATAGGCCAACAGCAGGCAGATGGTCTCCAAAGACTGCTTGCCCCGGTCCACATAGTCCCCCAGGAAGAGGTAGTTGCTCTCCGGAGGGAATCCGCCATACTCAAACAGCCGCAAAAGGTCATAATACTGACCATGGATGTCACCTGTGACCCAGGGAACTACGTAAGATGGGTGCAGGGTCTAGACTTGAACCCAGGGCCGGAATTGGGTTCAAGGGAGGAGGGATCCAGGAACTTGGGGGGCCAATGCCAGTTTCAGGAAGCCAAAGGGGCCTGGGCAGGGGCTCACCGCAGATCTTGAGGGGTGCCTCCAGCTCCAGAAGAATGGGCTGGCTCAGGAAGATCTCCCGAGATTTGAGGCACAGACCACGGATCTCGTTCTCTGTCAGCTGTACATTCTTTCCAGGCCGCGAGCCCTGCACTGGGGGTGGAATGGGGTGTCAGGACCCTGGCTCCTCAGATGGGAAGAGAGTGGGCGACACGGGTGTCCCCATGGGCACCTCTAGGGGCGCCTGGGTCTCCTGGACCCCTCCTTGCTCAGGAACAGCTGTTACTGCTGAGCCTCCCAGTACAAGACCCCAAATACCCTCAAGGCCCTCGAAAGGGAACTGCTGTGCGCAGGGGCCTGCCACCCCAAACCTCATAGCGCAGGACCCCTTCCCGGGCTAGGCTTCACAGGTTTCTGCCTCACCCAAGAGCGCAGGCCAAGCCAGGCGCCCCCAGCCCAGGAGAGGGGGCTGCTCCTCGTGCCAGAGCGGGCCCCAGACACCTCGGGCGCACCCGTGAGTGGGGGGCCGGCTGTGACCACGGGACCTCGCGGTCCCGTCCCCGCCCAGTCTAAGCTGGCCCCGGGAGGGGAAGGCCCGCCCGTGCGCCACTTCCGGGCCGGGCCGGGGGCTAGAGCGCGGCGGGCGCGGACCTTTCCCGCCCCGGCCAACCTTCCAGCAGGCGACCGATGATAGAGTCCAGGTTGAGCTTCTCGCTGTCGGACATGGCGGCGGCGCCGCTCCGGCCCAGCAGCTCCCGACCCGCTCCTGCCTCCCGCCCTCCCGCGGCCTCCTTCCGGCCTGGCTCTTCTTCCGCCCGCCCCGGCCCGCCGCCCCGCCCCCTCGCCCGCCCGGCTCCGCCCATTCCCGGTTGCTCTAGCGCCCCCACCGGACGGGAGGCGCGGGGGGCGGGGCGGGGCGGGGTTTGTGGGGGGCGGGATTGAGTCTGGCTCCGCCCCTGAAGAGTCACCAGCCCCGTTCAGAGGATGAGACCGGAAGTGCTGTGGAAGTTGTTTTTGTTTTTCTAAGGTTAAACAGCCCTTCCCACCCCTGCCTTGGGTGGAAGGATGGTGTGTGCACTTTAATACCGATCTCCCCATGCCCTGCAGATTGCGTTCTCGAAGTGCGGAGAGGAAACTGAGGCTCACGAATGGGGCGGGGGGGGGGGGGTGATCCCAAACCTGGCCTCATGTTCGTAAAAGGCCTCTTCATTCTGAATCCCTGTGTCCTCAGGCTGCTGACCAGACTCAGAGACACCTGTCCCTGGGCATCGTGCTCGTATTGGTCTACACTGCCTTGATGCATGCTAAGTTGACATATCCCATAATTACCTTTTAATAGCATAATAATATTGCATTGTGTGTGTGTTAACAAGTATTACTTTGTAAGAGCTGGCCCGTGGCTCACTAGGGAGAGTGTGGTGCTGATAACACCAAGGCCACGGGTTCGGATCCCTATATAGGGATGGCCGGTTAGCTCACTTGGGAGAGCGTGGTGCTGACAACACCAAGTCAAGGGTTAAGATCCCCTTACTGGTCATCTTAAATAAAAAACAATCAAGTATTACTTTGTAAAGAACAAACATTGAATAAACCATAGTTCTTACTGGAACCCAGAACTGGGCGTTTTACATGCCAGTAGCCTCATAACCAGAGGTGGTCTGACCTGTCTACCTCTAGCAGGCCCTGATGTCATCACACCCTGCTCAGGAACCCAAATCTGCAGCCACCCAGCCCAAGGAGAGGTGGGAGGAGCCCGTGGCTTGGGGCACTGCAGCAGGCAGGAAGAGCCTAAGAGAGGAAGGGGTCACCCCCCCACACTTGGGAGGGGCCCCCAGCAGATTGCTGAAGCCATCTGAGGAGGAAGTGAGAGGAGGAGGTGAGGTGCAGCGGGGAGGTGAGCCAGGCTGGTGGGAACAGGGGCTGGGCCTGGGCCTGGGTCTCTGTATAAAGGCCTAGCCTTTCTGTCACTTCAGAGCGTAGCCGCCCCTCCCCAATAAAAGAGGGGACATAGAGGGCTTGGTGAGATAGTGTGAAACCTTCCACTTTGGATTCCACAGACAGGCCCTGAGGCTGGGGACTGGCTTGATGGGAACCCAAGCCCGATTGGCCAGGAGTGGCCCCTCACACTGGCTCTCCCCACATCCTGCAGCCTGTGGCATCGGGGGTCTGGGACACCATGGCCCGGGCCTTGGGGGAGGACCTGGTGCAGCCTTCTGAGCTGCAGGATGACTCCAGCTCTTTGGGGTCTGATTCAGAACTGAGTGGGCCCGGCCCGTACCGCCAGGCTGACCGCTATGGCTTCATTGGGGGCAGCTCAGTAGAGCCAGGGTAAGTGGGGAAAGGATGGGGGATGGTGGGGTGCTGGGACTGAGGATGGGGGCTGAAGGCTGAATTCTGGAGTGAGGCCTAACTTTGGGGGTCAGGAGATGGTCTGTCGGTAGGGACTGGGCTGGGGACTTGGCCAGTATCACCCCTTTTCAGGATCCAGGTGGGATCCTAAGGTGGGAAGTGAAAGAAGGGAACATGTGTGCCTCTGTATGTCTCTTGTACCCACGACTTCCAAGGGTTTGCACTACCCCTAGTGCTGAACATCCTTCCCCTCCTAATCTCTGGCCCAGGAATCCCAGATCCAAATCGCAGAAACTACACCACCACCCACCTCCCACCCTATCTTCCCCAATGTACAGACAGGAAAACAAGTCCAGAGACTAAAACTTGCCCCAGGTAATGCAGCAGATCAGAAGCAGAACCAGACTCAAACTCAGTCCAGGGCTGTGTCCACTCAGCTTCCCCAATGAATTGTTTGTGTTCCTGTCCTGGGTGACGGCCAACCAACCCCTCCCCCCACACACAACCACTCACCCCTTCAGTCTCACCTGCTTATGCCCACATCAGAGTCACATGCTTTCCAGTCCCCATGACAACCATTGGCAGCTCCTGGGTCACAGGTCACCCTTCAGGACTTCCCAGAGATCCCCAAGGTCGGAGCTGGGCTCACCTGGGTAGCTTGGAGGGTGGCAGGTGTGGAATCCAGGTACAGCTGCCCGGTGCCTGGATACCTATGCCATGTGCCTCCAGGCCAGGTCATCCCCCTGCAGACCTTATCCGCCAACGGGAGATGAAGTGGGTGGAGATGACCTCACACTGGGAGAAAACCATGTCCCGGCGGTACAAGAAGGTGAGGGGAGAGCAGCCCCACCCCGGCATCCTCGGCTCATTTCCCTCTGCCTCTGCCCACGCCTCGGCAAGGTTTACCCATCCTGTGTTCCAGCACCTCCTGCCTTGGCTCCCTGCCACCCAAAGGGTCCCCGCCTGATGATAAGTTGTGCTTGGGGCCTGCCCACAGGAGGGAGGCTGGCCTAATAGCCCCATGGCCTCCCCTGCAGGTGAAGATGCAGTGCCGGAAAGGCATCCCCTCTGCCCTGCGGGCCCGCTGCTGGCCCCTGTTGTGTGGGGCCCATGTGTGTCAGAGGAACAGCCCCAGCATCTATCAGGTGAGGGGGTTGGCAGGGGAGGAAGGGCTCTCCCCTTCCCGGAGCCCCTTGCCACACTGAGCCCTTGCACTCACCTTCTTGCCCACCCACAGGAGCTGGCGGAGGCTCCTGGAGACCCGCAGTGGACCGAGACCATCGGCAGGGACCTGCATCGCCAGTTCCCTCTGCACGAGATGTTTGTGTCACCTCAGGGTCATGGGTATGAGGCCGGTGATGCCCAGGGACCCCCAGCCACCCAACCCCCAGGTGCTTCAGACCAGTCTCCCCATCCGAGCCTTATGTCTTTGCATCTCAGGGGACCCAGTAAGGCCCAGGGAGGCTGAGGCCTGGGCAGAGGCCACCGGAGGGTAGGGAAGGGATGCCTGGAGGACTGGCCCCTAACAGGGTCTTCTGGCACAGGCAGCAGGGGCTCCTGCAGGTACTGAAGGCCTACACCCTGTATCGGCCAGAACAGGGCTACTGCCAGGCCCAGGGCCCTGTGGCTGCTGTGCTACTCATGCACCTGCCCCCGGAGGTGAGTGACCTCGACCCTGCTCCAGGAACCTGAACCCCTGATCCCCAAACCCTAGTGACCTAGGCCCCCGGTGATCCTGAGCTCTAAACCCATGACCTGCAGCCTCAGGGACCTGAGATCCTTGACTCCCAGACCCTATAGTGACCCAGGGCCTCGTGACTGTCAACTTCAGTGACCTTCAAGTCTAATGTTCTAGACTCTTGGAACCTGGGACTCTTGACCCTGACCCTTACCCTAGTGATCTAAGAATTTGGGTGTTATCACCTTGACCCATGACTTCTGATTCTGAACCCTGTGACCCCTGACCTCTCTGATTCTGAACCCTGTGACCCCTGACCTCAATGACTTCAGGAACCTAGGGCTTGAGCTTTGGGACCCTCCCAACCCTTGCTCAGTGAGCCCCAACCCTGTGACCCTGAAATCCAGCACCCTGAGCCCTGTGACTGCCAACCTCCTAAACCCATCAGTGGGCCCTGTCTTGGGCAGAGCCCCCAGGCACTGAGCGGAGTAGGAACAGCACTGAGTCCAGGCTCCTATTGCTGCCTCGGCCTTCCCCTGCTTGCCCCTTTCCCCTGTCCTGCCTTCCCCTCTGTGGTCCCTTCTACGGTGGGCACTCATGGGCCTGTGCCCTGCCCATCCCCCCCAGGAGGCCTTCTGGTGTCTGGTGCAAATCTGTGAGGTCTACCTCCCCGGCTACTATGGGCCCCACATGGTGAGAGGCTGGGATGGGGGCTGGAGGCAGGAGGGGGACGGGCCTGGGGACTGAGGGGGGCAGAAGCCTGGGGTTTAGGAGTGGTGGTGCCGGGCAGCACTGGGCAGCCGGGCTGATGGGTATGGCTGCAGGAAGCTGTACGGCTGGACGCCGAGGTGTTCATGGCCCTGCTGCGGCGGCTGCTCCCACGTGTGCACAAGCACCTGCAGCAGGTGGGCGTCGGACCCCTGCTCTACCTGCCTGAGTGGTTCCTGTGCCTCTTCGCTCGCTCCCTGCCCTTCCCCACGGTGCTGCGTGTCTGGGATGCCTTCCTCAGTGAGGGTGAGTGGGGCAGCCCGTGGCAGGGCTGGGAGCCTTGAGTGCACACGGGGAGCTAGCTCGCCTGTTCTGGATCTGCTCCACTCTGCCACTGCCACTCCTGGCCCTTCGGGAGCCTCACATCACAGCCCTGGGTGTGATGAAAGTAGTGGCCCCGTGCCTGGCTCTGGAGAAAGCAGCCCAGGCCCTGGTGGCACATCACCAGTGTAATGAATCGTAGCCCCCAAGATGGAGACCACTGTAGAGAGGACAGGTGCTGCCCAGGGCAGGGCTGGGGACAGGGAGGCTTCCATGTGAGGTGGGTGGGGCAGGAGCACAGCTCTTGGAGGCCTGATTGGCTCAGGGGCTGGGCAGGTTGGGGCATGGCTGACGAAAGGAGGTGCTCCTCCTCGGAGCCCCTGGCACTGGCCGAATGCTCATCGGCACGAGGCACGGCTCTGGCAGCCAGGAGTTTCTTCATTCTGGTGGGGACAGGGATGGGAGGTGATGGTACCCCAATTAACAAGATATTTATAGATTGTCTTGAGTGCCACGAAGGAAATAAAACAAAGGATGTGACAGAGAGTGTCAGGGGAGCAGCAGGAGGTGATCCCTGTTTTTAAAGATGTTTCTGGCCACTCTATGGAGGAGGCAAGGCTGCAGGGGCACTCATGGAGGCCACAGCCAGGAAGGCCACTGTCTGCAGGGTCCAGGCTATAGCCGACGCAGGAGGGAGGGGTGGGGAGGTGAAGCCAGAGAGAGAGCCATTGGGAGCCAGGTCAAGAGCAGAAGAGGAGCTGGGCAGAGCCGAGCTGGACTCCTTGGGTCTTTGGGACTCTGCCTCCATACCCCTATCCTGTAACCCACCCGTATCCTGTCCTATATGTGACGTCTGAAGATTGTGCCTAAAAAAAGAGTAGAAATCAATCAGTACATACATTGAGCACCTGCTATATGTCCAGCCAGCTGCAGGAGCACTAGCTGGTCTAGAGCTCTGGCCACACATGTCCAAGTTGCCATCTTTGTGTCACCACCCCTCCAGCCTCAGACCTTTAGGGTGGGGCCTGACCAGTGTGGCTGAGCTCATCCCTGCCCCCTTCACCTGGGAACAAGAACTGTGCAGGCCCTCCTTGACAACAACGATGTTATTAGTAGTAGTGATTGTGCCTTCACCAGTCACAGTTGTCACTAGGCCTCAGTGGGTCCCCTGGCTGCTGTTCTTAGCAGATCAGAAGCTGCCAGGAAGGGACTTTGAGGCTCCAGGCCTGGCCAAGGTCACACCGTGTATGTGTGCACACATGCACGCAGACACACACACTCAGCACTATGCTGTTACTTTAGGGGTGAGAAGTTGTGCCTAGGTTCTTTCTAGAATTAGAGGGTCACAGATCCAAGCTGGAACGGCCTTAAAAGGCACCCACCTGACCTCTCCTTGTACATACGAGGAAGCTGAGGCCCGGAGAAAGCTGGGCATGAAGTTATCAGTAGCCCCTGGCTCCTGGCAGGTTGCTCTCCCCAGAAGTGTCTGGGGCTCCTGACGCTGACTTGGCCCGTTCCCCACAGTTTGCAATCTTCCCCTTCATCATTGCTCCTGGCCTGAGTTGGGGAAGGGGCAGAGCTGCAGGGAGGGTGGAAGGAGTATGGCTGAGGGCAGGTTCAGGTGTAGAACTGGCCAGGGCAGGGCTGGCCTCCCAGTGAGTAGCCCCTGGCCTGCAGGTGCCAAGGTGCTGTTCCGTGTGGGGCTGACCCTGGTGCGCCTGGCTCTGGGCACTGCAGAGCAGCGCATGGCCTGCCCGGGGCTCCTGGAGACGCTCGGTGCCCTTCGAGCCATCCCCCCAGCCCAGCTGCAGGAGGAGGTCTTCATGTCCCAGGTGGGTGCCCCCTGCCTACCCTCCACAATGGCCCAGCCCCTGTTGCACAGCTAAGAAAACTGAGACCCAGAACGGAAAGCCAAAGTGAGAACCAGGGCCCAGTTCCTGTCCTCTGAGCTGCAGAGAACATGAAAACCCCAGGCCTCAAGTAGCTTTCTGTGGCTCACCTAGCGAGGCTCTGTCAGCCCTCAGCCCTCAGCCGCTTCCTGGGCTGTGTACTGCCCGCCCTGTGGGGACCTCATGGTTTCCTGCCCCACCCCCTGAGTCCGGGCAAACTCAGTACCAACTGCTCCCCACAGGTGCACAGCGTGGCCCTGTCGGAGCGGGACCTGCAGCGGGAGATCAGGGCCCAGCTGGCCCAGCTGTCCGACTCAGCGCCTGGGCCACCTCCTCGGCCGCAGGACCGCCTTCCTGGGGCCCAAGCCATCTTTGAGGCCCAGCAGCTAGCAGGGGCAAGAGGAGGCGCCAAGCCTGAGGTGCCTCGAATTGTGGTGCAGCCCCCGGAGGAGCCAAGGCCACCACGGCGCAAACCCCAGACCCGTGGCAAGACTTTCCACGGACTCCTGACTCGGGCCCGGGGCCCTCCCATCGAGGGCCCCTCCAGGCCCCATCGAGGCTCCGCCTCCTTCCTGGACACCCACTTCTGAAGGTCCTGCTTTTGAGGGTACCATGGACGCAGTGCCCACTAATCCCAACCACCTGAGTGGCTGATGCCAGCCCTGCAAATGGTCACTGCATTTACTGCTGGGATCTGGGTACTCAGCTCCCTTCCCAGCAAGGACTAGGCAGTGGGGGAAGGGGACTTCCCCACTTTATGGACTGTGCCAGGCACAAGGATGAAGGAAGTTCACAGAGTGGGGCTTGTGGGGACCCAGTCCAGCCATCTACTCATGGAGCTGTCCTGGTTCCTGGGCCCTCCCAAGTATCAAAGCCAGCACTGATGGAGTATGGGGGTGAGGTGGCTGGTGGGGCTACGGGACCCCAAAGGGCTCCCGGGGGATCTGGAATAAAGTCTGACTGAGCAGATGTCTGGATGCAGTTGAATCAAGTGGCCTCCACCCCTAACCCTGGATGTGCTGTACCTGGCCCTCCTCACCTCACCCCCCCCTCCCAGGGACACTCTGTTCTGGCCCAGCCCTAGCCTGCCCATTGGCTGCTGGAGAAGGTGTTTACCAGGAACAGGAGCTGATTGTGAGCCGATTTGCCCCAGCCTCCTGGGGCAGGTGAGGCTTTCCACCTGCTGGAGGAGGGGTCCCCAGTGGATGCTGGGCCCAGGAGGAGCTCTATCCCCTTATCTGCCCTCCTTCCCTCCCCCCAGCCTGGTTCAGGACTCCCCGCGGTGGGGGGACTCAACCCCAAGTGCCCCCCCCCCGCCCTGCCATGATCCTAATCCATCTGTCAAAGGGAGCCAGGCAAGAACAAAGACCTAGTGTGCCCAGGACAAAGGAGAAAGGTCCCGCCAGCCCTTGCCCCTCCCTAAGCCCTGGATGCACACCCTCGGGACCGCCACCATGGAAACCCCCTCCTACACTCACTAATTGCTCCCATGGGTGCCTGGGGTGCCTGGGACATGAGCTATCGCCAGGACAACAGGGCTGATTCGATGCAGGATGTGTCCCCACAGTGCCCATTACTGGTGCCCTGCTTCTCTGCCTCCCTTGGCAGCTCCCCATCATGCTGGAGGTGGGGAACATGGCAGGACTTGGGAGGACCAAGAGAAGGCACCTGGAGACCCATGCTTACCTAACGGTGAGCATTTAATCTGCATGTCCCAGTGGCTGTGCTGGAACATTGTCATGGGCACCTATCAGAACCTGGATTCCAAATATTCTAGTGACTGGGCCACAGGCTGTGGAAACATACCCACTCTATGCATGTTCGTGTGGTACCTACTATGTGCCTGGCCAGGCCCTGAATCTGGGCAGACATGTCCTACTCCCAAGGAGCTCACCACCTTGAGGGAATCATGGAGGTCCAGTCCCATATCTGTAGTTCTGCTGGAGGAAACTGAGGCTCAGGAGGGGAGGAAACTTGGTCAAAGCCTCACTGCCCATGGCAGACCCAAGCTTTACCCCTGCCCCCACCATTGGCAGCCCATGAACAAACCCCCGCACTGGGCACCCACCTCGGCCTGCCCTCCTGCTGGTGCTCTCTCCGCTGCCAGCTCATCCCACCCCCAGTCCGTGCCAGCCTGGGGCTTGGCCCCTCTTAGTGTGGAGTGTCGGCTGGGGCCCTGTGCGTTACAGAGTTGAAGAGAGCTTCCAGAGCCCTCCTTTCCTCCCTCCTCCACCCTACTGGGGTACCTGCTGCTGAATAATAATCCTCTCACCTGAAGATCACAAAACCCTTTCTCAGACCCCCCACACCTTCCCTCTGTAGGTGGCCCTGATAGATTCAAGACATGGAGCCTTTGCAAGGTTGAGTACCCAGCCCAAGACCACAACGAGAGGCAGAGCTGGCTAGAATGCAGATCTCTGTGCCTTCTAGATAATGCCTTAGCCCAGAGGAGGAGTCTAATGATGGAATCTCAGGTACTATAGCAGGTGGGTCCGTGAGGGGCTTGCCCCTGGAGGTCACACATAAATTCTTTGCCCTCCAAGGTTCAGCTCTTCTGCTGGAGAACAGGAAGCAAGAATGCAGCAACCTCAGTCCTGGGCCCAGAATGAGGCTGGGGGTGGGAGGAGTGGCACAGTGACAGTGGCTCATCCTGGATTCAGACCCTAGGAGCAGATGGCCTCCAGCCGGGACCCCCCAGCTGGCATTGAATCACTGACATTCGTACTCAGGGAAGTATTTTCTGGGCAGCTCTTCTGCAGGTCCCATTACCAACCATCTGCAGAGGGAACCCAAACTGAGGGCTCACACCAGAAAAGGACCAGCTCCTCCTCCTGTGAACATGTATACACATGTTCCTGCAGGCCCTCCTCCCCAGGGCCGCACTAATCCCTACAGCGCCTTTGCACTAGTTGGAAAACGATGTCCCTCCTCCAGGCGATATGCAGCCCTGCCACAGTGCACAGTGTGGCAGAGTGGGGAGAACCACTCAGCTGGGTGCCTTTGTGCAGTGAGAAACCTGCACAACCATACTCAGTAAACCTAGTAGCTCACTGCAAACCCGCCTGGAAAGGTGCTCAGAGAGGGAAGGCGATACATTCAAGAGTGCTCAGTCTGTGGGGATCAAAGCGCCCAGGGTTGTCTGTCGGCCTGCATCAGCCCAGAGGACAGAAGTGGGGGGCACACAAGGGAGTGGAAGGGTGAGGGGATCCCCACCTTGGATCAGGGGGAGAAGCCATGTCTCCATCTTGCACTGCCACCCACCCCAGATGTTCCCCCAATCCCCCACGGCTCCCAGAGGCCAGTCTTGGACTCTCTGCAAAGTCCCTACATGGGAAAGGCCCTCTCACCCTCTCTGAGCCTCGGTTTTCTCCTACAGATAATGGGATAACAATAGCTCCCGCCCCAGCCTCAAGAGTGCTCTGACAGTCTCCTTGTGATGATTGTGTTCAGTCCCGTTGGGCAGCTGAAGCTTTGCCTCTCCTCACCACACCCCTACCTGGCTCAGCTCAGCCTCAGGTGATGTCCAGGCTTTCCTGGCGGGGAGAGAGCAGGACCACCCTGTCTGGCCTGATTTTCCTCCCTGCATCTGTAAGTCAAAAGCCAGTGTGGCTGATGCCTAGACAGGGAGGCCTGGCAGTGGGCACAGAACCACACTGCTCTCTGTCCATGTATGCACACATTCTGGCAGAGGGAAGTCCCCAGCTCTGCCATTCACCAGCTGTGTGACCTTGGGCAAATCATACCACGTCTCTAAGCTTCACTTTCCTCATGTGTAAAAGGCAGAGAATTGTAACTGCTACCTCACAGTGTTAAGTGAGATCCTGCACATACAGCCCCCTGCAGTGCCTGGTACAAGGTCAAGAAACACTTGCTGATATGACTACTGAGTGCTCACCTACTGCCAGGCGTCCCCTGCCCAAGCCTAGGCTAGGTATGCACCACAATCGCCACTTGATGATGAGAAAACTGAATACCCAAAGGCTGCATACATAGCTCGCTAAATGTCAGATCTCATGCTCTTTAGATGACATCCATGTCCCACCCCTGCCCCTGCAGTGGGATCACACAGGAGCTCAGGCCACCCATGCATTAAGGGAATGGACCTTTGGGGTGGCTGCACCTCATTCCTGGGCTGGTGGCAGGGAGAGCTATGCGTGGATCTGGAGCTGGAAGAGCCCTAGAAAGCTGTGTGGGAAATGTGGGCTGGGTTGGGGGGACCCTGGCTAAGTCACTTCCCTGCTGTGAGCCCCTCCAGTGGTAGACAGGGGTGGGTCCTCACGGGCTGCTCTGTGTAGTTACAGAAAAGGTTCAAAAGCTGCCACCTCTGTCCCCATAGGTGCCGCCAGCCCCTCCATACTCTCTCCCCAGCCCAGGAGGCTTTAGCGACAGCCGGGAGAGGGTCTGAGTGTGGGGTGTGAGGTGAGGGAATTGTAACAAAAGGCAACCTGTACTGGGCACAGGGCCACCACAGCCCTACAAGGTGGGAATCAGTCCCTTTTTAGGCAATAGGAAAGTGAGCTTCGGACAGAAAGGGGAGGTGCCCAGGTCCCACAGCCAGAGCTCGGATTGGAACCCGCTGGTGTGACACATTCAAGGAAAGGGTGCAAGTCTTGGGGTGTGCTTCTGGGGGTGAATTTGCAGCTGTGAGCCAGGTCTCTCCGGGTATACTTCTGTGGGTATTTGGATGGGTGCACCTGGGTGTGAGTATGTGGGTCTTGGAGAGATTGTGGGTGTAACTGGGTGTGCAGCTGACCTGGGTGTTTTGGGGCAGGGCACGGCAGATCTTGTAGACACTCCCCTTCCCATGTACAGGCCCACTGGGACCCCTGGGCCTGGCCACCCCCTTTCCTCTTGGCCCCCTGCAGGGTAGAAGGTTTCCCTTGGAACTGGGACTACCTTCGTGAGGGCATCTAACGGAGGGGCCCCCACTTGCAGGTGCAGGAAAGGTGAGGAGGGGACTCCATAGAGGTACAGAGACCCAGCCCAGGAGGGCCCTTCTGGGAGAGTCTGCAACAGGCAGAGAGCTCAAGGCTGGGCGGGACAGCTGCAGGGCTGGGTGCGTCGGGAGCTCTCGGGACCCATCCGAGGGCGGGGATCGGGACGGGGCCTGCTCTCCCGGCCACCACCGCACCCCGAGGGCGGGCCCTAGTACCAGCCTCTGCCCGCGCCAGCGCTCCCCTCCCCCTCCCCCGTCTCTTCTCCACGTGGGTCTCTCTGTCTCTGTCTCTTCTTTACCACAGCCCGATGTCCGCGACCCTCTCTGACAGTCCCTGTCCATTTGTACCTGGCCCCCTGTTGGACTTTGTCTCTGAAGGTCTGTCCCTCGGACTGTCTGTCTCTCCCTGGCCTGCTCAGAGCCGCCTGTTGCCGGGTCCAAGTCCTCCCTGTCCCCATGCCCCAGGTCTCGGACGTATGGCGGGAGGGGCAGGCGGGTCCCTGGCGGCAGGTCCCACGTCGGGTCCCGTGTCGCATCCCGTGTCGGTCCCGTGTCTGGGTCCGCCGTGCCCGACCCCGCCGCCCCGCGCCGCCCCCGCCCGGCACTGGGCATGCCCGGGCGCTTCCATATAAAGCGGCGCCGCGCGGCCGGGCGCTGTGCCGCCGCCTCCGCCTCCGCCGCCGCCTCCGCCGCGCCCCGCCCGGTCCCTGTCCGCTGCCGAGCCCGGCCGAGCCGCTGCCGCCCGCCAGGTACCCCGGTTCCGGCCCCTGCCCCGGGAGAGCCAGGGAGGGGGACTGCCGGGGCGGGGCCGCGGGGACGGGGACCCTGAGCGCCCGCGCCCCCCGCTGCACCGCGACACTACCAACCCCCCACCACACACACGCGGGGACCCGGGGCGTCCCCCGTTGGAGGGGCTGAGTCAGGACCCCCAGCGCAGCCGGCGCAACCCGGAATGTGAGCCCAGGGGGTCCGGGCGGCAGAGTCCCCCCTCCACCTTGGGGCGGGGGTGGGGCAGCCTTGGCGACCTCCTAGCAGGGACAGGAGAGAGGCACGGTGGCGGCCACCTTTCTGCCCCCAAAGACTTAGGGGCTGGTAGGGACCCGGCTGCCCTGACCCCCCCTTTGTCTCTCTGTCCCTCTGTCTCTGCCATCAGTCTCTCAGCCTCTCCACCTGCGAGATGGTGAGTCACCTGTGGTTCCTCCCCCAAAAGGCCCAAATCCCTGGACAGAGGGAGGGCCCAGAGGGCAGCGACTGGCACCCGGAGGCCTAATCCTGGGGGCTGCCCTGTGCAGACAGTTCAGACCCATCCCCAAGCTTGATCCCCCAGCTTTTGCGCCATGGCAAAAGTAGCTGCTGTGTGTCAGTCACCCCATGTCCCCATCAGCCCCGGCAGGTGGTCACTGTTAGTGCTTTTGACATTCGTTCATTCCACAACATTTACTGAGCACCTACTGCGTGCCCAGAACCATTCTGGATTTGGGGACATAGCAGTGAAACTTCTCACCCTCTGGGAGGGCACAGAGGCTCAGAGTTTGGCCCTGGCAAACTGGGATTCAAGCCCAGGTCTGAGCCCCAGACCTCTGCTGTCCCAGCCACAGTACACTGTCTCCCAACAACGAAGTGACTCAGTCCAAGCCTCATCAACACCCTCAGGATGGAACAGGGCAGGCACCAGGCAAATACAAGGCCCAAAGAGACCTCATAACTTGCTCAAGGTGGCCCAGCCTGTCTCCTGGAGGACAGACCCAGCTGCCAGGGCTGGCCTGGCCAGCAAAGAATAAGTGTCTCCATCTGTGTTCACACTGAACCTAACAGCAGCCCCATATGGGAGTCAGCCAGCCTCAGAGAGGGGCAGGGGTGTTAAATTTTATCCAAAGAAAGCATTTCCAGAACTCAAAACATCTGAAATGAAGGGCACCAGCCTTTTTTCTCCCAGTGCCTAGCACAGGGCTGGGCGCAGAGTAGGTCTTCAAGCCCTACTTGGGGATGACAGTGAAACAGATTCATCTACACATTTAGGTGAGAGTGAACTCCACGCTGGCAGATACCCATCACTAATGCCCAGAGAGAAACGAGCAGCCCAGGAGTGATTGCTGAGTTCATTCATTCATATATTCTTTTTTTTTTTTAAAGATGACCGGTAAGGGGATCTTAACCCTTGGCTTGGTGTTGTCAGCACCACGCTCACCCAGTGAGCAAACCGGCCATCCCTATATGGGATCCGAACCCATGGCCTTGGTGTTATCAGCACCGCACTCTCCCAGGCCGGCCCCATTCATATATTCTTCAGTCAACAAACACTGAGGAGCCTGGCCACTTGGCTCAGTTGCTTAGAGAGCAGTGTTGATAACACCAAGGTCAAGGGTTCGAATCCCCTTACCAGCCAGCTGCTGAAAAAAATCCCAAACAAAAACCACTTATTGAGCAGTTAACTGTGTGCCAGGCACTATTTTAGGTGCTGGAGTTGCCTCAACGAACAAAACAGACAAAAACCTCTGCCCCTGTCAAGCAAGTTAGGGCAGACCCCAGTGTGGGATGGGGGTTAGTGGTCTGGCCAGCAGGACACTGCTTCCTGCCTGCCCCCGGGGGCACCACATGTAACAGTTTGCAAAGCATTCCCACCTACGCAGTTCCCTTTGATGCGTCCTCACTCCCCAACCCAACTCCTTCCTCTCCTGGTCCCTTGGATAGTGTCTGCCCTGAGCATAACCCAGGTTGGGAGACTGGGGAGGAGGACTTACACCCTTGGGTGACTTAATGTGCCTCTTGCCCACCCTGCCCAAGACCCACCACTTCTGCCCCCTCAGCTCTCCTTGGATCCACTGGGTCCTGAATGGGACTGCCCCCTGGGCTCCAAGGACCTGGATGAAGAGGAGGGCCCATGGGGAGGGGGCTCCAGCCTGCCGCCCACAGGCTGCTTCCCTGGCTCCTGGCGCCAGGATGTGGGCCTGGACTGCAAGGGCTCCCCTGAGGGGGCCGAGGCCCGGGCCTGGACCGTCTACTACTACAGCCTCCTGCAGAGCTGTCTGCAGCAAGCTGGCCTTCCGGAGACCCAGGACCGCAGCCAGGTGCCCCGAACAGGTGCCCGAGGGCTCCATGGAGGGGAGCACCCCTGGGGGCAGGGAAGGGCCCTCAGCCCAGTCTGCTTTCCCATCCCTGTCGAGGTTGGTCCCTTCCCCCAGAGTCTGCCTGGGTCTGAAGGCATGGAGGCAAAGCCAGTCGGCCCAGGGCAGCCATGGTTTCCAAGGGCATCTGGCACCAGTGGTCAGAGATCGGGGCTGTCCACCCTCATCCGCTTCCCCCAAAGAGCCAGCCCTGGGATGTGCAAACCATGTTCTATGGAACTGAAGTGTCTAGAGAGGTGTCTTGGGAGCTGCTGTAGAGGCAGCTCAGCAGTTAGGACCCCAAGGCTCCTCCTCTGCTTTATCTCTCAGGTAGCCATGAAAGATGTGTGGACAGAGGGTTTGCAGCTAGAATACATGAGAATCACATACTTGATCCCATTGTGCAGACTGGGAAACTGAGGCTCAGAGAAACAGTGACTCCTCCAAATCCACACAGAATTCAAAGCTCAGACTAGAACCCAGGTCTCTGGTTACCCAGCCTGCAGTGCCTTCTGGACCAGCTGAAGAGAGAAGGGAGCCAGCCTCACAGGGCAGGACGAGTGGGCAGCTCCCCCTTTCCGATCCAGCTCCCTCTCTGTCCCCTGTATTCTTCTCATCTGATCCCTGGGAAGGATTGGGGGCCCAAGGGTGAGGGCAGGGGTGTGGGAGTCGGGGGAGGTGGGCAGAAAGACAGCAGGAAGAGCCTCCCTGAGCTTGGCAATGTTCTCTTCCCCCGAGGTTGCCCTGGGGCAGAGGTGACCTTGTGCATTCTGGGATCCCCCAGCACCTTTCTGTCCGTGTTGCTGGAGGGGGGGGTCCAGAGTCCGGGTGAGTGTTGCCCAAGTTCTCCACCCCCTCCTGCAGAAAGGGCAGCCCTGCCTGGCCCAGCCACATCCCAAAATACCCGCCAACCCTGGCAACTGCTCTCATTCCACTGGACCAGCTGCCACACTCTGAGTGGGGGTGGGTTCTGGGAGCAGCTGCCCCCACTACGCAGGGGCCCAGACTGGAGGTGGAGGGCGTGGGGCAGTAAGCCTTCCCTAGCCAACCACCGGCCTCCCTCTGCCCACAGGAAACATGCTCCTTTGCCTGTCCCCTGCTTGGCTGACGAAGGTGCCAGCACCCGGGCAGCCGAGTGAGGCAGCCCTGATGGTCTCCAAGGCCGTGAGCTTCTACCCAGGCGGCCTGACATTCCTGGATGAATTTGTCCCCCCGCGCCGTGCCACCTACTTCCTGGCGGGCCTGGGGCTGGGGCCTGGCTGGGGCCGAGAGGCAGCAGAGCTTGCCCGTGACCTGACCTGCCCCACAGGAGCTTCGGCTGAGCTGGCCCGGCTGCTGGAGGACCGGCTGCTGACGAGGCGCTTGCTGGCCCAGCATGGCAGTGTGGCCGTGCCAGCTACCCTGGCTTTCACCTACAAGCCACCGGGGTTTCTGCAGGGAGGGGATGCCAGCCCAGGACTGCGGCTGGTGGAGCTGAGTGGCAAAGAGGGCCAGGAAACCCTGGTGAAAGAGGAAATAGGGGCCTTTCTGTGCTCTGAGGCCCTGGGTGATGTCGTGCAGGTAACAGGCTCCTGCCCACCCTAAAGTCTGTGCAGATGCCAGCAGGATGGGATCCATGCATGATTACCAAGTCCTGCTGGGAAGCTGACCCAACTTTTAGCCCTGCCACTGCCCCATCTCTCCAGGGCAATCCCCTGCCCTCTCACCTCAGTTTACTTGTTGGCTGCTGTGGTATGAGCATCCCACCCTGCGGGTTTGTGGAGAGGTGTCAAGGAAGCCCCTTTGCCCTCCCTTCACCGCAGGTGGCAGTGAAGTTCAGTGGCTGGCGCTGGCGGGGGCGGCAGGCATTGCGTCTGCACTCACGGGCAGAGCTGGGCGCAGTGGTGGACACAGTGCTGGCATTGCTGGAGAAGCTGGAGGAGGAGGAGAGTGTCCTAGTGGAGGCTGTGTGCCCACCTGCCCAGCTGCCCTTCCCAGGTGAGAGCCACCCGGGCTGGCCAGGGGTGGAAGCTTGGCTTGGCCTCTTGGCTTCCCTGTGCCAGGCTTAGGCCTCCCCGTCTTGCCCCAGGTGGTCCTTCACCTGGCCCTGAGCTGGCTGTGCGTATCTGTGCTGTGGTGTGTCGGATACAGGGTGACAGGCCCCTGATGAGCAAGGTGAGTGTGGCCCAGGTCTAGGTCATGACCCTACCTGCCATATTAGCCCTGCTCAATATCTGACAAGGGCCCCTGGGCAGTCTCTGGGCAGGAAGGACAAAATCTTCGGGGGGATCTTGTTTGCTTCTGGGGAGACTCCTGGGTCTGACAAAATTTCCCTCTCCTCCAACCCTTCCTGAACCCTTCCCCCATCAGGAGCCCCTGCCCCTATGCTCAGCTCCATGCTGGGTACCAGGGTCCAGGGAGCTGCACCTCTTCCCGCTGAAGATGCTGACCCAGGTTCCCTGATAAACCTCCACTACCTGGAGCCCTTTAGGAGGGGACATCAAGCTGGGGAGTTCAGGAAGGCTTGGGGACCCTCCTGGGTACCCAGCTCTGGGCCAAGCTGAAATGGAGAGAAATTCAACCCTGCCCTCAGGGAGTCCCAGTAGAGCAGGGCAGAGGTTTCCAGGGCAGATGCCAGGGCCGGGGCACACCAGGGTGACACAAGCACCCAGGCTGCAGGAGCTTGGAGCAAGCATGCATAGAGTCCTCCAGGATCACGGACCCCAGCTGGGCCTGGAAGTCCGGGCACAGTCCCTGGAGGGGTCTGGGGACCAGATGGGTAGTGGCAGGGGAGGGTGTTCTGTGCAGTTTGTCACACAGGAGGATGGGGCTCCTTGAATGCCTAGTGAGGGGTCTGGCCTGGATCTTGGCAGGGCGGGGGAGCATCTCGGGGGGCAGTTAGAGGGGGGAGTCTTGGGAGGGCTCCTCCTGGGCCAGTACCCTGAGCCACACCCTGCCCAGGTGGTGTGCGGCGTGGGCCGCAGGGACCGACCTCTGCGACACCAGAGCTCCCTGCCGAGGACGCTGGAGATGGCGCTGGCTCAGTGCGGCCTGGGCGAGGCGGCACAGGTGGCGCTCGTGCGGCAGCGCGTCAAGGCGGCGGCCGAGGCCGCGCTGGCCGCCGTGCTGGCCCTGGAGGCCAGCTTGAGCGCGGAGCAGCGCGGCGGGCGCCGGGCTCACACTGACTTCCTCGGTGAGTACGGGCGGCCCTGGCCCGGGCGCTGGGGGTCGAGAGCCGAGGGCCCCGCGCTGAGCCCGTGTCCCCACCCGACCCAGGCGTGGACTTCGCGCTGACGGTGGCCGGCCGCGCGCTGACCCCGGTGGCCCTGGAGCTGAACAGCGGCCTGTGCCTGGAGGCGTGCGGAGCGCTCGAGGGGCTGTGGGCCGCGCCGCGCCCCGGGCCGGGGGCCGAGGAGGTGGCGGCCGCGCCGCTCGTGGAGACCATGCTCCGGCGCTCCGCGCGCTGCCTGATGGAGGGCAGGCAGCTGCTGCTGGTGGGCGCGGGCAGCGTCAGCAAGAAGTTCGTGTGGCAGGCGGCGCGCGACTACGGGCTCAAGGTGGGCGGGGCGCGGGGCGGGGCCTCAAGCTCCAGCCTGAGTGGTGGAGGCGGGACCGCGGGGCGGGGCCTGGAGCCAAGGCGCTCAGGGGTGGGTGGGTGGGGCTTGGGGCGGGGCCAGCAGCCCTAGGGGCGGGGCCTTCCCGGGGCGCCAATGCGCAGGCGCAGGGTCGGGACCCGCTGTCCCGCCGGGGTTAGGGGACTAAGCTCGTTCTGGCCCTGCCAAGTGTGAGAGGCCCCTCGGAAGGGCACGGATCCCTCCGCCGAAAGAGGAGCAGAAGAGCCCAGTATAAATAGGCTGGGGACTGGGGGCCAGGGGCCAGGGGCGGCGTTTACGGTTAGCGCCAGAGACGGAGCCGGGCTGGGTCCTTGAATGCCAGGCTAAGGAGCCTGGCTTTATCCAGGGGAAAGGGCTGGCCCTTTGAGGTTGAACTGGCACTTGGCACCCAGGGTCCGCGGAGGGTGCTGGGGAGCAGCTTACAGATCCCAAATCAAGTTCTCAGCAGTGGCCCCACCTTACAGAATCTGCAGCAAGCCAGGCGGGTAGACATTATCCCCATTGAACAGATAAGAAAACTGAGGCCTTCTCAGGCTGGCCCTAATCTACCCCTCCTCCCCTCGCTCTCTCCCCCTCTCCCCACTTCTCCTGGGGTATGCCACCTGCGCTCCCAGCCTTGCACACTGTGTTCTCCAGCTGGGATGTCACTCCACTCCTGATGTCAAGTGTTACAATGCAAACAGCCATCCTCCCGTCCCTCTTCAGTGGCTGCCTCTGCCCTGGGTACCAGTGGGCAGTGGGCTTTGGCATTCCATGTCCTCACTGGATTCCTCCATGGGTACCTCCCAGTGTCAGAACACATGGAGCGAATAACGGCCTGTCCTGAGCCCCAACCCCGGTTGCAGAGAGAGGCCCTGGGCAGTGAGGCTGCCGGTGGGAATGAGCCTCCTGAGTGCTCTCTCAGCCTCCCCTCTGCACTCCAGCCCACTGCCACCCAGATCATGCCCTTTTCCTCCTGCAGCCGTCTTTCCTAGCCTCTCCTTTCCTCTGCTGGCTCTTGTTCTTCAGCTCCCAGTTTAAGCATTGCCTCCTCCAGGGCGCCTTTTCTCTCCTGCAAGCGAGATTGGGTGTCCCACCTCCACACCTTCCATTTATTCAATTGGTCATTAACAAATACTTATTGAGCACACCTAGTGTTTGTGAGCCGTCTCCCCTGAGGGCTGGGACCACCACGTCCTACACCCCATCCTATCTCCCCAGGGCACAGCAGGTGCTTGCACCAGCTGACCTGGGTGTGTCATCCTCCTGTGGTTTCTGCAGCTGCACCTGGTGGAGTCAGACCCTAACCACTTTGCATCCCAGCTGGTGCAAACCTTCATTCACTTTGACACGACGGAGCACCGGAGGGATGAAGAGAACGCACGGCTGCTGGCAGAGCTGGTGCGAGCACGTGGCCTGCAGCTAGATGGCTGTTTCTCCTACTGGGACGACTGCCTGGTGCTCACAGCCATGCTCTGCCAGGAGTTGGGTCTGCCCTGCAGTCCCCCGGCTGCTATGCGCCTGGCCAAGCAGAAGAGCCGCACCCAACTGCACCTGCTGGGCTGCCATGGCCCGCCTTGGCCTGCGCCCTCCCTCCATGCTGTGCCCTGCTGCCCGCTGGAGAGTGAAGCTGACGTGGAGAGGGCTGTCCACCAGGTACCCCTGCCAGGCGTCATGAAGCTGGAGTTTGGGGCAGGTGCAGTGGGTGTGCGGCTGGTGGAGGATGCGCCACAGTGCCACGAACACTTTTCCCGGATTGCCCGCGACTTGCAGGGGGAGGCTGACTACCCGGGCATCGGGCTGGGCTGGGGCAATGCCATGCTGCTGATGGAGTTTGTAGAAGGCACTGAGCACGATGTAGACCTGGTGGTGTTCGGCGGGCGGCTGCTGGCTGCCTTTGTCTCTGACAATGGCCCCACAAGACTGCCTGGCTTCACTGAGACGGCAGCCTGCATGCCCACTGGGCTGGCACCAGAGCAGGAGGCACAGATGGTGCAGGCAGCCTTCCGCTGCTGCCTGGGCTGCGGGCTGCTTGATGGGGTCTTTAATGTGGAGCTCAAGCTAACTGGGGCTGGGCCTCGGCTCATTGAGATCAATCCCCGCATGGGTGGCTTCTATCTACGTGACTGGATCCTGGAGCTGTATGGTGTGGACCTGCTGCTGGCTGCTGCTATGGTGGCCTGCGGTCTGCGTCCCGCCCTGCCCACCCACCCACGTGCCCGTGGCCACCTGATGGGCATCATGTGCCTGGTATCCCAGCACCAGCAGATGCTGAGTTCTACCACCAACCGGGAGACCCTGCAGGCTCTGCAGGAACAGGGCCTGCTGCGCCTCAATCTGCTGGAGGAGACCCTGGTGCCTGGCGAATACGAGGAGCCCTACTGTAGTGTGGCCTGTGCGGGGTCCAGCTCCGCTGAGGCCCGCCTCCGCCTGCTGGGACTCTGCCAGGGTCTGGGCATTGACGGGCCCAACTACCCTGTTGCCTACTTTCTGTCTCACTTCAAATAGCACTGGGGCCGGGGGCAGGGACGAAGTGCTGGGGAGAGGAGCTGTAGTGCCCTCTGCTCCCTGGTGCTCCCTGCCCCTCTCTCTATGGCCCCACCCCAGCCCCGGCCTGGCCCACTCCAATGCTCAGGTCTATTTCAGAGTGGTAGGGCCATTTTGACACCAAAGGCTTCCTGGGCTCAAGCGCCACAAAAGCAAATATCTGGGGGCTGCCGGGCCCTCTTGCTCTCTCAAAGGCCCCAGCCCACCCCATGGCTGCCCCAGGACTCTAGCCTTGGAGAAGTGACAACAGCTGCACACACATACTGCTGCCCCCACTCCCCACCCCAGGTGGAAGTGAATTCAAACCCAGCCCCTCTCCCCACCCCTCCAGGTCTGTCTCTCTTTCTGCCACTTATAGGAGAAGAGAACTGGGGAAGGGGGGCCTCTGGTCTTGGATGAATCCCAGGAAAACCTGAGACTACAGCCTTTGTCTTCCTCTTACCCAAATCCCAGGATAGTTCTAGAGCCTGCTGAAAACCTTGGCAGTGCCCTGCCGCTTCTCCGGCAGTACAAGGAAGTGACCTGTGGTCAGCAGTGTCATCTCCTCTCACACCTCCAGGCAGACACTATTGCCCCCATTCTACAGGTGAGGGAACAGGTTCAGAGAGGAAAAATTACTGCCCCAAGGTCATACCACAGTGGATGGAGGGTTGTGGGACATGATGCAAGGTCCAGGTTTTCACTTTTATTAAGTCTTACATGTGCACTCAGCTTCTAAGCCCCCCTCACCTCCCTGCCCTCATCCATAAGTGGCCCTGAATACCTCCCTCCTGTGCACCATGCACGTTTTCCACCAAACTTCAGTGCTTTGGCCCCTGTCACACCTAACTAGCATTGGCTGATGAGAGTCTACACTACCTAATTCAGGGAAGGCTGCTTTAGGAACTCCTGCCTCTGCACAGCACAGGGGCTGTGGACAGCAACCAAGCATCCCTCCCCAAATAAAGGTTTACAGACTAGTGAAGTGTCTGGAGTCTGAGATAGGTTCCCTCAACTGGACAACTCCTCCAAGGCTCAGCTTGGGGGGGAGAGGGGAGGGAAGTGAGGGTAGGTGATGCCTGGAGCATCTGGAGCTAAGGGAAAAGCACGCCACTGGCCAGGCCTCTGGGTTGACCTTCAGTAGGGGCCTTCCCTACACCACATCAGGGCCCAAACCTGAGGATCTCCTTTGGTGGAATTACAGCCAGAACGCCACATCCAACCAGATAACCCTCTACCAGGCTGGAGACCCCTAAGTTCTGTCCATCTGAGTTTGTACCCAGCCTCCCCTGTGCAGCTGGAATACACATCTAGACAGCTTCCAACAATCAGAACTCACACCCAAGGCCTGGTCTGGCCCCAATTCACCCCCAGAGCCACATGAGACAAGAATCCATGACCAATCTAAAGTCATAGACGATGGGGCTGGCTCGTGGCTCACTTGGGAGAGTGCGGTGCTGATAACACCAAGGCCATGGGTTCGGATCCTATATAGGGATGGCTGGCTGGTTGGCTCACTTGGGAGAGTGTGGTGCTGACAACACCAAGTCAAGGGTTAAGATTCCCTTACCGGTCATCTTTTTAGAAAAAATAAAAATGAAGTCATAGACAAGGTCTGGAGTCTTTATTCTTTCAATAAAGCTTTGCTTTTTTTTTTTTGAGGCTGGCTGTACAGGGATGGAAGCCTGGACCTCGGTGTTATCAGCACAAGGATCTAACCAACTGAGCCAACCGGCCAGCCTCAACAGTTTTGTTAAGTGCTTATTCTGTACCAGGCGGCCAAATTACTAAATGTGCTCAAATTGACAACTGAGTTTGCCCATATTTACAGGTGGATCAATGAGCCCCAAAATCTTTAGGGCAAGGAACTGGCAATAGAACCCGGCAGTGAGCTGGTCACCCAGTAAATGCTTTGACCCGCAGAGTCTTCGAGCCAGAGGCACGTTAGGGAGGCCCTGATGCAGCCGCTTTCCTTTCAGGAGCGAGTAGGGAGGAGGGCGACCTGCCCCTCGCCACCCAGCCAGCCTGGCAGCACACGTCTCCAACAGGTCTGGGGATTGCATTTACACTCAAACCTGCATGCACTTCCCACTCTGACCCATCCAAACTCAAGCTCTCCCCAGAGCCATCCGCTTCTGTCCAGTGCTGACCCTGGGGAGCAGTGCTGGGAAGCCAGAGGGGCCCTCCGAAGAGGGTTCCGCAGGCTGAAGTGTGGGCTTCCCTGCACTCTGGGACTACAACTCCCGATACGCCTTGCGACGGACGCCATCTTTTCTCTCTTGTGGGTTAATCGGCCTACCGGAGAGTGAGCAAAGTCATTGCGTCATCGGCGCGCGCGGCTGTCGTCGCGGGATGATAACGTACATGCCCGGGCCTGGGACTGTCAGTCAGAGCGCGGCCAGGTACGGGCCGAGGGGCCCGCGGGGCCGGCGCCGCCATGACGGCCGTGTTTGACCTGGACTTGGAGACGGAGGAAGGCAGCGAGGGCGAGGGCGAGCCAGAGTTCAGCTCCGCGGTGAGTGTTCCGCCCGGGCGCGACTGATCCCCGCCCCTATCCAGCCGTGACCGCACCCTTCCCCCACCTCTCCTCCAGGCCCCCAGCCCTTTCCCCGGATTCTCTTTTCTGCCTTAGTCCTCTCCTCCCCAGTCCTGGCCCATCCTCTGCGAGCTCCCATCCCTGATCCCCTTCTCCCCTGGGCCAAGCAGTCCACCTCGGAGGGGAGGGGGGTATCCCGGCACCTCCCTTGGCTCTTACCCCTCGGTTTCTCACAGGACGCGTGTCCCCTTGCCGAGTCGAGGGCGGCTGGCCTGGAGTGAGTGAGGGTCGTGTTGGGGGAGGGGGAATGGGGTGGGGAAGGAGACCCGGGGAGCACTGGAGCCTGCCTCCATGAACTTCTTGTGTCCATAGGCCTGTGGGACACTATGAGGAGGTGGAGCTGACTGAGACCAGTGTGAACCTGGGCCCTGAGCGCATCGGACCCCATTGCTTTGAGCTGTTGAGTGTGCTGGGCAAGGGGGGCTATGGCAAGGTACTGGTGCTCCCTCCTCACGACCACATAGCCTCAATCTTGTGCCAGCAAAGGATTCTCAAAACAAACAAGACTTGTAAATCAGCAGAGCCTCTGATAGAATTCAGATCTAGGAACATAAAGGAGGGCAGGGCAAATGCTGTCAGAATCAGACTAGAAATCTTTACTGCCCCACCCTTAGGTGGGCCTAGGCCTCTTGGTCCCAATGCCAGAGCTTCAGGGTGGGGCTTCTTGAAGACTAGATGTAGAGAGGGAAGTTGATCCTGTCTCCCCTGCTCTACAGGTGTTCCAGGTGCGAAAGGTGCAAGGCACCAACTTGGGCAAAATATATGCCATGAAAGTCCTGAGGAAGGTGAGTCATTCATTTAGCCAACAAATAGTGATTGGCTGCCATTCCCAAGGCACAAGCCAGGCTTTGGGAAGACAGCAGTTAACACAATGCAGGAGACATGGCATTGGCCAGTTTATTATCTATTGTGATGTATATTGTCTTGCAGTAATTCTCAAATAGGGGCACTTTTGCCTCCCAGGGGACATTTGACAATGTTTGGACACATTTTGATTGTCAAGACTGGAGAGGGAAGTGCTATTGACATCCAGTGGGTAGAGGCCGGGGATGCCGCTAAACATTCCACAACGCACAAGACAACCTCCCACAGCAAAGAATTATCTGACTCAAGGTGTCAGTAGTGCCAAGGTTAAGAAACCCTGTGTTGGAGGATAAGCCAGTTCCTGAAAAGGGTGATTGCTGACAGCAGCAGAATTATGGAAAAATACAATGGAGTGGCAGAGGATGACAGAAGGGTAATGGCTGGAGGGACTGAAGAAGCTCTGGGTACCCCACCTTCTCACTGATTCCTGCTTCTTCAGGCCAAAATTGTGCGCAATGCGAAGGACACGGCACACACGCGGGCTGAGCGGAACATTCTAGAGTCAGTGAAGCACCCTTTCATTGTGGAACTGGCCTATGCTTTCCAGACTGGTGGCAAACTCTACCTCATCCTCGAGTGTCTCAGTGGTATGACTGCAGGCGCAGCCAGGGGTGTGGGCGGGGCAGGAAGCACAGGTAGCTCTGGGGGGAAGCCCTGAGACATGTGGTCATGGAGAATGGCTAGGAGCCCCCACACCCACTGCCCATCTGTCCATCCATCCGTCCGTCCATTCATTCATTCAGCAAACGTCTGTCCAGTGCTGTGTCTCACCTGTGTTGGGGTGGATAGGAGTGGTGGGAGTTGGTAAAGAAGTCCAGAAGGTGGTTTTGTCCATTTCTACTACCCTTTCATGTCCTTTTCCTCTCCCATGGGTGCCCTTCATACAGTCAGGTCCCAAATCCAGCCGGTTCATTCTCTGCAGTGTCGTCCACCCCCTGCACTCTCGGGGGGAGGCGAGGAGTCACAGTTGTTTTTTAATGAGGCTTGAGGCCTCCAGCTCACCTGCTTTCTAGTGTCTCCTCCTCTGACTGCCAGGGTCATCTTCCTGGCGCACGGGATTGTTCCTGACACAGCTAGTCAGAATTCTGTGACCCTGTAGCTGCCCAGAGAAAGCCTAGCCTCCTTGGCCTGTTGTTCCCTACTCATCGTCCAGGCCTGTTTTTCTCATCTGCCTCATTTGTACCAGAAGAGCCCTGTGAGCCTTGCCTCCACGCTCTGTACTCCCTCCCCTCCATCTCAGCATCCCCTTCAAGTCCCACCGCCACCACACTTTCTCCGTTTTCTTGTGTTGGGATGAAGTTTTTCTTTCCTGTCTCCTCTGGGGGATCTTTGGGGTTAAGTTCTTGGAGGTGTTGCTGCAGCGTGGAGTATTAGAGCAATTGTGTGCATGTCTGTCTCCCCATTAGCCTGAGTATCCTGAGGGCAATGGCTGGGTCTCTTCATCTTTGTCCCCAGCTTCACCCAGCACAGGGCCAGGCACCGAATAGGCGTCCATAGATGTTTGCTGAATTGAATTGAATCCCCACGGCAGCTCTGTGAGGCAGGTAGGGCGGGAATTACGAGCCCCACCTTCCCCAGGAAGAATCCGAGACTCAGAGTAAATGGGCCTTGTCCCAGCACATGGCTGCTGATGTGTTTGTGTCGCAGGTGGCGAGCTCTTCACACATCTGGAGCGCGAGGGCATCTTCCTGGAAGACACAGCCTGGTGGGTGTTACTCCTGCCTCCTCCCGTAGGGCGCCTGGCCTCCATCCCCCACCTTCACCCTGCTCTGTCTCTGCAGCTTCTACCTGGCCGAGATCACGCTGGCCCTGGGCCATCTGCACTCCCAAGGCATCATCTACCGGGACCTTAAACCTGAGAACATCATGCTCAATAGCCAGGGTGCGCACATGTGCCTGCATGCACATGCAGCAGCGGCATGCCTGGGGTGTGCACTCTATCGGGAGGGCCCAGGAGCCCCATGGTGTGGTGGGGCACTGACCACCTCCTGCAACATTCTTCTTCAGGCCACATCAAACTGACAGACTTTGGGCTCTGCAAGGAGTCGATCCATGAGGGCGCTGTCACTCACACCTTCTGCGGCACCATTGAATACATGTAAGTGGCACTTGGCTGGCCCCCAGGGGTCGGGAGAACAGCCAGAAAGGGCCTGGCCTGACCGACAGTTCCACCCGGCCCCCAGGGCCCCCGAGATTCTGGCGCGCAGCGGCCACAACCGGGCAGTGGACTGGTGGAGCCTGGGGGCCCTGATGTACGACATGCTCACTGGATCGGCAAGTCCAGACCCCTCAGGAGGAGGGTGGGTGTGGGGTGGGAGGACCCCCCTCCCCCACTACAGGCAGGGCCTGGTGCAAGGTCACAAGGCTCCTCTCACCTGCTGCCTCCTCCAGCCACCCTTCACCGCGGAGAATCGGAAGAAAACCATGGACAAGATCGTCAAGGGCAAACTGGTGCTGCCCCCCTACCTCACCCCAGATGCTCGGGACCTTGTCAAAAAGGTGGGGCTCCCTCCTGTCCATGATCAGGCCCCCAGCTTCCTCCAGGCTCCGCACACATTCCTGAGTCTCCCTGCCCTGGGCCTCCAAGAAGCTGGAGCCACCCCTGCCACTGCGTGGCAAGCCCCTGGGAGGGAAAGCTCTTGCATGGGGCCCAGGACTCCTTCCTTGCCTAGGCCTCAGCCCTGACACGGACCAGTGGCTGCCCCTGGCCAGTCCCTAGTCTGAATCTTAATTAGCAAACAGTTCATGATGAGCTAACCCCTCTTCCAGCAAAAGGTGAGCACTGGAGGTGTGGTAGGGGAGGGGAGGTGCTCTGTCCTAATTTGGAGATGGAGCCTCAAGGAAGCGCCCTGGGCGTTGTCAGCAACCAGGAGCCTTTGCAAAGGCTTCATGGAGAGGGTGCCACTGGACCAAACCTTGAAAGTCCTGAGGGAGTCAGTAGGTGGAGGCCACACTCCAGCGACTCCCCCGCACCCCACCTGAGCCCGCCCCAGCCAGGCCCTCACCCTTTGCCCTGGTCCTACAGTTTCTGAAGCGGAATCCCAGCCAACGGATTGGGGGTGGCCCAGGGGACGCTGCTGATGTGCAGGTGGGTCTGGGACCACCACAAGGGGGCAGGGCTGAAGCTCCAAGAGTGACGGTACAGGGGCAGGTACCTTGGGCAGAGGGAGTTACTTGAGGGAGCCGAGCAGGGTAAACTGTTGGCATGTTCAAGGGTGCTCTCTACCCACAGAGGCACCCCTTCTTCCGGCACATCAACTGGGATGACCTCCTGGTCCGCCGTGTGGACCCCCCTTTCAGGCCCTGTCTGGTGAGTGGAGGTCCACTGGCCCAGTGGCAGGTGGAGGACCCACTTCTTGGGTGCCCTCTGACCCCTCCTCTCTTGGGTCTGTCCACAGCAGTCAGAGGAGGACGTGAGCCAGTTTGACAGTCGCTTCACGCGGCAGACGCCAGTGGACAGTCCAGACGACACGGCCCTCAGTGAGAGCGCCAACCAGGCCTTCCTGGTGAGGACCTGGTGCTTATGGGGACCGGGACAGGGACTGTGGCCACGTAGTGGTGGACACTGAGTGTCACCCCGCCCTGCCCACGCCCCTAGGGCTTCACGTATGTGGCACCCTCTGTCCTGGACAGCATCAAGGAGGGCTTCTCCTTCCAGCCCAAGCGGCGCTCCCCCCGGCGCCTCCACAGCAGCCCCCGCACCCCCATCAGGTACCGAGGGGCAGGGCTCCAGTGGGCAGGCGGCCATCTCTAGCTTTGGGCTGCTTCAGCCGAGGCTCTCAATCAGCATTAGAGTCGGTGTCCTCATCTCCCACGGGGACCTGGGTGGGAGCTTGTGGATGCTACAGTCTGTGCACCCAGGTGGGTGGGAGACTGCCCTCCCTGACACAGTGCCTGCAGGCCATCGGGGCCTAGGAGGCTCTGACTCTGCCTTGGTTTCCCCTACAGTCCCCTCAAGTTCTCCCCCTTCGAAGGGTTCCGGCCCAGCCCTGGCCCACCAGAGCCCATGGAGCCACCTCTCCCTCCACTCCTGATGCCACCGCCACCAGCACCACCCTCGAGCACTGCCCCTCTTCCCATCCGTCCCCCCTCAGGGACCAAGAAGTCCAAGAAGGGCCGTGGGCACCCTGGGCGCTAGGAGGATGGGTAGGGATGAGGGCAGCTGGACCCTGGGCCAGTTCCAGAGACCTGGGGTTGTGTTTGGGGTATGGGAGTGTCCTTGTCGAGGGTGGCTGTGCCCTGGAATCATGAGTGTGGAGAGTTACAGGCTATGGCTGCTGGTGGAGGGGCCACCACCCACCTGGCCTCCTGCATCCATCTGTGCCCGTGGACATTAAAGGATTGAATCATGACACCAACCTGGCTCTTCTGCTGGACTTTGGGGGCAGGAGTGGGTGGGGTTGTGCCAGGACGAGTCCCTGCATAAGGAGGCGAGGGGTCGCTACAGGACACACTGCAGGGATGGGGGGGTTTATTTCAAATAGCTGCCCAATGCCCATGGGGATGGGGATGGAGATGCACAGACTTGGTAACCAGTGGGGGTGACAGTCTGAAGGGCTCCATGTGGGGGTTGGGGGCTGTGTCCAGCCATGGTAGCGTGGGAAGCAGGGGCACAGTGAGTGAGTGGCCGTGGCAAGATGGGACACCAAGGCTGGCCCTATAGTGCAGTGACATGGAGGCCTTGGCCTCCAGCTGCCCCAGTGCTGTCGTCCCAGGCTGCGCTGCCAGAAAAGGCATGTAGGTCACTCAGCAGGGCCTCGGCACTGCCCCCTGAGCCCGCTGGCCCCTGGGAGCCCAGGCCCAGGCCCCCTTCGGAATCACTGTTGTGTGCGTCCTCAGCCTGCTCCGGGGTCCGCTCTGGGCTGGGCCCCTCTCCGCACTGCTGCACGCCCTCCCGGGCTTCGGCCACCCGCAGGCCACCATCCATAATGTAGTCGTCTTCTGCCTCCTGCTCATCCTCCTGCTGCTCTGGGTCGTTGTCTGGTGACCCCTGCTCAGCCCGGGTCTGCAGCCAGCGGCCTGGGGGGCTGGCCCAGAGCAGGCGGCAGGTGCGTTGCCACAGCGCAGCCCCCAGGCGGACTGGGTGGTAGTAGCCCCCTGAGTCCCGGCTGAGGCGGCACCAGGCCAGAGCCAGGCCAGTGGCCAGTAGCAGGAGCAGCAGCAGCAGCAGGACAACAGTGACAGAGCTGGAGCCCACGCCGTGGTTGGCGCCACCTGAGCCCAGAGCCCCTGGCAGGGCCAGCAGCATCCCGAGCCCTAGGGCACAGGGCAGAGCCTACAGGGAGACAGGCGGGGCTCATCACCCAGGATGCGGGCCAGCGGGGGACAGGCTGCATGACCGAGATCGCTTTCCTTTCCTCTCTGAGTGCATCCATCTTTGGGTGCCTCTCAGGCACATGGGGACAGTCAAGCAGTAAGGCCCAAGTCCTTATTTGGTCAACCAGGCCCTGGTCCTGTGAGACCAGCCCCCCCACCCCCTGCCCTCCTCCCACCCGTCGCTGCATTCCCTCCTACTGCAGCAAGCCTCTGCTGCTGGCGCCTTTGCATGGCCATCCCTCTGCCCGGATGCTCCCTCCCTGAGAGCCACACGCTCCCCTTGGCTCCAGTCACCTCGGTGAGGCCTAACGTGACTGAGCTCATGTTTGTTACCGCAGCCCACCCCACCCGACACTCAATGCTTCCTAACCTGCTCCACTTTCCCCTCCCAGGACACCTCACACAGGAGATAAGTGCACTTATTTTTTGTTTATCGTCTTATCTCCCCCACTGGAATGAGCTGCAGAAAGGAAGGGGCTTTTCTGGGGTGAAGCACCTAAAAGAAACCCAAAAAAACCTGGCACATAGTAGGTGCTCAATAAATATTGGTTGAATATGTCCTGACTCTGCCTGCCTGGGGTGGGGGGTAGGGGGGTGTGGGAGGAGATGGAAGGGAGGGGAGGCCCGGGATGGAGGGGCCTGGACCACCCTGAAGCAACGGCTCATCCTCTCCTGGCCGGGTCCCAGGATGGGGGTCCCTGAGGCCCCTCCTCCCCCCTAGCTACGGGGCTGCCCCAGCTGCAGGTTTCTGTTCAACTCCGTCCCTGAGGGCCTCAGGGTGCAGGGCCGGGGGCTGGGGAGGCGGGTGCAGCTGCCAGAGGAAGCCTGCGGTCGGGTCGGTCTGCGGAGCGGCAGGTGGAGGGTGTGGGGGAGGGGTGGGAGGCACAAGCCAGCGTCCCCACCCCACCCTGGGCTGCACGCCCAGGCCCCAGCGCGTGAGTGGAGCTGTGCCTTCTGCCCGAGCTCTGGCTCACAAGAGAAGGTGAGGGTCTATCCCAGGGATTGTGAAGGAGATGCTGGGGACCACCTCTGAGCCCTGGGGAGCCCAGCTGAGGTGAGGAGGAAGGCCTGGTTTCCGCCCATGCTCATCCTGGCCTGTCTGGCCCCGGCCCCCAGTGGAGGGATCCTTCCTTAGCCCCCGGGGCCCAGACACTCCAGCACTGACCTCCTGCGGCCCCCACCCCAAGAACCCAGTGGGCCCCCAGTGCTCACCATGGGTCCACAGGCCTCCGCGCTGGGCGCCCACCTCCAGCCCTGGCTGTGTTGAGCGAGAAGTGAGCTCTCGAGCTCTCACTGCAGCGAGGGGTTTCCGACGCTTCCGTTTCCTGCCTGCGACACCCCACCCACTCCTCACTGCCACCTGCCACCGCACCGTGCTGGGGCTTTGGCTTCTCAGGACCACCCTCTTAGGACTGTCTGGATGCAGCTTGGGCTGCGGGGCCGAGAGGAACTGGGCGCCCAGCTCAAAGCAGGACACGGCCCTGGACATGGCCACAGGTCTTCTGCTTCAGCTTCCCTTCCTCACAATTTCGGAGAGAAACGACTACAGGGCTTTTCGGGGCCCCCAGAACTTTCTCATGTTTGTGATTCCTGTGGCCTCATCTGTTCCCACATTTCCAGACTTCCTTTCAAGCCCCACCCTTGCAGCAGCACGTCAAACCTGGCTTTTAGAAAGAGAATTTTATTTGGAATGAAAATATAGAGCCCATCCCTTGCACTGCTTCCTTTGGGGAGGGAGCAGAGGGCTGGGCGGGGGTGGCGGAGATGGTCCCTCAGAGAACAAGCAAGCTTGCCTTGGTACAAAAATCCTCCTCAGTAACAATGACGAAAGCCAGGTGGTGGCTCTGGACTGGGGCCCAGGATAGGTTGGGTGTGAACTGGCCCCTGATCTGCCCCAGAGGCCCACCGGGAGGTGTGACCTGCCAGCAGAAGCCGAGTGAGAAGGGGGTGGAGGAGCAGGTGGCAGCGTGGGGGAAGTGGTGTCCACGGGCGGGTGGTCCTACGCGTCCCCATTCTCCATGCGGCCGAGCTGCTCCTCCAGGCGGCCAATGCGCTCACCCTGCTCCTTGACCAGTGCCCTCAGTGCCCGTAGCTCCTGCATCACCTCCTCCAGCTTCCCAGCCTCCTGAAGGGACATGGCGGTGGGGGGACAGTGAGGGGCCATGAGCCACAGCACTCCCCAAACCTGCCACCCAGCAGAGGCCTCAGGCCTACAGAGAGCTCCCCAACACCATCCCCGGCTGGGGGCTCATACCCCGGCTCCAGCAAAGCTGCCACTGGTGGTGCTGGCAGTGGTGGTGGCAGCAGCTGTGGAGGCCATCGGGCGGGCAGAGCCAGGGGCCACGGTGGGCCGGCTGTCGGACAGCACGTTGCGCCGGCTAACCTTCAGGTCCCGCTGTTTGCTGGGCACGTAGGCCTCCCGCAGTGAGATGAGGATGGGGTCGGCATCCCGCCCACTCACCCACTCCTCTGCCTCCAGGGCCGCCTCGGGCCCAGCTGTGTCGGGGTACAGATCGTCCTGGAAGAGGTCAGACTGCACGCGGCGGGGGGGGGGCTGGTCAGGATCCATTGGCGGCCCCTGGTGGCCTCCATCACTCCCTGGCCTCCAGGCTTGCACTCTGTCAACCCATCCTCCAATGGCCTAGCCCCCAGTGACTTTTTTTTTTTTTTTTTTCGGTGGCTGGCAGGTACAGGGATGGAACCCTGGACCTTGGTGTTATCAGCTCCATGCTCTAACCAAGCAAGCTGACCAGCCAGCCCAAGTGACCTTTCTAAAGCTCAAATGTGTCCTTTCACTTCCCTCTGGGCACCACCAACAGGTTCCTCTGAGGCCTTCCCCAGTTTTCCTGAGCAGGGCCCATCACCACCCTCCTCTTGCAAGCCGCAGGGGCCAGCTATGTGGCTTTGTGGGATTCTGAGGGCCACATCTGAGCTCCTGCACAGGCCCTGGGGGCCTTGTTCACAGCCTCGATCTCTCAGAACGTACCTGGCACATTGAATGAAGAGCTCAATGAACGCCAACTGGAAAATTATGTAGTGTGTCCAAGGCTCTTGGTTGGGCATCGGGGGCCAAGCCACAGTCTTGGCCTGATCCCCTCCTCATGGGACCTTCCATTGTGGCCAGACTTCCTGTCCCTCTCTCTCCATTCCCACCTCCACGCCCGTTGCCCGGCCTACCCTCCACTGGATGGCACCACCTCAGCTGTGCTGTCAGTTCTGTCTCCTACAGGAAGACCTCCATGGATGCCACTCCCTCCCTGACTGATGGGCATGTCTCCTGTGGCTCGCCCAGGGCAAGGTCTCAGCTCACTCTGTCTCACCCTTGCCTGGCACAGCCCAACACCTGGCTGGGTACAAGGGCATGCTGGTGTCCAGCCTACTGAGCACACCCCACACTTGGTCATGTCCCATTCACAGGCCTCACCCTGGTCACCCTTGCATGGCCTGTCTGCTAGAGAACAGAGCAGGTGGGCAGGGGAACCATGTGGTCTCACCTTTCTTGGCACAGTCATGACAATGGGCTCACACTTGCGCTCATGCAGTTTATAGAACCTGGGAAGAAAGTGGAAGAGCCATGGGTGGGACCACCCCCCAGCTCTCTTGGCTCCCCCTGCCCTCCACCTCCAGTCCTCACTCCAAGCCCTCCCACAGCTGGCCCCTAGATCCCTCCCACATGCTGCCTGGTGACTCACTCCCATGGCCTCTCCACCTCCCTGCCTCAAAGGTGCCCACAGGCTGACCCCTGGGTCCTCCCATGGCCTGTTCCTACTCCTAAGTAGGGGCATGATCTGACCTCTCACCTTGCATGCCAATGGCCCGGCCCCTGTCCCCCAGGCTGACCCATCCCCAGGCCATCCCCAAGCTGAACCCTGCCTTCAGGGTTGCCTCAGCGGCCCCTCTTACCGGGCAATCTCGCACTTGCTGACCTCTAAGCCCCTCTTGGGCATACTGCCCATGCCCCGCTGGGGCTCCTTGCTGGTGAAGGTATTCAGGAAGTGGATGTAAGGGGGCTCGTCTGTGATCTCAAAGTACCGGATGCTGGAGTCACCCTGTGGGGGTAGCGAGCTCAGCACTCGGGCACCCCTCTCCTCTACCCCCACCAGCCCTGCCCAGCCCCACCTTGCCGCAGACGTAGACCACGCCGGTGTCTGGGTCGTAGAAGGGCAGCAGGGCCCCATTGCTTGAGTCCAGCTCCTGTAAGGCCATGGGCTCCTCAAGGTTTTCCTGACACAGGGGGACAGTCAGACCAAGCCAGAACTTCCCCCATCCCCAACCCTCCACCAGGACTTAGCAGGCCTCACATGCCAGCCAGCACTGACCCCAAACATGCTGATGGGCTCTCTCCCCGCTCTAAGACTTTGCCCACACGGTGTGCCCCACCAACCTTTCCTGGCTCCTCTCCACTCTCAGGGCCCCATTTTTCTAGCCTTCTCCAGGTCTTAAGACTACTCCCAGGCCACCACTGAGCAAGTGTGAGAAAATCCCCACCACAGGGAGTCTAGGGGTGCCAGCCTCTGCCTCAAAAGGGCCATGGAGGTCACTGTACAGAAGCACAGGTCTGTGGAACAGAGAGCTTCAGGGGAAGGGCTGGGGGGCTTCCTGGAGGAGGCAGCCTCTGCCCTGGACCTCAAAGAACAGTTGGGTGGTTCAGGCAAGCAAAGGAGGGAAGGGCTTTTCAGTGGGAGGCACAATGTGGGCACAGGCACGGGAGGTAGTGGGAGGCAATGGAGATGTTGGGGAGGGCTGCAAAGCAGGGGGACAAGCCGGCACGGCCCCAGTCGTGAGAGCCTTGAGTGCTTGGCTGAGAACCCGGAAACCACAGGCCTCTCCAGGGTGATCCCTGCCACCTGGCTCAGTGGGGAGCTCCCAATGGTGGGGCCCAAGTCTCCAGCTTGCCCACTCAGGCCGGCCACAGCCACTCACTGGGTCCCAGAGCGCCAGCTGCCGCTCGCTCATGCGGCTGAAGCCTGTGGTGAACACCTTGCCATCGGCCAGGAAGACGGCCCGCATGGGCCGGGCCCCCTCGTGAGCCTTCTCCCGCTCCTGTGGGGATACAGGCTGGTCAGTGCAGCACCCTGATCAAGCCCCTGGGCCTGTCCACTGCCATCCTTGCCTTCCCGGGTCACGTACTGCCACCAGGGTGCCCCGGCGGGGGTCAATGATGCGCACGCTCTTGTCCTTGCATGCCGAGCAAAAGAGGCTACCGTTGCGGTTCCAGCTGACATTGTAGATGAGGTCAGGGTGCAGGCTGTCCAGGCGGTATAGCTCCTCTGCTGTGCCCACGTTCCAGATGAGCACCACGTTGTCGCAACCTGGCAGGTGGTGGGGGGCCATCAGCCCACCAGGCCTACTTTGCCCATCCCCTGGGACTGGGTCTCTCCGTCTCTGTGGGCCTCAGCTTTCCCATCTGTCAGATGGGCCTAAGACAGGCTGCTGTGATGTTCCAGAGCCATATGGAGAGGGACAGGGGGACGGGGTAGGGAGTGGTGCAGACCTGCACTGAGAAGCACGTTTCGGGCTGTTGGGTGCCAGGTGATGATGCCCACTCGCTTGGTATGACCCTCCAGAGCCACCACCGGCTCCGTCAGTGGGGAGGCCAGCCCGTTCTCAGGGATCTGCCACACCTGCGGTAGGGGTAGGCACACCAGGCTGAGGCCTCTGCTTGCCCCTGCTGCCAGCAGCCTCGAGCCACACCTGAGACCCCTGCCCAACCTGTACTGTGCCTCACCATGACAGTGCAGTCCTCCGAGCCGCTGGCAATGACTTCGTCATTGTGGGGACACCAGTCGATGTCCAGGACAGGTCCTGTGTGCCCACACACCGTTGGGTAGGCCTTGTCAATGCGGCCCATCTGAGGACATGAGGGGCAATCAGGGGGGACCCAAGACCCCTGGGCTCCCTCCCTCCCAGAGCCTTAGTCTTCTCCATGGAGTGGAAGTGATGCGCTTGGCCTGGCTCACAGGTGGCCCAGATGTGACTGTGCCCCACCCACCAGGTGAGCAGGAAATGTTTGTTGCCTCTGACCCTGACTACATGGCAATAAAACACTTTCTCCATCTGTGCTAACACCTGGGCAGGAAATCTGGATTATGACACCTGCCCAGCAGCGTGGGGATGGGCAAGATAAGGGATGTGAGGTGTGGAAAGGCCGGGCAGGTGTGGTCAGGCACCGCCAGTTCTTCCTCTGGCCCTGATGGGGCCCACCTTGCTTAGGGGGAGCACCAGGAAGGCGCCCCCACCGCTGGCCTCCACAATCACCGCCAGGAACTTGGGGTTGACTGCGCAGAAAGTGCTGTCCCAGGTAACACGGGACACTCGAATGTCCTCGTAGCACTGGTCATTCTTGACGGGCTGCCCGAACACATGCCGGAATTTACTCTGCCGGACCACTTTGCGGAAGGACATGTCTGCAGGGCAGAGAAGCCTGGATCAGTTCGGCCCACCCCAACAACCCTCAGCCTCCCAGGACTGCTGCATAGGGAAGTGGGGAGGGTTCAACTGGGAGCCTGGTCTCATAACGCCTGGGTCTCAGTTTCCCCAGTTACAGAATGGGATCACAGGTGCAGACCCTGGCTGCCTCCTCCAGGTGGAGATCTGGAAAGGTAAATGCACCTGCCCGGCCCTGGCCACCGCTGAGTCCCGAGGGTCTTTGTAGGGATCTACGTGGCCCCTCCCTGGCTCTGGTATCGGGGTGGGGGACAGGAGGTAGAAGGCGCCCAAGCCCGGAAAGCTCAGCCCTCCTGCAGGCCCCAGCCAGTTCGGAGCAGCCTCTTTCCTGCCCAGGGATTTGGACGCTGGGTGATGGGGAGGACGGCGGGAGGCTTTTCCTGAGGTCTCCCTGCTGTCGGGCCGAGCTGGGTCCCGGTTCTGAGTCCCAGGGAATGTGCAGGGAGCTGCAGGCAGCCCCAGCCCGGCCCCGCGGGGCATCCCAGAGCGGGGTCCAGGTGAACCAGCAGCCCACCTTCCAGGGAGCGCGGCCAGGAGGAGCTGCGACTGAGGGTGGGGCGCGGCGGAGGGGAAGGGCCCCCGGACTCGCGACCCCCACCCCAGCCGCCCGCCGCTCGGCCCCCGCAGCCCTGCCCGCGTCCCCGGCCCCGGCCCCGCCGCGCTCACCGGGGACGCCGGGGGCTGCGGCACCGGCCTCGGGCGGCTCCGGATCCCGACCTCTGGGAAGCAGGAAGCGGGAATCAGGAAGTGACCGAGGAGCCGGGGCGGGGGCGGGGCGGGGTCACGCGCGGAGGGGGCGGGGCGGGGTCACGCGCGGAGGGGGCGGGGCGGGGCGCGGACACGCGCGGAGCGGGCGGGGCGGGAGGCCGAGCGGCGCCGGGGCTGGGGCCGGGGGCGCCGGGTCGGCGGTGGGGCCCGCGGAGGGGCCGTAGGCGCAGAGGCCGCCCCGCCGCCCACCCCGGGCCCCTTCCCGTCCCGCTCCCGGTCGCGGAGTCCGCAGGAGCCGCGGGGGTCGGGGAAGCCGCCCTCCCGTTCCTTCACCCAAACGCGCGCCCCGGGGCCCCCGGCCCCGCCCCCACCCCCGGCCGACTCCGGAATGCGGCGTCCCCAGGGACGGTTGACACGTTCGCGAGCCTCTTTCTAAGCTGTGAGAGGACGTGCCCGTGGCCAGCGTTGCGCTGTGTTAGGGGCGGGCGGGGGCCACTCTTCGGTGAACGCCCGCCTCCTGCCGTCCTGCCCGGCCTCCTTAAACCCCGGAGCGCGGCGTGGCCCACGGGTTCCCTCGCACCTTCCTTCCCCGACCATCTCCCGCGGGGACTGGAGGCCAGTCCACAGGCCTCCGCCTCACTCTAGCCAGCTCCTGTGACAAGAAACCCAGCCTGGCCTTCTCAGATCCACCCCTCCGGCCCCATTCTGGGGGACTTAGGTGTCCCTGTAGGTCACACAGGCGGAGTCTGCCCGCTCTGGGTGGCCCTGGTGCACTGGCCACCTTCCCTCATTCCTTCGTTGAGCAGTTACCGCTCTGGGTGATCAAGGGGTGATGGCAAGGTCCCTTTCCCAGACAGAAAGGTGGAGGGGGAAGGGGAAAGAGCAGAGGTCCAAGGGGGCCTTGTCGCGGGCTGCACCAGCCCACACTGTGTGTTCCAGGGTGGCCTGGGCCTGTACTGTCTCCTTCCCCTCACCACGCTACTGAGGAAGCAGGCTCAGAGAGGTCAAGTGCTTGCCTGAGGTCACCCAGCCAGTATTCAGTCCCCATATGTTTGGCTCCAAAGCCCTTGCTTTTCCCACTGCTCCATAAACCCTGGGCCTTGCTGAGCAGGGGCAGCCCAGGACAGTAGTGCGGAGACTTGGAAGTGGGAGCCTCCCTCTCTGTTGCCTGCAGGCAGCAGCCGGAGGGTCTGTGTGAAGCCCCAGCCAGAGCCTGGTGCTCCCCTACTCTGAACCCTCCCTCTGTCATGTCCGTACTCAAAATAAAATCCACAGTTGCCATGTCCCCCCCACACCTCACCCCTGCCCACCACCGCTCGTCACCTACCACTGTCCTCTCCCTGCATGTGGCCCAGTGACACTGATCCTCCTGACCCTGAAACAGACCCCCGCTCATCACCACCCCTTCCCCCAACCCCGAGGCCTGGGCACATGCTACTCCCTGCATCTAGAAGCTCTGTCCCAGGTCTTGAAAATGCTCCACCCTTCACTTCCTCCAGGCCTCCGCTCAAAAGTCACCTCCTCCTAGGTACCTCCCTCCCTGACCACCCCTCTCACCTGGTCATACTCTGGCCCTTACTCGTTCCCACTGCATCGATGTCACACTATATAAGTACTTGTGTGTTTGCTTCATGCCAGCCTCGCCCTGCTGGATGTTCCCAACTGAGGGTGGGGACTTGGCCTTGTTTCCTGCTGTGTGTCCCGCACCAGATCAAGACCCTGCACCAGCCCACAGAGTGCGATCAATTAGTGGACGCTGAATGAATGATCGAACAGCAGCCCCGAGTGTAGAATTGAACGGTGTTCATATTCACAACTCTCAAGAATCCACGTCTGGTCCCTCTGAAGGAGGGGCTCTCTTACCTGGAGAAGAAGCAAGTCTCCCAGAGGGCAACAGGAGCCTGGCCCCATAGGGGGTGTGAGGGGCGAAGTGGGGGGCTGCGGAATGGGGGTAAGCCCTCCCTTCTTGCCCCTGTTTCCTCCAACACAAAATTCTCCTCCATGGACTGCTAGGAGAACTCCTCTTTATCCTGCAAAACCCTTCAGGGCACTGCTCTTTTTCTGAATAGCATTACCCATTATGAGTGGGATTCCCCTGGGTGACCTTGGAGGTTAGCTGGCCCACTCCCAAAGAGGGTTTGGAATGTGGACCAGAGTTGAAGGCGCAGCTGGTACTGAGGTTTTATTCCCTGATCTGCCTGCCATGTTGAAAGGGCTTTGAGACCTCTGCCAGAAGGGAGAGGGGTACTGCAGAGTGCTCCAAGGGGGACAGAAGTCCAGGCCCTGCCCTCAGGGAGCGTGCAGTGCAACAGGATCAGGAGAGTGAAAACTTATCTTGTGGAAGAGGAGGCAGTGTAGAGGTGGGGATAGTACCTGGGGCAGGCCATCTGCCATGTGGGCTCCAGCCTGTGGCTCAGTGTTGGTCCCAGGCCTGCCCATTGGCATAATCAAAGTAATGACTAACAATTGAGCACTTGCTATGTGCCAGACAAGGATCCAAGCACTTCATAAGGATTGATAATCCAGAGATGGGTGCCATTATTCTGATCCCCACTTTACAGATGAGTAAACTGAGCCCTGAAGAGGCCAAGAGCCTGGCTGAAGGTCACACACCTGGTGAGGAGTGGAACCAGGATTCAAACAATCCCCGAGTGGCACCAGAGATCACCTCCCTTAACCCCACCCGCGTGGATCCAAAATAGAAGGCTGGTTAGAAAGAATCTAGCAAGTTCTCCATAAATACTTTTTGATGAATGAATTCAATAAATCATGCCTGTCCAGAAATCCCTCTTCCACCTGCCTCAGTGCCCACAATTCTATCGCTAAGAAATGCTACAATTATGCTTCTAGAATCAGCGCCACCACCTCCCAGTGTACTTCCCGTCTCCAGGCTCAGTTAACGATTACAACCGCCAGTGCTGCAAGGCAGACATCATCACCTCATTTTACAGAGGAGAAAACTGAGCTAAGAGCAAGCTAGGAACCAGAACCCAGGTCTGACTGCACCACTCCAGGCTGCCTGCAGAGCCTTCTGCCTTTTGAAAATGCCAGCACTCCTGGGGAGGGTAGCACATAGAACATCATTGTCATTTACACCAGTTGGTAAGGGCATCTCCGAGCTGCTGAGCTAATGGGAAAGGATGGGTAGGAGGATAAAGAAGGGAAAGGGCGGGGGGTCCGGCCCGTGGCTCACTCGGGAGAGCTTCGTGCTGATAACACCAAGTCAAGTGTTAAGATCCCCTTACCGGTCATCTTTTTTTTAAAAAAAAAAAAAAAAAAAGAAGGGAAAGGGGGCCATGATTTTGGAACACTGGGGATTGGGGGCCAGCTGGGTGGGGTGGGTGCCAGGAGAGGGTGATGGGTGTGGAAAGGGAGGTGGGGAGGGGATGGAAGAGAGGCCTTCAGCACTTCCTAGATTTTTCTGCAGTGTCTGTAGCTCGAGAGGGAAGAGCTGGCTCTTCCCTAGAGCTGCTGTGTGACCTCTGGGAGCCTTTGCCCTTTCTGGAACCACTAGTGCCCGGAGCTCTCTGTGCTTGGACAGCTCCCCATCTATGCCCTTGATTCAGATGGAGAGAAGTTGCCGTCCCTGGCAGGACCAGGGCACCCTGTACCTGCAGTCCCCATATAATCTTTGTGCAGCCTTACATTGGGGGCTGGGGACAGGTGGATGCTAGTTGAACCCTTAAAAGGAGTCAGACGTTGAAGTCCCCTGGAACCCCCCTCGCCCACACACCAAGGTGCAGAGGCAGCAGCCCCATGCTCTCTCAGGCCAGACTGGTCACAGGGTCCCAGATGCTCAGGCCAGGTGACGGCTCTCCCACCTGCCGCCTCCCATCCTTCCTCAGCTCCTGTATGCCAATGAGAGAAGAGAACATCTATCTGGTCTCTGAGCCCCTACTGTGTGCCAGGCTCTTGTTGGGCCCCTTACACGCTTTCTCATCTAATCCTCACAACAAGCTGAGAAGGTAAAGTAGTGCTTTGCTGAGGGAGGTTCTGCTCCCGGCCTCACTGTCCCCTGGGGGCGGGGGCTGGTGGAGAAGGCGTGGCCATGCCAGGCCAGCTTGTGGGCCACTAGGGCCTCAGGCTCCTGCTTGGGGCTGCTGGCTCCTGGAAGCCTCTGTTCTCTGCAGGGACTTTTATTTGGTCTTTGTGTGTCCAGGCTGGAGGACAGGACAGGGAGAAGGAAGGGAGGGAAGGATCAAAGGTCAGATCAAGCCCAGGGGGACGTCCCCCTGCTGTCTTCCTCCAGCAGGACCGAGGCACAGAGGGAAACTGTGTCACTGGGCTCTGGGGGTGTGGGAGGGCAGAACCCTGTGGGACCCCGTCAGCTGTGGCTCAGGGGGCTGTTGGGCAACTGTGCGTTGGAGGCAATCATGGAAGAGTGTGGTGGGACCGGGCGAGGGGACGCTCACACAAACTGTGTGGGACTTTTGGCTGCTTTGTTCACTTCCACCAAGTCCTCCTTCAGGCCTGAGGGACCCGGTGGGCTTTTCAACAATGACTTCCTCCATGGTGCCCCGCCTCTCTGACTGGCTGTTTCCTGTGGCTCTTCCGCTGTCCTGGCGGGCCTGGGCTGTGCTGGACCCTCATGCGGGGCCTGTGCTGGGGGACTCCTCTGCCGGGGCACTGCTGGGGCTTTGTCCCTCAGAGGCAGCAGGCATGGCTGGGTTCTCAGGGGCTCCTGGAGTGGGATTTGACGATGGGGCAGGGGAGGCTTCATCACAGGGGCTGGGGGCTGAGCTGGCAGCAGGTCCAGGGCTCTGGGCCTTAGTGTTTGACTGGGGCTGGGCCACAGAATCTGACTGTGGCTGGGCTGGGGGGTTCAGCTGTGGCTGGGCCGCGGGTTCTGACTGTAGCTGGGCCGTGGGGTTCAGCCGAGGCTGGGCCACGGGTTCTGACTGTGGCTGGGCCGCGGGTTCTGACTGTAGCTGGGCCGCGGGTTCTGACTGTGGCTGGGCCGTGGGGTTCAGCTGGGGCTGGGCCTCAGCTATTAGCCCCGGCAGAATCAGATCCTCAGAGGCCACTTGGGTCTGTGGCTCGGCTGGCATGAGGCTGCCCGGCCGCTCCTCGCAGAGAGCTGCAGCAAAGGAGGAGAGCACCGTGTGCAGAAGGGCCCGGAGGTCAGCGCTGGCCATGACACAGAGGAAGGGACTGAGGCAGCTGTCGAGCAGGGTCAGGTAGTCGGAGTAGACCAGGGCCTCCCAGAGCAGGTAGCCAGGGTAGATGTCCCACAGGAAGGCCAGGTAGAGCAGCTGTGCCAGCTGATAGGGCAGCCGCAGGACCACATAGGCCGACAAAATGGTCTTGGCCACTCGGGCAAAGCCCTGGCG